>NW_010973034.1:5402295-5506897 GCF_000737465.1 Haliaeetus leucocephalus
GGGGGGGAGGGGGGCTTCCTGCAACACCTAGTGCAAAAAAAGAAAAGCAAGTTCTGTGTGTATCTCATGAGCCAGCGAGAAGGAAAATGAGGAGGAAGGAATATGCCTATGCATGGTGTGTATTAATGTAATTTAGGGTGCTCCAAGACCCCTTTTCCAAAAGGCTATTTTGGAATGGCCACTGAGCCAAAGGTCTAACACCTTTTTATAGCAGAGCTGGTTAAGGATGCAGGAATCTGATTGGAAAAGGTCATGCTACCACAACATAGAAAGCTCCTACCGGCTAAACCAGAGATAGCTGAGTGAATGCACACACAGAAGGCTTAGGCTTGCTGATAGTACTGCCCCAGATACCTGCTCCGTCTCCTCTACATGGGGGGCTGTGATGCACCTTCCAGAGCACCACAAAGTATAAGGCATTGAAGGAAAATTGGTGTAGGTTTCACTCATGCTGCAGGGAAATCTGTCTGAGTGTTGCGGAGATGGGGTAAGCAGCAGGAAGCAATCACCTCTCACCTTCACCTCTGAATGTCTTACTACCCAACCCAGCTGAAAATTAAGATGTGCTAATGTAAGTCATGAGTGTATGCACGGTTGGTTATACTGCTCAGACAATGGGCAGCAACTTCTTACGCTGAGGCAATCCAATAACCTTCAAGAATATGCCCAGACATACAGACACATAGAAAAATTAAACAGCCAGGTTAGTGATAGAAAATTTTGATCAATACACCCTGACAGCAAAAGAAAGACTTAAACAAGCCTTGCAGCTGTTTCTTGTGGAAATTATACTACAGACATGTTTGCTTCCATAGGGATCAGAGTGTGGGAATTAAGGATATTTAATGGCTATTGGGGGCGTGTGAGCTGAAGGTGCTCAGCAGCTTGCCAGCTCCCACCCTAAGCACATAGACTCCATATGCTCTTACTTGCCTTGCCATAATGACTCCAGAATATTTGTTTGCTTTGCTGGCAGCGCTGCAGTGTAATGGCAAAGGCCAATCTAGGCCCTGTGGTTTATTCAAGAATGTCTGATATCCTCCAGCATGACTTGCTGTTACCTCACATTTGATATCGTCATTGCACAGATTTATTTTGGCTGAGTAACTCTGATTTTGCTTGGGTTTAGTGCCAGAATTGCTTAGCAGAGGAAGTTCCAGACTGCTGAATTGCTTTCTTAGGTCTCCACCCAGCTCTTCTGTAGTTTTTCAATGCCTTATTTAGCCACTGATAATGGGATAATGATACAAAAAGATTCTCACAGTTTGAGTGGAATAAGTTGCTAGACAAATAAACTAATATTTTGTTTTCCTCTTACAGATACATTTTTGCATGACCATGAGCATGATGCTGTTTTTCAGTTACACTAGTCTAAATCAGGAGTGACTACACTATCTCCAGTAAAACTATATCAGCAAAAAATCAATAGGAAAGAACCAAATTGCATAAGTCACATATTGATTTGTACTGTTTGTTTTCAAAGGTATCCCTTGCAATCTCTCATACCAAGTGTGCTAAGACTCCCCTACCCTTGCAATAAGTGCAGTAAGCATCTAAGATTCTCAGGTCATAATTATTCTGTTGAGAAACACTGCTCAAAATACCCTGAATACAATTCCCTTTTCGAAGTGGCTATGCCATTTAAGATCCTTGTATTTCAATGCATAATGTCTTTTAGAAAAGTATATTGTACAAAAAAAAAAAAAAAAAAAAAAATTAACTTCCGGCCTTGGCAATATGTATCATTTAGGTTTGTTTGGTTTTTAAGATCATGTCCAAAAAAGATCAGGCATATTCACAGACGAGCCAAAACCTGCTGGCATTGTTCCAGCCACCCTGCTGCTAGGTTATATCTTCATGTAAACTGTCATTGTCTCAGCAGACCAATGAAACTGCACGAAGGAGCACTGTGTTTGAATTAATAAAGCTCAGGACATCCTTTTGCCAACAACCAAGCTTCAGTCGACACCTTTAGCAATACTTTTAGCTGTATCATTCATAAGATATGACTTATGTTTCTGTAAACCTAAATAGATTCAAATGCTAAAATACACGGAAGAAAAGCTGCTATGACCCTTTTATTCCTCCCTCAGCAGAAATACTTAACACTGGATGATCACACAGAGGGACATAAAAAACATTACTACCCTGGTTTTTAAGCAACATTACTATAACACATGTGAAGTTTTCCCGTGGATTAAGATGTAAAGCACTGCCTGACTGTACATTTTAGGACATATAATCTTAATTATGTACATGACTCAAAATGTACTTCAAAGGAGGTTTGGCCAGCTACACTTTTCTCCTCCAGCTATTAAGCGTGCTTTGCTGAGATGGCTGTGGAGAGGGAAGTTCAAAGCAATGCAGGGGAGTGAAGCCTGGAAACACACACCTCAGGCTCAGGCAGACACCACTGCACCTGCCACTCTGCAAATCTCAACATCCATGATGGCAAGATGCCTGGGTGTTTTTTATCAAAAAACTGTGGTTTGTGTGTAATCAGGCAACTGCAGGACCTAGCACTGGGGACAGGATTTTTGTCCCTGTACATTCATTTGGTCCTTTGGGAGCCACACCACTTGTCTGTCTTGCCATCATTTCAGGCTGAAAACTGGAGCTCTTGTTATGCTCTTTATGCCTTTAATTATACTGTAATAATTAATTAATCTTTCTTGTACAGTTTTTTTGTTGAAATCAAAGTCTGTGCTGACACATTAGATTTAGTTGTTCTAGCTTTCTCTGGTAAAGATCTCTGAAAATCTTCCTGCAGAAAGAGGGTGAATGGTCCATGGGTTAACGGAGCTGCAGCTGAGATGGGATTCAGTTCTTCAGGCTTCCTACGTGGCATTAGACAATGCACTTGACTGGCTGATTCCCAGTCTGTAAAACAGTGACAATATATTCTCTTGCCTCACAGGAGGAGCTTGGATGTGATGGTTACAAGAGCCCATGAAGACATGTTATTAAGTTCCACATTTTGAGGGAGGATTTCCTTATATGGCATTGAATTAATGCACAGCCATAATCTGCCAGTTGGGTGACAGGCTGACTTTTCACATAAATTAAATCTAAGAAAGCCAGGATTATAGCAAGAACTGTAAAGCAGCTAACTTTATTAGCTACTCACTATTTTTTCTCATTCAGATGTCTGCTAATTAAACTGAATGAGCATAGCCTTCCCATCATGAACAAGATCCTACCTTGTGGGAGATTTGTTATTTAAATTTTCAGATAACCAGCCTTATTTGAGAGACTCATTTCCTTATTAGTGAGTAATCCACTCAGTTCTTTCAGATGTTTGCACTGCCAAGCTGAATCCATGTGTAAGCAGTATCTCAGCTTTGTGACAATCATCTGGAAATTTCAGTCATTCCTTATCTTCAAAAGGCATACCAAGTGGCTGAGATCAATCGCTTGGATTTTGTATTCCAAAATAGTCAACAAGCACTGTGTTTAATGAAGCACAACAAAATAAACTACTGATGCAAACAAAACTTTCCTGTTTGACCTCCTTAATGTGTAAAGGCAAATAATCTTCTGTACATAACTAAAGACAGGAGATAATTTACTTGAAATACATCTGTTTAGATTTACAGGGTTAATGCTTTTCCTTCTGGGAAAAGGAAGCATGTTTTCAGCATGTTTGAATAAGCTTAAAGTACAAATCTGTCTTGGCACTTTTGGGGACCTGTAATTTCCAGTGTGATTTTTATTTTCATTCATTCTAGCTGCTTCCCTGTCTGATTGCTTCCTAATACAAGACTAATAAGGCAAATAAAAAAAAAAAAAAGGAAAGATGTAGGGACTGGCTGACTGGATACTTCATCATAAAGTGAAGCAACTCTTCCTGCTGGGTATTTATCACTAAACAAGCTGAAACCACCACTGCAAATCTTACTGACTATTGTCCTTTTTTCCCCCCATAACTCTGCTAAGAAGAGGAATACACATTTTTCACAATAGCAAACAAATTCTTAGAAATCTTTATCAGGAAAGCCCCTGAACAAGTCCCTCGCTGTGGAGGTTCTGTTGTAATTGGATAGCTTAACTAAAAATTACATTTCACTTTCAGTAAGTCCTGGCAATTACCCAGTTTTATAGATTGGCTGAACTACAACAAGATCAGCACAAGGTTCCAATGAGTATATGGATCAGTTCAGAAAACCCTCGTTCGTGGTTCATACTGTTATACAGCACTGATTCTGTTACATGAGACGCTGATGGGAAGTTTCAAAGGCATTGCATTTCCTTTTGATAAAAAAAATTCAAACACATTACTGTGAAGATTTGGCAATGTCTGAACTACTTCCATTAAGTTCACCTAGTATTTAAATGCATTTATACATTGGGAAAGACAAGAAACTAGCTTAGAGCATAGGCTCTGTTTCACTTAATTTCACCCCAGTCCTGCAAAGGATTTTTCTGTTTAATTTTATGAACGGGAGCAGTCTGACAGAACTCACCAAAAGCATTCATGAGATTAAAAACTCCATTCAGTAAGTGCTTAAGCATATACCTTGCTTTAAAGACATAGGTGGTGCCCTAAACTCTATAGGGTAGATCCCATGCACAATTCAGACACATGCTAAAGTAACTTGCTGAAGGAGGCACCAAGCTAAGTGTGTTGGTAAATCTTTGCTGGGAGAAATTTTAGTCAATTTGAAGGCAGCTGCTGTATTTAAACTTATCTACAAGTACACATAAAAATCATGTCATGATCCTGATATATGTTATATCATAGTTGAATGGCTTCCCTCAAGCCCTTAATCTGAGCTTTTTTTGCATGGGATTTGGGAAACTGGCAGGATTTGGATGAGGCAGGCACCCAACACTCACCATTACACAGTCACACTGTGAGAAAGACAAACTCCCAGAAGGAGCTTTGCTAAAGACCCTTGCAAAAGATTTCACTTGAAAAGGTTTTTTGGTAAGAAAGCAGTGGGATGTATTGAAAGACTCTTTGATTTCCTGTGCAACAGCTTGCAAAAAAAGGACTCTGAATAACATACACTCATGTATATCTATGAATATCCACAAGCACTGATTGCATATTGAATAAGCTGTCAGATCTATGCAAAAATAACTTTGGGAAAGAAATCTAAGGAATACAAATGAAACAAGTAAAAAAGGCTAGCTGATGAAGCTGAAACATAAAAGCACTATTAGTACTATCTTTCAGGGGGGAGTTTTGTGTGTGGAGTGGATGACTAGCTCTTTGACGTTTTTTTTAAAACAATAGCGGAGTATGACAACTTTTCCATGAGAAGCAGAAACCACTAAGTATAGCAGAAAACTCCCACTAGATGGCAATGTCTACACATTACTGAGTCCAGATACTAACTGTGTAGTTCCACAATAATAATTCAGAAAAGTTATCTCTTTTATTAACTCTTTAAAAGCTAACTGAAGCCAGTGGACACAACTCCATTGACTTTTATCTGCTCTGTACCAACTCTTCTTAGAGTAATAACTTTCATTATGGTTCGCACACTGTATAGTTCAATTTTGTGGGTATACTGTGTGTGTTGGGCTTTCAGAAGTCATCTTAGCACAGAGGCTGAAAAATAAGTGGCAAAGAGCTGGTGAAATTCTCTTGCTAATGGGCAGGTGGTTTACTGTGGAAGAAAAGTATGGTAGGGTATTAAATGTTGGTTAGTATAATACATGTTCTTTGGAAGTCACACTAACATAGTTATATATTATCAACATGATGCAAATTGCATGGGGTGTGACTTATTCTTTTTGTACACAACTACCAGGACAGCCACTGAAAAAAGGAAAATCCTGCACTTTGTCATTTATATCAACAATTACTACAGGTTTGAAGCTGTCCAAGAGTTTTAGCCCAGAGCCAACCATAATGAGGCTCTGAAGTAACTGCTGACCCCCCTTGTAAAAATGAGACAAAACCCCACTTTGTCCAAGAGGCCCTCCTTACTGCCTATGACATACTGAACTAAAAATATACCTGTCATTAATAACATTATATAGTTCTCCTCCATTTAAATGCAGGTCAAATGAGCATCTTAAAAAGAGGCTGTAATGACTGACTGCAGCACAAAACGAAAACATTTGGTAGATTTAAAATCTCCTTCTCCAAGGATCCTGTGGGACATGGGCACAATAAGCTTTTTGTTTGCAGCTGACTACAGTACTTTTTAGTTTGTTTGCTTTATTTAACCCTCAGAGGCAGGCTCCTTCCCTACAATACTCCATGCCTTTTGAAGGTTTTTGTGTTCAATGAAGTTACTCTTTCTGAGAGGGGTGCAGTTACAGATTTGCTCAAGTTAAACCATTCTGATTCACTGACCAATAAAGGAAGGAAAAGAGAGGGCTTTGTTTTTGCCAGAATTAAACTTCTGTTTTATTTTGTTTTTTTTTATTTGGTTTTTTTTTGTGTTGGTTTTTTTTTAATATAGCTACCTAATATTGACAACCTCAGGTCCAGCATTGCAAAACACAAAGCATAAACGCTCCTATGCTGAAGGGAAGAAAAACTAACGTAGAGTCTCTGGACAGTTTTAAAAGTGGCAATATGCCCCATTACTTTCCTAGCTGGCAGCATTCTCCAAGTGACAGACAATCTGGCCACCGACACTAGCCAGCTCCTTATTACAGCACTAATCTTATGTAATGGGAGTGAGCTCACCGCCCTACAAAGCACTAATTATCAGCAGCATTTTCCAAGGGATATGAATAACTCCCCTTGTGAGACGGAGGCCCAAGGCACAACCCCAAGTAGCTATATGCGCTTAATCCATAACATGAATAGCTCCAAAGGACTCCTTTACCGCTGTGCCTGCTCACAAGGGTCCTTAACAGTGAAAGGCCAGCAATCCAAATACAATGGAGAAGCTGCCAAAAGCAACACCAGATTTTTTCTATTTGGATGGGTGTGCTTTACAGCTGTAAAAGTTACTATTCACAGAACTAAGTGAATTATTTAAATTCAATTTCCCTAAGATATTTTCAAATGTCACATTGTGTTCACTCTTCCTTTGATCAAGCCAATTATTAAATGTCTCCACTGATAATGGAAGTTCTGTTATTTTGTAGTTTGTATTACATCAAGTTTTAAGTATACAAAGATCCAAGCAGGCATGGACAAATTCCTCTGTTCACATAGTTGTGCGAGTATTTGGGCCTTGCTTTCTTCTCCTGTATCACTGTGATTTTCCCAAATACCTTTTTTTTTATTGCTTAGAGCTTCTTATGATAATTGTAGGATGAAGACTGTCCATGATTCATCCTTAAAGAGTTGTTCACTATCACAGAAATGCTGGGAGAAAAGTCTACAGAAAAGTGCAGGAAAAATTTTGATTCTGTAATTTTTTAAATGTAAACACAGTCTTACATATAGCCATCTTCATTCCCATGTAGAATGTAAATCAGAGGAAAACTAATGCTTTCCCATACCAAATGCCAACAGAACAGCCCTATAACTACACTGCAATAGAAGAAAAGCAGAGCTAATGAAACATGCTCTTTAAAATATTATTTTCTTCTGCCTCTTCCATCTGTCAATGTAATCATACCTGAAATGTCTTGAGCAGAAATTGGCTTTATTTTAAGGAAGTAATGAATAATGAAGCTTTAAAAATGTTGGGGTGCTGTGAGTTCTCTGAACACACTTCAGTACCTGCTCTCACTACCTTCACCTTTGAAACAAATTATCTGAAGTTAGGGACGAGGCAGATACGCCAAAGTTTGCAGCTTACAAATTCCCTTCCTACTGGCCCATGCTATTTCAGATGTTGCTAGTATTCCAAGTCCATGGTTGTGGCAGTGGCCCCTAATCTCTAACTCTCACTGAACTTGCACCACAAGTGAGGATCTAGGTTTCCTGAAAGAGCATTCACTTTTTATGCTGTACTAACACAACTGCTATCAACTCTTTTCCCTTGATATAAAAAGGGAATGGTTGCTGCTGCCAAAGTGTTCTTCATGTGGCCCATCAGGTCCAGAACACCAATCCACCTCTCCCAACCACTGGAAACACTGAAAAATTCTTTCTTTCAAAAACAGAAAAAAGAAAAGGGAACAGAGAGACAGAGCAGCAACACATTGTAGATGAAAAAAGATAGCTTCCTGCCATACAGATACAGTAAATAAAATCAGAACAAATCAGATTCATATGGATGGTCAGCAATGGATTCCACAGTTTAGTATAATTATAGCTTATTTTGTTCTGCTTGTTGAACAAGGTAGCCTAAGCTTAGCCAAGGAGCTTCTTTGAAGACATACTCTGACCTTAGCCAATAAGCTCCCAATTTGTTTTTTAAAGAAATTGCAAAAAAGACAAATGTAAGCAAATTGTCCTGGACAATAAAATACAATATAATGAAATATCAGTTACCTAGAAAGTAATTTCTTTATGGAAAAGTAGGATGTGGACCGACAATTAAACTTTAGGGCATGAGAGCTATGACCCAACTACTTCAATCATGTTATTTTGCACTTTTCAAGCTCAGTATGTGTTTGGGATGTAGTGGGTACAGCATTCTGAAAAGGCATCTTTTTACTGGGAGATGATGAGACTTCACCTACACAACCCAATCCATTGCATAAGATTATGACATTTTGCCTGAAAGGCAGGAAACTGCTGAGCAGTTTTAAATTAAAAACCACTTCACAGTTAAGAAATAAACCTGCCCAAATCCCCTAAAAGCACACAGATAACTATGCATCAAACACTTCAGTGAGGTAGATCAAAAAGCCTCCTCAAGTTTTCTTTGCAAGAACAGAGCCTATAGTACTATGATTTAGGAATGTGCCCATTTCTATTTTGTTAGGATAATTTCATTTGTCTTAAAAGCTCTTGTTATGGAAAACAGGTAGACTCAAGACAGATATGGACAAATGTCATGTGGACCAAAAAGTTTTAAGTACTATTCCTTGCTTTCTCACTGAATCAGACTGTACTTGCTTTGCTATTCAAGACATCAACATTTTCCTTGAGGAACTCTGAGAATCAGAGCATGTATTTACAAGATCACACTTCATTTATTCGAATACTTGCTTACTGGCATTATTTTTGCAAGTTAAACAGAAATTCCAGTTGATACCTGAAAAACATGCACAGGAATAGAGGGGCTTTTTTGACTGCTGCTGTTTTTGATGAATTGCTAACAGCCAGTATTTTCTATAGGGGTTAAAAAAAGAATGGCAAGATATCAAAAGTGGCTGACTATACTTACTCCACTACTAGGCCCCTAAATAATTGCCCCTGTTTTCAGTAGGGCTGTGGGCCTGTCAAGGGTATTCTAGGTTCAGTGTAGGTTTCCCAGTAAGAACCTTAATTCTATATGCTCACTTTTTAAAAATCTTGGTTACATTGTCCCACACACCTTAAAAAACAAACCAACCTCCCATCCCAGTGAAGGGTCATGAACTGATCTCACCTGGACACTGCACAGAAAACTGAATGGCCCTCGCTTATTTGATTGGCAAAACTATGATCCACTGATTGATGAGGAAAGGAAAATTTCCACAACCTCATCTGAGAATTTAAGCTTTCTCACATTACTAGGCCAATGACAAAGGTGAGTTTATCACCCTCATCTCACATGGAGAGACAAGAAGTGTGCTCAAAAAAAGCCCCCCCTGTATTTTGGTAGCCAATGGAAGTCGGAGAGGACAAGATTTACATGGCAGTGCTGCATATGGCTATGATGTCCACAAAAAATAGCTAAGGGTAGGCATGTGTATTTAATAGTTCACTGTAGTCAGAAACAAAGTGCAGTGCACTTGGAAGTATGTTTGTTGGTTTTCACTGAGGAACTCATGATGTGCTTTGTCCAGCTATCATTTTTAATGGTGACTGGCACTTAGCTTCAGCTTAAAAAATCTGGAAAAACAAAATTTGGCATGAGCTGAAAATGTCAAAAAATGGCTGATTTCCTTCCATTGAACTCATTGGTTGAAATACCTTTTAGATGCAAAGAAAAAAAAAGGTATTTGATCCTTTTTCCAGAAATTGCTAATAAAACACATGCCAACACCTGGCAAAAGAGTTCCTTTCAACATACTGAGTATTTAAGTTGTGGGTTTCCTTATGTCCATGGAAAATGAGTACCAAAGTAATCCAAACTTATTCCATAATCTCCCATGGTAGAGCCTGTGGTTCAATGATTCCCAATTCTAGGGGCTTTTTTTTGGTTCAGAAAGAAAACTCATGTGAAAGAGAAATCACTAAAATATATCACAGCTATTTCATCTGGGCAGTACTGGGTCAACTGCAGCACTGCACCAACAATTCCATCCACAATATGTCTTGCTGTTGCTGTTCATTTGCTTTTTCTTTTAAGTCTACCAAGCATCAGAACTTTTTTTTTTTAATCCAAAACCTAATAAAATCATGTAAGCATGTAATCCAAGCTGTTATTGGCAGAAAATTCAAACAAGTATCAAAATAAAGATGAATGTATGTCAATTGCATATGCACAGTCTATCTAAGAGCTGGAGTGACTTTTCTGATAGTATATCCAAGAAAACTCTTATATCAGAGGAATCCGCACCAGATTTGAGAAATTGTTCTTTATGCCAGAAGTGTTGAATAGAACTGTAGATAGATAATATTGTCTTGGAGAAAGCATGGAGCTGGGCAACAAAGCTAGAAACAGCTGAATTACAGATGCACCCCGACACGTAAAACACAAGAAGGTTATTTATATTTTGGCTATATGCAAAAGCTAGCTCTAATCTCAGAATTCAAGTTAGAACCTAAGTGTTGATGTAATAATGCTGATTTTTATGATCATAAATTATATTAATGCATTTAACACTATCATGACTACTGTTCACCTGCAAATATATAAATGATGTAATTTTTGGACTTAGTATTCAAATTCTTTGGAATTTTAAGACAATCATCAGGGAAATACATTTGATTCATATATTTAATTATGTTATTGTTCCTATTAATTACTAGAAAAGTAATAAATCACTGCAACCAGAAGAGTGGTTAGAAAGTAAGAAAAATAAGTTAAAAACTAGGGAAAAGAAGCAAATGAGGAAGCTGCTCAGAACCATGGTATCCAGAAACCATATGGAATAAGTTATGAGGGAAACCTATTGAAGCAATGAACATAAATGATTTCAAGAGACACCTAAATTGTTTCTGAAGGAAGAGACAGAGGGAAGTTGTTAAAAAGAAAAGAAAAATAAAGTGGAAAAAAGATCAATCAAAAGATAAATCTGTTGGACAGATGGTCTTATTCTGTTCCTAGGATATCTTTGTTTCTTAAAATTGAAAATTAAAGTAAAAATGTAATACCACATTTGCCCAGTAGCCTGAAATAAAAAAGAGAATCTCAGCCCCAATTTTAATTTCCTTGAATTCATCATTCAGTGACATACCAAACTTGTCTTTGGAATATATGAGTGTATATCTCGTTTTACAATTCCTAGTGTAAGATGGGCTGCCCCTTCAGGCACTACATTTATGCCCAAATTTATCTCACCTAACTTTAGATCCCTTAGTAAAGTGTAAGATCCTTGACCAGCCACTGCAGACAGCCTGGACCACCCCTGAGCTCCAACCAAACCTGAAACACCCTCAGAGGGTGCCTGTTACTGAGGTGTAAGAAGCCACATCAGGAGACAGAGAATGAACTCACACAGAATGAGTAAAGTTCAAGGCCATGGCACATCTTGTGCGCCCAAAAATACATGAGGATAGGCAAGAGAAAATGATGAAATGAAACCCTTCTGCTTACATTCTGCAAGATTTTGTGGCTCCAAGCACAAACGGGTGCACTGGTACCACTGCAGATACACTGAGCAATCAGTCAGGCAACAAAAACTTTCATTATCTTTTTCTTACTCCCTGTGCTGTCACCTGCCACACATGGTAGTTTCCCCAAGAAATGGCTGATTTACAAGTCATTTTAGAGGATTTTAAACCTCTGGTTATTTAATGAAATGGTAATAAATGAAACCTGCTTTGCCCCAGGTGTCTTTCTAAGTAAGTTGTAGCCACATGGTATGCAGCAATGATCATTGCATGCATGTGTGAGCATGTGCATACGTGTGTCCAGATGCTTTCTGCTTTAAGAATTCACAACTGGAAAGGAAAATAATACGCATAACCAGTTTGGGGTTTTTTAATGTAATGTTTTCAATAGGTGTTAAACAGCAATAAATCACCTGTCCCTTCTACAAAAGAGACTGTTTTGAATTGGAAAGAGCTCAATCATTTCCTGTATCCATCAGCTCTTTGATTTAGGTTAGTTAAACGTAGGTAGAGAGTGTTCTCCCTCTCCTTCTGCTGATTTTCCTTCTTGTTTTAAGGCAATAGAGGTATCAACAGCATCTTAAAATTTTATGGACAGATTATTGGTTACAGGCCTCCTGAACCACCTAAGGATGGCTGCTTCTCTACCCTAGCTGTAGAGCTGCCATACAGACTAGAAACAATCTCCAACAACGCTTGCGAGGCTCCTTTGTGCACTCTCACAGATCCAGTGAACACAAGAGCTTGAATGCCATATTCTCACCCCAAAAATGCATTCTGCTTCATATACAGAAGGGAGAGGAGAATTGCCACATGTGTGCTTGCGTAAGACCAGAAGAGAACAAACAGCTCCTGCAGAGACCCTTAAATTACAGTCTTAGACTTTTTGAGTTTTTCTGTTTGGAAGCTTTGAGAGCTCCCACATATACAATAAAAAGAACTAAGAATAAGATTTTAGAACTACACCACAAAATAGTAGTTATCCCAAAAGAAGAGTTTGCTGGCTGTTTGCATGGGTGCATATTTAGTGACTACATTTTTTCATGAAGCTTTCCTCATTGCTGGTGGGAATTTGATAAGCCACCACAAAAAGAAATGAATGAGTGATTTCATTTCAAAGGCATCTTACCAGTGGGCTACCATCAGTCCAGCGGAAATCACGCTCAAACATCTTGTCATTGAGGCCAATCCACTGGTAGTCATGCCCAATACCTAAGGAACCAGAAGGATATTTTTATTAACCTTCCCATAAATGGAAGAGATTTCACCAAAGAAAATAAAAAGAATTTGCACAGAATGAATCAGACATCCTGTTCTTAAGATTCTTCTACTCATTATGCAAACAACTATTTACAGGCTGTTTTTCAGCTTTTCGGTTTTAATTTGGGATGTCTATAAATACGCAGATTCTCATCTACAGTTTTAAACAATCATGTCTTTTCTCTCCTGATGGTGTCTCCCAAAGAAAACAGATTAGTTTCCTACCTGAGAGCATATGATGGGGAGGAAAAAAGGCAAAAAAGATTAAAATAATAAAAGCATGTATTTTAATCTATGTTTTTAAAGTTTTGATTAGGCTGTGACCAGTGTTGTCTAAATTGGGTAACACAACATACAGGAACTATTTCTTTATGCCTACCTAACATAATATATGGTGGCTTGGTCATTGATGTCAGGTGCACAAAAAATCTAACACCTCCAGAAAAAGATGTTTCATCAATTTCCAATGCCAAAAAACCAGTTCCCGTTCTCCTCCTCAAAAACAAAGTATTTGCTATGTAACAAATAATAACTTAATAGTTATAGGGAACTTGCATTCACTGCAAAAATAAACATGAAGAACACAAAGTGTGCCTTTTAAACATTCTAAAAGTATATTTTAAGATGGAGATGTAAAAGCTGAGTCATCAGGAGGATATTTCACTAGCTTTGAACCCTCAGTGCCCACTCTTGCTTAGAGGAATCCTAACAGTACATACGGTTCACAAAGATCTGCTCCTCATGAGACAAGATGCTTGTCAAGTGTGCTCCCTGGAGACGGCATTCCCTTTCAGCTGTGTCCCATGTACGCCGATGGGCAAAGTATTTGTAGCACTGTCCTTGGAACTTGTGCCAGCCATAATCACAGGTCTCCGTGTCTGTGACAAATAAATAAATCACATCTCTGTCAATGGGCATGAAACACAGGCATGTTTCATGCAAGCAGATAGATTTTCTTCAGGGCAGAAGTTCAAGAAGATACCCACCTGTTAAGCAGTACAAATGCAAACAATCAACACTCATCCTTGAGACCTCATTACATTTTCCAGTACTGCTGTTTACCCAGTACAAGCTGCAAAAATATTACTTATATAAGGTGTATAACTGCAACTGGCAACTTTGTGAGCGTCCACTGCTCAAATTGTGCTGTATTTGGACAATCTCAGGAGGACATCTTCAGTCCATAACTCTTGATGAATGAAATGTCTGGATGTTGGACTGCAGTTAGACTAAATTTCATCTCAGTTTTCTGAGTCTGTATGTGGGGATGGGAATTTTTACTTGCAAGGGCAAATAGTTCTTTGAGTGACTGTACTGAATTACTTTGGTTTGGAGGAAACAAATAACTGAAAATAATATGAAGGAAAGTGCTTTTGATTGTTCAGTCCACAGATGCAAAGCTGAAGTATTATCTTTCTGAACCTACCCCTCCAAATCCTCCTCTAAAACCCACCTTCCTTGACAAAGTCTAACTTAATAAACTTTAGACATCAGTTTCTAAGGAAGGCTGTAAAACTGAAATACAAAATAATGAAATGCACATTGTCTGTGCTTGTATGAGGGATGGTACTGATAAGAATGCATAATAGACAGAAGTTTACATCAGCCAGTATATCCTTCCATCTAAAGAGAAATAAATAAACACAAGCCCTGGAACAGTAACAATCCATGGACTTGACATTAATATTTTGTCAAGGTTAGGCAGCTGTAAACAGAACAGATGGCAAGAACCAACAAAGTTCCCGTTCCAAGTTTGCTTCTGCATCAACACTGCAGGAATTAATCACAGACGAAAATCAGTATTAATAAGATTGGATTAACAAATATGATGCCTGAATGTGTCTGAGCTGTGCTTGATGATCGGAAGAACTTGCCACTGAGAAGAGTTTTAGGAAGGAATGGGAGAAACAATAGGGAAAACTCAGACTGTTTTGAGTTACGGCAGATGAAATGGCATCATAAAGGACACTTCAGCACAAGATTACAGCTTGTTCTCACTACAGCCAGTTCCAGCTATCTAAGCACATAATGGCTCACCCTGAAAGAGCTCAGTTGCAGGATGTTGAAGAACTGAAACACAAAGTTTGGCCTTCCCCACCCCACCCACCAAACAGAAATTTGCCACTTCCCACCAAGTTTTACCAACCCCTAAACAAATCTGTGCCTGAAAGCAACTGTCTGGCATTTCCAGAGGTATAGATATGTTCTGGGTATGAAATTGGATTTATATTCAGTGAGCCAATATAGTCAATAGTCAATAACATGCTTTGGCCAAAGGGGAGCTTTTTGCATTAGTACAGAAAAAGCCAGATATTACAGTATATGCCAACGACATACAACTGCAAATTCTTTAACTATGATATTTCTTAGGTTTGAACAGCTACCACCTGAAAGACAATTGTGGAATAATTTTTTCACAACAGAAGGCTGTTTCTTAATTCATAGCAGGAAAAGGCCATTCACATCCTGAAGCACCAAAATGTCTATTTTTTAAAAAAAGTATTTAAATCTTCCAAGATAAAAACTAGAGTTTACATGTACATAAATGGATTTAAAAGTGCAAACATACCACTTCGGAGGTTTATCAGAATTTCTCTGACAATTCCTGGCAACACTGATAACAGAGCAGTCATTGTCTTAGGAGTCTGGTATCAAAATCGTTTTCTAAAAGTCATCACCACAGACATAAATCTACCAAACACAAAGGCTTACACTGATTATGTCTCTTCTATTTTCAACAAGTTAAGCTGTAGAAAACTGCTTGTGCCTTGAGTAATCCCAGCTATGAAAAAGGAATGTAATCTATACTACCAACTTGTTAGTTTTTTATCTTTTCCCTCTTTGTATTCTGTATGAGGACCAGGCTGCAGATACAGCTTTAATCTCTGGCATCTAGGCCATTTTAAAGTTTAGTCTGCCTTTGGCTTTCTAGAACATTTGTTTAACCACACAATGCTGACTAACAGTGCTATGTCCTTTGTGAAGGCACTTAAGATTTTATTATTCATCTTGTTCAGGTACACCCTTGTCCCACAGGAAAGAAGTCAGATAATAACAAGTAGCATTGCATGCTGAGAAAATCGTGGCCAGAGAGCATTTCCAGGCTATTCTAATCAAGCCTTTTCTGGCCTCTGCTAGGGAAGAAGTGCGCGATTTAAGAGAAGATCTGCTGAAACGCACATGGAGGAGGCAAAGATGCTTGAAAACACAAAACCTAGAAGACTGGGTTCAAAGAATGAGCAATAATGGCCTGAGCATGAATCATAAATAACAAAATTTCTTCTCGTAAGGTAGAGGGTGCGGAACGGTGACATAGGTACTCTTAGTTGAAATGCCTGCACTGCCGTGCACATAAAACTCCCTCTTATCCAAAATGGCATGTTTTTTTCCGAAAGGGAAAAGTTGAATAACTTCTTCTGCACCTGTTTGTAGCCCAAATCTACAAAGACAGAAAAAGACAGAGATGATGGCTACAAAATACGTACAATTTTTAGAATAGGAAAGAGAAGATTTGGTGTTTGGTTTGGGGTTTTTTGGGTTTTTTTGAGAGGAGAAGTTAATGAGAAGAGGGGAGAAAGGAATGTGGAAAAGGGAGAGTCAGGAGGCTAGAGGATGAAAAATGCAAACCATGCAAGTAAAAATGTGGGGACTGTTTTGTCTCTGCAGTGTTTTGTCCTGAGTGTGTGTATCTTACTACGTTAAAAAAGCTGAAACGGTGACACAAAGGTAAGGCCTTCATATAGGTATAAGTTATTAATGCCTTTACTGAACCAGTAAAGTCTAATTGCAGGTGGCTGTACATTTTCTGACCCGATCACCTGTGAGCAAATAGGTGCAAGCACTTACTGGATACAATACTCCATGTACATTGTATACTTATCCAGGGAGGTAATCACAGCTTTCTGTAACCTTATTCCAGAACGTGATGGAAAGACTGAAACACTCTTGCCATATTTATGGTGTTTTAAAAGTTGTCTGACTAGACTTAAGATTTATGACAATTTACAGGCCTTTTCAGTGATGTGTGCAAGGAGTTACTTACACAGCTTCTGTTCTCTGTAACTGCAATTGTATATGTATAACAACATCTCTAAACTCTGCATTTAAAAAAAAGTTCTCTGTAGGTTTAATACATAGATAGCTACTGCTTTTTCAACAGCTGCAACAAGCTGTTGACAATAGGTGCCTTGTCTTTAAAGAAATTCCATAAAAGGCTTAAAGAAAATAAAGAAACACAGGTACTAGAACATAATGAGAGTTCTACTCAGCTGTGAATTTTATCTGTTATTGTCTGCCTTCAGCTAATGAACAGAAGTCTGAGGGCCATTAGCCCACACATCTTGAGGAGAAACAATTTCTCTGGTAAACATTCAAAATAATCTCTTCTCAGCTGAAAGACATCAGTTAGAGACCATCTGTTTTCAGAAAGTATCTTTGCACTGAGCCCTTCTCAAATACTTCCATCCCAAGCTACCAAGCCCTGGGAACAAAGTGAATCAAATGAGACCAGAGTAGTCACAGACATTTAAACAATGAACTTGGGTTATAAAAAACCATTGTTCCTGATATGATGATTAAAAAACCCAGTTGTTTTATTTTCAGAACCTGGAAGGCAACAGCTGGTTTTATTATCCCAAGGAGGCACATCCCATAACAAACAGATATATGCCGTTTTGGCACACAGGTCCATGCATGCAGCTGCATTTGGTAAACAGGCTAGCCTAGGTGCTCCTGCAGAGATCCTGCAGTGGAGAAACCCAAACCTTAAGTTTAAAACACAAACACAATTCCTTGAAAGCAGGTAGACACCAGTTAGAATAGCAAAAGGAGAAAAAGAAAAGGAAGCAGAAAATTTAAATAGGTGCTCGTCCAGTCCTGATAAAGAACACTTATTCTTGAAACTGAGGTTCAAATTGCAAGTCTCTACCATTTTGTTGTTTCCCATGTAACTATTCATGAAGGAAGGTACTCCTCACCACAAATACAGATGGCCAGATAATGCAACAACAGACTTTCATATACCCCACTGGTCCCTGGGGACTATTCTCTACAGTTGGTTCCACCAGCCCAGTGTGAAACAGGGTATCAAACAACCCTCCTCTCCTCTTTCCTCAAACATGGAGCTTGCAAAGCAACACTTCAGGCAACAAATTGGGAAGATCTGAGCTCTGGGCTCATTTATCTGGACACCGAGAGTACTCATAAGGGCTTTTCACAGGGGGATGACAATGGAAAGACTGATGGCTCCCCCAGGGTAAGACTTGCATGAAGATCTACTGTAGCCTGCAGTCACCCTTTGAAAAAGTGTTTTTGGCATATTTCTGCATTTTCAGAAGTGATGTTCAAACGTCACCAAGTGGCATGCAGAATATGCATCTGTACTTTGAAAAGATACATTTTGTGGGCAAAAGAGAGTATTATCTAACAGAGTACTCCACTCACATTTAATCTAGTCTGAACCAGAGGCGATGCTGGCTTACTGAGCCACCAATCTAGTTTAAAAAGGAAACACCCTCAGCTGCTCTATTTCTAACATCAGACAACTTTAGCTCTCTTCAGGAAGAAGTTCCTGGGCTCAGATTGTCTGCTGAACTGTTTCCACCTGGCAAGAAAAACGGCTGTCAGGGAGCCAATTACAGCTCACTGAGTCTCAGGATTGATTTCCCTCACCCTAGGTTAGATCACCCTGAAGGCTCCTCTAACTTCTACCACCTGCTGGAGCTGCCCGATGTGCAGCTGCACTGTCCTCTGGTCACATCCCCTCCTAATGCTGAGACAGGCGTAATACATCAGCCAAAAATCCTTTAGTCTAGAAAAGTCTCACGGGGGCATTTGGGTGAAATTCTGAGCTATAAGTTTTTCCTGTACCAGTGTGATGGGACAAGGACACGGTGGAGTTGTCTCCTACTTTGAGCTTCTTTTCCAGAGGCAATGTACACTCACTGCTTCCATTCCCTTCCACAGCATTTTGAATACTCAGCACCATGCCTAAGAAAGGCCTTCAGCCTGACTTTTTTCAAAGCTTTCTAAAATGAATAGTATATATTGGAGGGGAAAAAAAAAAAAAAGAGTAATGAAATATAATCTCGGTGTGCTCAACTCCACCTTTCCTGTGGTACCGAGGTACACATTCTGTCGTTCTGGCTGGTCTTTAAATCTAGTGAGGTCAGGACTGGTGCCTTGAAATAAAGCCTGCTTGCCAGACAAGTGTGTCTGAATTGCCAACACAGTTTTATTTTGTCTGGTGGAGTGGAAATTTGGCACTAAATGCTTTTCCCAAGTCCCAAACCACTGCAGGACTTTAAGTGGAGGAAATTTAAATTCCAAAGCTGAGTGAGCAGGGCTCTGGTTCTGATTGACAAACTAGGAAATGTTCCCATTAACCACCTAAAATGTGCTCTCAGGTTGGTCATAAAAAGCAGCTCAAAGCTACCACGGTACTCAGAGCCACTCGCTACTATGGATTTGCTGCAATGAAGGGGAGGAGGAAGGGAGTGAGAAGATTTATTTCTTTTTTGTGAAAACACTGTCAACTTGTAATTTTGGAGAACAGATTCAGAAAGACCTTTCAAATTGCAGGGTTAGCCAGACTACAGAAAAAGTTAAACAGTGAAAAGTGCTGGAGCTGGTCAGTTTTGAGAGTTTTCAGCTCTGACAAACAAATCTCTATAGGTTGAGCTAGAAGAGTTTGCAAACTGCCTTTCACTGAAGATGAGAAACAAACAGGAAAATAACACAGTATTAATTAAACAAATCCAAAGGCCTAGTTCATTCACTTGTGGCCAAAACCATTCAGCCGAAGAAAAAGAGAAAAATATTTTCATAAGCTTTAGAAAGTACACCTTAAAACACCACTTATTTTTCCCATGGAAATGCCTTCATGAATTTTACTGACAAAACAGATTTTGCTACCCTATTCCTCCTCCTACATGCACATACTGAGTAAGCATCTTGCACTGTCAGTATTTCTTGTAAATACAGTGGGATTTCTTGCAGGCAATGTTCTAACAATTACAGAGACCTGGATGTTTAATCTGATTTCAGTTGTCCAGTTTAGAAAGCCTTTTACAACTTCTTTGTAATTGTGATCCTGCACCTACTATTCCTAAAATAATCACAGAACAAATCGGTTTGAAAATTCTGGGATGAAGTTGTAAAGGCTATGGTTCCCAGTGGATGAGTAATCTGGCGTGTTCAGTAGATTATTGCTACTTTCCAGCAATACTTGGAAGTTACTGGTTCTGATATGTCTCTCATACTGTATATAATTTTTTAGGACAGAAGCTTGGTCAGAGAGTAACTCTGTTCCCACTCATTATTCCATAAGCATCACTACAGTAACAAGAGAAACTCAGTATGTGTCTTCCCCATCATTTGCAAGCCAATATAAGCAGGCTGTGCTTGCCTTGGAACCACCTGAAAACTATACAGCTGTTGTTATTTTGACACAGAAACTGCACAATATATCACTTTATATTTGGTACAGGGGTAATGTGACTTCTAGTCAGGTTAGCATGTGGATAGAGTTTGCTTTCATCCATCTGCAAAAGATGGTGCAGATTTAACAAACAAAAAGTCCTGAGCCACAAATTATGGGAGTCTAACACACTCAAAAATTATAACCTCTCCTCATCGCTGATGACTTCCCACAGATTTTGACAGTTTCTTCCATCCTTTCAATTTTAGGAGGCTTTGCCTAGTTGCTCCAGAAGGGTCTTGAAATGGAAACAGATGACCTTGATCACCATAGATTAAAGAACACACCTTACCTTGTTCACAGAGAGCACCTACATAGCTTGGCAGACACAAGCAAGTAAAGGTATTGAGGCCATCTATACACGTGGCTCCATTCCGGCATGGGTTAGACTGGCATTCATCGATATCTACAACATAGAGATAAAAGTGTTTTTAAAATCCACCCACCTCCTAAAAGGGAAATGTTCTTCAGCTTTAGTCATACTTATTACTAGGACCAGTTCAATCCAGAAGAATGAAGTATTGCAAAAGATCCAAATGACCAGTTTATTTGCATGATAACTGATCTCACTACACACAACCTTCCTTTCTCTTCATCCAGATGCCAAGAAGCAGTTTCCTCAGGAAATGTGACATTACTGACCCACAATTTTATATCCTGCACTCTAACTCCTGAGTTAATTTCTAAAATCTAGACCTTCAATTCCTCATTTTGTAGCTGAGAAAGAAGTGATACTGTGCAGTGTGTAGTATTTTCCTGTACTGGCAGAAAATTTGACTTAAGTGTGTGACCATGGCACAAAAAATTCTCATCAAGTATTGGAGACCTCAAATATCTTCACAAATCTCAAATATTGGAAATCTTATCATATATCATCAAACAGACTGCTAATTTCAGTCTGCAAAGCAGCATGCCCTGGCATCTTATTGGTTTGCATTTCTCATTTCATCCTTGTCTAATATTATCAAGGTAAGGACAAAGCATCATAAAGACAATCTCACTAAATGACCAGTCAGATAGTAACATTCATAGTCATGCACAAGTTTACTGCTAAGCCTATGGCTCTAGAGTAAACAAATAACATTTCTCTCCCCTGCTTCTCTGGCTGCTAAAATACCTTGTCTTTGCCTTTTAAATTGGAGCACTAGTTCATTTAATATAATTATTTTGTGCATTTATTTGCACAGGTTATAAGCTATTATGTCTCTTTATAAAGATCATATGGTGTTTTCTAATGAGTGCTGTTTCTCTGAAACAATCACAGCATAAACTTTGCAAACATCTTAGTCCAAAGTGAACTGCTGGTAGTGATTGACTATTAAAGTATAAGAAAGAAGTTAAACACATCTACAAACCACCAAGCAGTTGTGCAATCCTAGGAATAATTGCTGCATCACCTGAAAGGTTTTTTAAAGATACTTTTATTTAAATAATTACTTCTGTTCAAATTTTATGCTAGGTCCTATTTGTTTCAGTCATTTGGAAAGCTCTCAAATCAATGTTTTATGCCTCATATACAGTCCATCCCTGAATCCAGGGCTAAAAACGCTGAGGTTTACTTTCTTAAGCACCACAGAACATATTTCTATATGGTGACTGGCCGTGGAGTGTCGCACTCCAATTTGTTAATAAGCCACTAAGAGTTTTAGGGGGCAAGAAGTGGCCAGATTATTCTTTTATAATCTAAAAAAAAAAGAGAAAACTATTATCTCTGACCTCTGGTTTGCAACCAGGGCATGCAATATTCTCTGACAAAGAAGAAGATTTAAGATGCAACATCTAAAACTTGATATCTACCAGCAGCAACCCACTAGGGAACTAGCAAACTCATCAACATGAGCTAGGAAAGCAGAGAAAAACACTGGCTAATTATTTTTTTAATCATATACTGTCTTGCTGAACACAAATAAAACCATAGTAATCCTGACAATTGTGCTGCACTGATATCAACCTTTGGGTGGGGTTGGTTTTTTTCTCCCAAGCTATATATGATGAGTTCTTTATACTAGGTTCGAAGGAGGTAAGGGATAAAACTAGGTGCACCAGAGATGACCCTGGGGGCAGCATGCCGATGTTAGGGGTGGATTCGATAACCCAGCTCAAATGCATCTATGCCAACACACACAGAATGGGCAATAAACAGGAGGAGCTGGAAGCCATCGTGCAGCAGGATAGATATGACTTAGTTGCCATCACGGAAACATGGTGGGATGACTCCCATGACTGGAGTGCTGCAATGGATGGCTACAAGCTCTTCAGAAGGGATAGGGAAGGTAGAAGAGGTGGTGGGGTGGCTCTCTATGTTAGGGAATGTTTTGACTGTACAGAGCTACATGATTCTGATGACAAGGTGGAGTGCTTATGGGTGAGGATGAGAGGGAAAGCCAGTAAGACAGATATTGTGCTGGGAGTCTGTTATAGACCGCCCGACCAGGTTGAAGAGATGGATGAATCGTTCTACAAGCGGCTGGCAGTAGTCTCAGAATCGTGTGCCCTTGTCCTTGTGGGGGACTTTAACTTTCCAGACATGTGCTAGAAATATAACAGCAGTGACTAAACAATCTAGGAGGTTCCTGGAAAAAAAAAAAAAAAAAAAAGAAAAAAAAAAGAAAAAAGAGGAAATGGCCTCAAGTTGAGGCAAGGGAGATTTAGGTTAGATATTAGGAAAAATTTTGTTACTGAGAGGGTTGTCAAATATTGGAATGGGCTGCCCAGGGAAGTGGTTGAGTCACCATCCCTGGAGATATTCAAAAAGCGAGTGGACAGGGTACTTCAGGACTTGGTTTAGTGGGCATGGTTAATGGTTGGACTCGATGATCTTGAAGGTCTTTTCCAACCTAAATGATTCTATGATTCTATGAGTTTAACTCATTTTAGTAACATTGCATGAGTTTTTTTCTTTCAGGTTTGGCAGGCAACTGTGTAATAGGCAAATCCATGTTTTTTATCAGGGAATGAAAGTTACAAATTTTCAAAAGCCTAAACCAGCTCTACACTAAACAGCCAAACTACCACTTCTATCATACTTTGGCTTGCTGATGGAAGGAAAAGCTAGTTATTCTGAACTGTACTGGTGAGTCTCTTCAAGCTCCCAGTCATAGCAGGTAAACACAAATGTCACAGGCAGCTGAGGACCAAGAGGTCCTCAGCTAGAAGAGTTACCAAAATACTAACTTATACCAAAGATGTATACAATTATGATCATGTGTACAATTTTCTTGAAAAAATATCAAGCTGGCATTCAGTGCTCAGCTTCCTAGTCACATTTGGGATTAGTTTATCTTACCACTCTTTCAAATAATTACACAAAGCTCTTAAGAACTATCCCAAATATTAATGTTTATTTGGTTTTAGCTGATGTATTTATGAATTTAATGTTATGAATTCTAGGTCATATAGTTCATTTACAATTGTCTTAATGTTTGTGTACATACACATCTATGCACTTTATTGGGAGAGACAAAAGGGGTAAGGGGACGTCCTTCATTTTATGGTTCTCAAGTAAGGCGTCATTGTAGAATTTTTCAAATGTCTATGTATTCTTCAACTTCAAAACACACCACTTTTGCAGTTCTTATGTATGAAAACTTTATACTAGACTTAATCAGTATCTAGATGGCATCAGCTTACCTAATTCACACTGCTCGCCGTTGAAACCTGGCAAACATGTACAGATGTAAAATGAACCACGTGGATAACAGGTACCACCATTAAGGCAGGGATTGCTTTTGCATGGATCTTGGCCTGTTAAACAAGTAGAAAAAGAATTGACACTGTAGTTTAAAGGAACTGGTGTCTTTTTGATTTTTTGGAAGAAGAAATCTTTCTTCATTTCTGCATGGATGTTGCAGGCTTTACTGTAGTTACAGAAACTCTATTAACATAATAGACTACTGAGAATAAGATGGTTTTGTAAAATAGTAAAGCTTATTTTCAGGCATCACTATTTTCAACTTTAACAACAACTTGGCATTTACTATGAACCAGTATAAATAATTTTCGGAATTATATTTTTTCATAGCAATTTGTACTATATTTGGCAGTCATGATATTCTATTGAGGATTTAGTTTGCATGACATGACAATTAATTATAGCTGAAAACAGTTAAGCATATGCAAAATGAATGGAAAATGTTTTGGGGTTTTTTTTCAACAGGGTTAGTTTATGTAGAATGATTGGGTACACAGAACATACTGGCTGGCTGCTGTTGTTTGACTGTTTTACATTTGATCAACCAATGCCCACAGTCTTATTTCTTTGAAAGAATGTTTTCAAACATGCATATTTCCTACCTGTGTTTCTTAAAAACAAGAATACAAATATAAGTACTGAATACATTCGTAACTGAACTAAACATTAAGATAAAAGCTTACCTGCTGTGAAATCCTCAGTTGTTATGGGAGTTATCATTTAAACAGCTTTTCCTTGCAGAGCTTTATGCCTTCTAGAGATGTTTATTTCAACTGAGTTTAGATACCTAGGTATCTGCATTTGATTTAATGCCTAGGAGCAATCACTCACACAAGTACACACTAGATAACCATTTCTAAGTATTAGCTTCTCAGAGTTAGAGGAAAATCATGAAGACAGTCCTTCTGGGATACAAGAAGAAAGCCCTGGCTTTGAGAACTTAAAAAATGGGTGAAAGAGTTCTGTAACCTAAGTTAATTCAGAGACACAAGGAAAGTTTAGATTTTTGGTTATATTTTTCCAAAACATCTGACTATGGTTTATGAATTAAAAGATAAGTAACATCTATTTTACCCTTGCAAGTTAGACATTCAAAGAAGTCTTCCTAAAGCACCAAGTTCCCTATCTAGTCACTGGAAAACAAAAGGTTCAGTTGAAAGCCTCCAGAAGAAAATCCCATCTAGGTAAGATGGGATTGTAATTAATTGGGCAAGATCTTGCTTTGGAGGTTTTGAAAATAATCTGATCATATCCACAAAATAGGGTGCATGTTTTAGGACTGCTTCACTGAAAGTTGCACATGTAGGGCTATGTTAAGAACCTAATGATGTTTATCATGCGTTTACTGTCTGTCCTCTTACGGACTAGGTATTTTCCCAGTAAACATTTTCAAATTGACACCTATCTGGATTATTTGAGGAAAAATAATAGAAAACCATACAAAATTAAGCCAGTTCAATTCTTTCCTCAGCTATATCTAGATAAAATATGAATTGAAGCGATGCTACTTGTACTGACCCTACCTGCATCATCTGTGTGTTTGGTGAAATGGTGCCTAATAACCATTATGTAAAACAAAACATTGTGGCAAATGATGTCTAACAAAAAGATCTGTAATTTATGAGACAGACACTGTATCAACCAGTTAAAGCTACAGACAGGCTGAAAACATGAAGTCTCAGTTTTCTTTTGTCTGGAAAGTCATCTTGTAGCTTAAGAGAAGTTAATTTTTACAGAAAATTAGGATCCTAAAATGCACACTGGATCTGCTAAGTCAACTGCAAAATGTTATAAAACAACCCTATCTATAAACCAATTGTATAAGTACTATCATCATGCCAACACAAGAAAAGCTATCAGACAAAATTATCTGTTGGAAATTGGAAAATTAAGTAATTACGGCTGAATTCTCTACCACAATCAATGTTACCTTCCTGTCTTTTAGAACTGGCTGGTCACCTCAAGTCTGATCCAGAGCTCCATGATGCAAACACTCAGGAAAAGTCACTGAACTTGAGTTTTGGTACCCCCATTCTCCTTCACTTTGTAGAGGTTACAATCATGCTGACTTCAAAGCTTGAGGCTCATGAGTTCTGTTGTTACTTCATTCGGTGCTCTGATTGCCATACCTCTTATCAGAGTTAAGACACACATTTACAAGTACCATAACAAACATATAAGACAGTGATCATATTTGGAAGTTACCTGGAATTTGCACTGCTGTGCCTTCAACTGAACCCACACTGGTGCCAATCAGGAAATCTGATCCATTAGTGACTTCCGGAAGGGAAAATGATGAAGTTACAAGTTCAATAGTATTTGGCTCCTTAGAGCTTATCGTTGACTGCTTATTTTGATATGGACTGTTTCCAGGGGCAGTGTCATTTGTTGCAATGTTAGAAGAAATTGTTGTGATCTCCTCTCGACCAAACAAAGCTGATTGTGTTTCCATGCTTCTATCCAATGGTTGTGAAGATGAAGCTGGCATTGTAAATGCTTCCTGGTCAGGTTTAAATACTTCATTGTCAATAGTATTGGGTGAATCTGAAACAGGTGTGGAAAAAAGCCATGGGATCTCTCTCTCAGTACTTCTGTCACCTTCTTGACGGGGGTTATTCACTGTCCCTGAGGAAGCTTCAACTTCTATTGTGCTAACTTTCGGAACATCTGTGTTCACTGTTTCTCCAAAATTCAGAAAAGCAGTAGGCAATATGTGTATTGATGGAGAATCTCCAGAAACAGTAGCTTCTTCCTCAACAGCCAAATCAGTTACAGTTACAGTCTCCTCCGTTCTGTCTGTTACAAGTCTATTAAAGTGAGGAGTACTTTCAGTAGTTGTACTTTCTGAAACAGGCTTGGGAGAAAACTCCAGCAGAGAAGACTCTGTTCTGTCGAGAAGGTCTGTAGTGGGTGGTTTATATGTTGCTGCAATATCAGAACTAACCTCTCTGAAGGTACCTTCTGATGAATGATCGGACTGATCTGAATCCTTTGATGATGATGTACTTGGAATGATTACCTCAGGATACTCAGATACTCCATTAACTAACTGAACAGTTACTGAGGATTTAGGAGTTTGAGGTACAGAAGAAAAGCTCACTGAATCTGTTCCTTCATACTCTGCTGATGCCGATTTTGTGTTTGTGTATACTGTAGGATGCTTTTCTTCATTCCTGCTAGATGATACAGTTGTCAGTTGGGTTGTACGCTGTGTGGTGACAACATTTACATCAAGCATGTCAGTTGTCAAAGACTTTTCTGTCTCAGTAGTTAAAACTGGTGTAAGAGAAGGAACCACAGGCTGCTTATCATACAGTTCTTCTTGGCCCATTCCAGAAAAGCCAGAGACAGAGATTGTTTCACTTTGATCTGCTATTACTCGGTTGTTTGCTGAAGTATTCAGCTCATAGGTGTCTTCTGTTGTGCTTGTTACAACATGTTTAGACTCATGAGGCACATGAGGGCTTGCCATTGATGGTACTGTAGGAAGGAAAATGCCCAGTTCAGAGAGTTCGGTAGTGATAAGAGTGTCTGTTGCAAACTTCATGGCATTTCCTGAACCCAAATCCTTGTCATCTGATTTTGGTCTGTGCCCAGCTGTTACAGATTCACTACTTGGCTGACTGGAAGTAGCCAAAGAAAGACTATCACCAGATCCAAGTGTCTTCTCTTTGGTTATGGTAAATTTAGGTGTTGATTCGTATCTCTTCCCTTCAGCTGTCATGCTATCATTACTGCTGTATGTTGATTGTATGACAGGATTTGGCATTGTCTGCACACTTATTATATCTTCAGGCATTGATTTTGAATGATCCATATCGATAATCGTTGTTTCTTCTGATGGGATTTGAAGTCGTTCTTCAATTAGTGTAATATCACCATAAACAGAAACATTCAGTATAACACTTCTTTTATCATCAATCACAGGAATAATTTTCTCATATATCCCAGTATCACTTGTTAGTTCTTCCGATGTAGCTGTCTTTGGTTGAACAGCAGATGGATTTGCCACAATCTCTTTTTCTTCTGTAAAAAGGGATGCTAGTCCTGTGATCACAGTCTGTGATCCATCTATCGGTGCCTCTGTTGTCACTTTTGACATAGGGGGTATTGGCAAATGAGTAATCATATCAGGAGAAGATGAATCCAAAACACCAACCCAGCCAGACCCTTCTCCAGAGCTTTCAGGTAATACTCTGGCTGGCATTTTTGTTGTTGAAGTGACAAGCGATTCCTCTGTTTCAAGATCAGGAGTTCTACTCAGTATTACAGAACCAGGAGTTATGCCATCTTTAATCAGCAAATGTGAAGTTTCCTCTTGAGAAACAGCTTTAGAAGTAGCTGTTGTCCTATCTGTTTCATTTTCTCCTCCCCTATAGTTAGTTTCCTTCTTGTGAGGTTCTTCAATTGCAACAAAATAATGTGTCATCTCTTTAATCTCTTTAGAGCTGAAGCTCTTGGAAGTCTCTTCTGATAAATCTGGGGAACTGGTGATCATTGAGCTCGGGAACTGGTCTTCTGTTTCTGGCAGCAACTCAGTTACAGCATTTGTAACGTCTTCAGTAACTTCAGCATTTGATTCAGTACTTCCTCTTTTAAAGTCTTGTATCTTGTCAGTTGAAAGTTTGGGTCCCATACTTGCAGGATAAGAAGTTTGAGGACTTGAAGTACTCAAGACTTCTTCAACAGCCAATGGCACTCCAGAAGGAATAACAGCAAGGTCATCTCCCGATCCTTGTCCTGAAAATAATGGATCACTGATGACCTCATCATTTGTTAGCTTTTCTTCTTCAGGTGTCAGTGATCTGGGAATATCTCTCGTAGGGAAAATATTTTGTACCAACTCCTCCTCTTGCTCTATATCTGTAACTGGAGAGCTTATGTATTTCCTTTCAATCTTTACAGGCTCAGTTACTCTGTCATCATTAAATGGCAAAAGTATTTTTTTAAGAGATTCCGTTTCTAATTCCTTTTCTTCTGAATGTGGACTGACAGTTGGAACATTTGGAAATCCCAGATGTTCATGGTTAGCCAGTGTACTTTTAAAGAATGGGTCTGTTGTTGTTTCTTCAGAAGATTCTATAGCTTTTGGTGAAATTTCCCTTGGCCTGTCTTCCCCAGAATGTATATCTTCCACCAAAGGAATCTTTGTAGGAAAAGCACTCACTGTCAGTTCATCAGTTGTTTTCTCTTCCATTCTTATGTCAGTCACAGTTCCCATTGTGGTTACTTCATGTTCAGTACCCGTGACTAGCTCATCAGGTTCAGTAGTATAGGCGTGATCCATAGACGGTGGGCTGACAACTTTTTCATCATACTTCTCTTGTGTTTCTGGTCTCCCAGTGGGTGAAACTGCTGTTTTTGCAAATGATTCAATGAATGTGTCTGTTCCTCCAGATCCCTGGTCAATAAATGAGAAATTACTTCCAAGTATTTCTTCAGTAGGTCCATTAGACATTAGTTTTGTGATGCTGCTGTCACCTTTGAATTCTTCTCCAGAGCCATGTTCAATCAGAAGAATCTTGCCTAATGAGACAGTTGAAGAACCAACTTTTGCATTTTTGCTTTCTGTAGGTTCAGCTACTGCTTTTATACTGCCAGTACCATGTATCACCATGATGTCATGAGGGCTGTTACTAACCACTGATTCTGGAGTTGATGTGACCTCTTTTATTTCTAAATCTTCAGTTTTATCTCCTGGTGCAACATGAGATATTATCTCTTTTCTAGAACCAGGACTAGTTTTCACTACAGGAGGAGTTGTGTAAGTTGGTTCTGTTTCTTGATTTTTTTCTCCTGGGTTTCCCGTACTAAACACATCCCAGGACATCTGACTTGCTACTCCAGGCTCCTTTGTTAAGCCATCTGACTCAGTACTTGAAACTGATATTGCTGATTCATCTGTTCTTGCATGTTCTTCATATTCTGTTGTTGCATTCTTCAGTGAGGCATGATCTATGCTGTAAACTTTTCCTTCGTGCTTTTCTGTTTGTGTTTCAGTGACAGGCCTTAATGGAACTGAAGTCAAAGTAGCAGACTCAATGGTAACATCTATGTCTCCAGAACCTGGATCAATAAACGGGGAGTCAGTACTTACCACTTTTCTTGTGGGACCCCCTGAAAATATGTCTGCTGGTTCTTCTGCTGATCCTTCATTTATAAAAAGCTTCTTCTCTCTCCAGAGAGGAATGGTAGTGACCTTTTTGATTTCAGAACTTATTGTACCTGTTACCAGTACTGTTCTTCTGAACGGGGTGGGCTCTTGACTTACAGTTCTGACTTCACTAGTAGTGCTCCCAAGTTCGCTCAACTCCAAATTTCCTGCTGCAGCAGTAGCTGAATTTTCCTGACTTGAATAAACAGTGGTCTGCATTTCTTTTTCATCTTCAATATTCTTTTCAGTTACAAGAGAGCTGGCAACTACTTTCTCCATAATAAAGTCAGACACAGAATTGGTGGCAACAGTTACTTCAGAACTTTGATCAAAAGCAGAATAAAGAGTGCTTATTCCTCTGGGCAAAGCAGAGGTGATTCCTGAAATGGTTACAGAAGTTTCTGTTGGCAGTACTGTGCCAGAGCCCAAAGAAATATCTTGCATTGAAAGTGTTTCTGTTACTGCTTTTTCCGTTGTCATGGCTGAAGTTACGGTGATGTCCTCTTCAACATCTCCAGAGCCTTCTAGAACTCTAAAAGAAGCAGCACTCATCTCAGGCTTTGCTGTATGACTACTTGTTTCCAGAAGATTTTCAACAGAGGAATTTGCATTAAGTTTAATAGTTGATTTATAATGATCTGAAGTAGAGGTTGCCTCTTCTGGAATAAGGTCTTTCACACCTATGCCTACCGTAGCAGTATGAAAAACTGCATCCAGAGAAGCAGTTACAGCAAAACTTTCCACCGTAAATGCATCAGGAGCAGAAGTTATACCAGAATTCTTTTCATCATCTTCCTTTCTTGACATTGTCACAATTTCTGAGAAGACAGAACTGGATAAATCAGATTCCGTGGAGCTATCTCCAGAAGATTCGTTACTAATCAAAACCAAGTTTTTTGCATCTTTAGTAGAGCTCTCCTCAGTTCTATCCCATGTTATGGTCTCTTTATCTTTTTGCAGTGACTGCTCATATGAAGAAGTAATGGCTATTGATTTATCTGTTGCGGCAACTTCTGACTCACCACTATAAACAGGTTCTAACATTGCAACATCTGCTGTTGGTTGTGTAACTTCAAATGCCCCTATTACTTCTCCAGCTTTGCTTGGTTGCATAGTACCAGAAGCTTCAGTTTCAGGTATTATAAATGTGTTTGTTTCATTGATTTGAGAAAAGGTTACATTTTTTGAATGTGCAACACTTTCAATTTGGTCACTTCTTGCTTCCTCAGCTTTTGTGCTCTTAGGTGCACTAGTAACTTGCTGCTTTCCATTGATGAACTGCAAAGCTGGAGGAGTTGTAACATCAGTAGTATTTTCACAGTCTTCCTCTTCTTCAAACTGTACAAAGTCTGGAAAGAAAGGATCCAATATTATATATTCAGATGAATCCTGCACAGAGTCTGAAGTACAGGGTTCAGTCTGAGCTGATTCTGCATCAATGTGGGGTTCATCTATTGCATGAGGAAGCATGTGGCGACTGAACAGATCCAAAAATTCATTCACCGGATGATCTGCAAAAAAAAGAGAGCTTTTCATAATCCCTAAGTGATAGCGATGGTTGCGCATTATAGTAGACATATGAAGTACAAGCAATCCATAGGAGAAAAAAAAACAACAAAAAAAATCAAAATGAACATAGTAAATTTTCTATTGACACAAAGTTAAATGCTGCCACCGTGTTTGACCTTCTAGTTGAAGCCTTGATTATGTAATGCTGTCAATTGCCAGGCATGTTTAGTCCCAAATGCACACCTGAGCTAACTTATCCTAGACTATTCAGCAGAGATAAGAAATGGACAAGATGAAAACCATTTTTAGACCAAAAGACTCTGGTCCCAACCTGCAGCAACTGCTTCCAATGATTTGAGACACTAGCTAACCTTTACCAAAAATTGAACTTGGACAAAGCTAAGCCAGGCAAAGTCTAAAATAAAATAGGACATGTAGAATATGCTTCTGCAACTCCATTTATTCTTGGTATAGAGTAATTCAAATTACTAGGAACACCGTAAAAACTACATGAGTTAATCTATTCTTTACACTTGGACCCTAGGTAAATAAAGTCTCACTTTACAAAGTTGTTGCTATTTGGCATTACAAAGCACTCTGAAGCAAATAAGAAAAAATATCCCAGATTCAAAAATCAGTCAGAATTCAGACAGTAACATGAGTAAAGTCCAGCTATTTTCTTCTGTTTACAACTAACTTTGAATTATTTACACACACCACAGACTACAAACCTCTCAAATTTTTCTGTAGGTGGCCAAGCAGATAAAGAAGAGGAAGTAAGTTCTAAGTAGACAAGGTTTTAGCTGCAGAAGCCCTCATGAATTCCCCTGATTTATGATCCCAAATTCCATAGACACTTTTTAAATATGCCCTCTCAGCACAAACATTACTACAAACCTTCTGTTCCAGACAATAGATGCTACCCCCCTTAAAAAAAAAAAAAAAAAAGGATACAAGACTCAGAAAAAAGCCAAATTTCAGGTTTGACTGACTGACTTGAAGCTGGAGACCTTGTGCTGAAATCTTATTCCAAGAATCTATCTTTCTTCTGAGTCTATGTTTATAACCTTTTTGTACAAAGCAAAATTACTGTTTGCTGGTATAAATGGGTATAGCCAATGGAACATTTGCCTTTAGAAGATCTGAACCAACATACAGGACTCCTGTCTTACAGCACTGTTAGCAATGATTGCTCCCCAAAGAATATTTGCCAGTATTCTGGCATACCCAGAGTATGACACAGCACAATTTTTAAGTAAATCTTCCTCATTAAAACTATTTACAAGACGTAAAAAAATGAGAACCTGACAGGTGAAGTATTTGATTAGTTTGAATTAATTCCTCTACATATGAACATCATTTAACCTCTATGACTACTGAGCCCTCAGAGATAATCAGGTGATCATTCTGGAAAAGAATATATTAAATCACATTAAACCAACGTAGAGCACTGTGAAAGGCTTGTGATTCTTTGGCTTGGGGCGTTTTGTGTGTGCAAATTGCAACACAGTTAGTATTCTAATATCTCACTCTGTGTTTACAGCTAAACTCATGAAGTTACTGAATCTTTGTTTTGCTAAACATCCAGCTGAAGAGTAAATGGCAACTTCAGGTCTGTTTTACAAAGAATGCATAATAAGGTGCCCTGAATCTGAGGCTTTGATCTAATTGTTAAACAACTTGGGAAAAATTAAGATCCATGCCAGTCTTATAGAGAATAAATAACCTTCAGCATTGTGTATTTCTACTAAAATATTCAGTTTGTACAGCACTAAGCTCAGCATTCCCATTGCAACAAGAAAAGTTTGGTTTTAACCTCATTTCTACCTGGCTATTCTATTCTACCCAATGAAACCAGGTGTTTATTTTGTGCTATGACAGCTCTATTAGATGACTACAGAATTGAAACTCCTTCTCTCTCCCTCTCATGTGCTTGTTGGGAGTTGTTTTATGCAATGCTCATAAAGAGAGAATTTCTCCCTGTTCCTTCCTCCAGTAGGCTACAAATATTTACAGAGGTTGCCCAATGCCACAGAAAAATATAGCTTCTGCAGCCATTTATTTGAGTCTTCCCAGATCTCCCTTTCAAATTTTGTTCAAGCAGAAAAGCAAGAATTTAGTTATTTGTCCAAAATTTGCAATATGACATGGAGAAGCATGTCTAAAAACTTCACTTTCAGAATCCACAAATCTTAGCAAACAGCCACACTATTCATACTGAGGAATCATATTTTCATAGAAGTAGAAGCTCTAATCGACACAGAATTGTACACCTTCTTTCAAAACCATGAATGCAAAAATACATAGGAATTCAATAACTGAAAGGGGAATGGCAAGTCAAAGCTGCTAGGGAGCTTTGAGAGTTTCTGATTCTCAGTAAGCTCACCATAAAATAATTGCACCAACATACAGAACCAGAGAACTACATATAGAAATGTGCATGGGCAAGAAAGATGGCCTGTACTGTGTGCACAGCTTAAGAAGGAATATGTATAAATAACCTCTTATATAGACTAATGTGGCATAAGGATTAATTATGATTTCATACACAGTTGTTAGGATTGTGTGCACAAAGCATGTAGCATGCTTTTGCACAGAACTGTACATCAAAAAAAATTATAAAACTTGGATGCGACTGGGTAGGCTGTAATTTGTAAGAGGGTACAATGACTAACAAGTTCTGACCAGTGTATTATTTTTGTAGCAGTGCACACCTGGGAGTCCCTCAAATTACTTGCTCATGCTAAATCATTTATGGTAGGTAATAAATTTAATGAACAACATCTGTTCCAAATTCACCTAGAAGACATATACAAATTCTTACATACGCAAAGATCTCTATCAGACCTTACTTTTACTTTGTTAGCTTTTTCAAGATCTCACATGCCACAAAGATCCACATAAAAGAACCTTAGCTAAAGGTATGATATTCCAATAATAAACTTTCAGGAGGCTCCTTCATTAAATACTAAGTGTTTTTGTTTTGGTTTCTTTTTCCAAGAAAAAAAATAACCAGCTTTTAAGAAAATAGTAAAGAATCCAATTGAATTATTTTTTTAATTTGAATTTCTTCTTCTTTCTAGAGCTTTGATTATTCAGTGTCAGCAATCAAGTTGCCAATGCTCAGGGCTAACAGCTATGGAAAATTCTCTTAAACCCCAGAGATGGCCAATAATCTATGTAAAAATATAGCTCATATATAACATATAACCTTGTCCTGTAAGAATAAGCAAGACACTAGGATGAAAACCTAAGTGCTGACATAAAATACAAATACAGGAGGGAAAAGTCTTATATGTTGAACTGGTTTGTTGGACCGTTAGGGCAGACACACGAACACTTGCAATAGTTTTAAACTGGCTAGATGCAGCTGACATACGTTGCTCCTATTTATGTTCATGTCCATACCAGCTGCAGGTGAAGACATACAGACCTGAGACTATTAATAAGAGATGAAATAAGGACTCTGAAGGAAAGGAGTTTGGCTCCTAACTAAGATTATCAATAGTTCACACATTATCATGGCAAACAAGCCAAAACGAGCACTTGTTCAAAAAGGTGCTTTGTTACCATGGCTCCAAGAAAAAGAAAGTAAAAACAAGTAGCTAAGAAGTAGTAAAGCCAAGGGTTGTCAGTTCAGACTGCCAATCCAAACAAGTCCTAAAGGAGATTTATCAGTAAAGCCTCTTATTGAGGAAAGTGATGAGGTATGCACTGAAATAGAGATGGAATAGATAGGTGGATGAGTGTATATGCAGCCTAGAGTGTTTCTTAATCCATTTAATATGTCTAGATGTTTTAAATTACCTGTATGGAATAGGCATCTATTTCAGTAACAGTCAACTATGTGTAAGAAATGCAAATCCCTCTGGCTACAGGGCGCTTTTTAGCCGCAAGGGGACTTGACTGCTACTATATACAACCACAGAGCAACTGACTGAGGTGGCATTAATTTCCATTACAACCCTTCTAATGACAATTGGTTCTAAACCCACAATAATTTTTCACTGGATCAAATATAAAACTTGCCTCTATGTTACTGACGCACATCCAAAAAATGTGTAATGTATAGTAACATTTTTTCTTGAGAAGACTTTTCGTATTCTACAAAGAACCCCAAAGGGCTTTTCCAAGATCATTTTTGAGGGGACAGGCAGTAAAGAGCATTTTCTCTCTCAAAAACCTTCAGATAGAAGAATTAACAGAGAATTAAACAGAAAACATTCTGATGTCTTCCAAAGTTTCAAAACCCAATATATTTCATTCAGAAGACTTATGGATTTAGCAGGGTTTTTTGAAGTCTCATTCAAAAAGGGACTGTTAACATCTAATCTGGCATCCTGCAGATAGCAGAATTTCACCTATAGATTCCTGCAATTTGTCCATTTATTGCTTCAGAGCAACATGCTGAGTTGTTCATGAGAAGTAGTAGAGTTCAGGCTTTTGTAGAAGGACTAGAAGTCTGATAAATCCATGAGATTCACAGAACGATTCACAAAATGTTCTGTGGACTTTGAATCAGGCCCTATATTTTTATTAGAATAGACCTAAAAAGAAAAAAAAAATAATTTAAAAGAAGACCAGAAACATTTTGGACTGTTGGTTTTGAAAGCATGCATTTCATTGCATAATGTGACACTATCACAAACCCCATAATGTTCACTACCAAGAACCCATAAGCACAAGACAGGTTAGCATGAGAAAACAAAATAATTTGCATTAGTCAAATTTCTTCCTCCACTTGATAACCAGAAAATTTTGGTTTTGGCTTCAACAGATATATATCAGGGTGAATTCAGACCATAGTATGACTAAAATGTCATTAAAATATTGTATATATGTGGTTTTGTATCAAATTTCTGCAAATGTAACATGCGGTGATTGTGAAAAAGGTAATGCGGTAACTTGCAAGAAAAATTAAAAATGTTTGGCTCAGAGAGAAAAGCAATAAACAAATTAATTTAAGATAAAAATTGAGATAATCTGGGAGGTTTTCCCCCTGTGCATACTTGTTAACTACTCTGTTTCCACGTTAAGTCACCTTGTTTCTTCCCCACAGATACGTACTCTACATTTATTTTTATATGCCTCCTCTTTACTACAGTTGGTCTCCACAGTACCATGGTCATCACCTCCTGCAGAAGACTCCCATCACACACATGATGATGTGCTAGCACTCCCTAGCAACAACCTTAAACATCACCTCCAACTAATCAGATGCTCTGAGATCAAGGTCAGAGCTGTCTGGGACTAGGACTATGGGACAAGCAAAATACCTAATACCTAGCAGTTAGCATAATGGTTCAACTCATCATCAAAGAACAGACCATCAGCTTAGGTAGGCTGTTAAATGACAACCCAAGTCAGAGATCTCAACATCTGTTCATTAACAGCTATTGGTCAGACCCTTACTCGTTCAAAAAACATTATTCTGAGAAAGTCATTGCAGGAACAGGTTGTAAAAATATGCTATGAAAAGCACACTGACAGCAATGAGGACCAAAGGCAGATGCATGAATCATTATCTTCCTCATCTTTGTACATTCATAGAATTTGCTGGAGATTGAAGCTGCTATGAAAAGCACATCCAAACAGACATTCACAGAATAATTCAGTAAATGTCCATACTCCGTGTAATGTAAGACTCTCTAAATAACCTAAACGAATGGCTTTTATGTGCTATTTTAAAATCCCTGCATACTTGTGGGACACTCCTGATGGTTTTGCAAAGGTGACCTACCAAGAGCTAGCCTCCAGCCAGCAGACTTAAATGCAGCCAACAGGTGTCTCCACTTCATCTGGAAAATATTTAGGAGTCCTCAAAGTAGAAGAGGTTCAAAGCAGTTTATTTAAATCCTCTGAAAGTACAGTGAAGCCTCGTATCTGGGCTTGGGAGAGGATCTAGCATGAGAAAAGACTTAAACAGCTTTATGTCATATATTGACTCCCTTGAACCTCAGCTCTGCCAGGGACCAGATTTGCAGTCTGGGTGGATTCAAGCAGTTTTATGACTACAGCTTGCTGAAACTCTTCCAGTGAAACAAAACTCAACCAATTCCACAGGAATGTGTCAGTCTCATTGAATATATTTTGTTTTAAAAGCATACCGAAAAAGTAAAGAAGCGATCTGACAAGACAGCCCCCATACAAAAAAAAATCTATTTAATTTTTTTTGTTTCGAAACCTTTGTATTTAGAGTTTACTTCCCCCCTTAAAATATTACATTTAAATTGGGACAGAAAGCTTCAATTTTACAGAAATAAAACATTCTGATAACATCTTTTGGGCCATTTTGTTTCATAGAAAAGGGATTTTTTTAATTGTTCTTTTCATCTCATTTCAAAAGAAATAAGATTTTGAAATACAGACATTTCCTGCTGAAGGAAAATTCCAAGTGTCAGCCTTCGGTACATGCAATTCCTCTAACTTGTGCCATCTTGTAATATCATTAACCTACCTAAGCACGGTCAAAGTGCAACAGTGCTTCAGGCATACCCCATCTCCCCCGTCAGGAAAAGGTGGGAATACTGCCAAGGAACTGGTCTAAGGTGTTAAAGAAACATGGCTACTATTATACACACCTAAGTAAAAGACAACAAAGAAAGGTCCAGAAATAATTCAATTTTTGATTATTTTAATCATTCTACCTCACATTACCATGACTAGTATATATGATGAGGTCTAGTAAAATCCAGTTCTTGATTACTGTTCAGTCTAAATAAAAAAAAGGTTTTATTTAGTTCACTTTAAAATGTTTCCCAGATGGATATATATTTCTAAAAGTTTTGTTAACTTTGGCTCCCTTTAGAAATGCTTAAGGACATAGGGCACATTTCAATAGGTTTATTTTTTTTTTTACCTTCTAAATTTTATCATAATTTATGTTTTGTTCTCCCTCTGACAGTCAAAAGAGAAGTTCACATTTTTAAATCTCATCAGCAGTAAAAAAAAAAAAATCATCTATAAATTGACCTTGCATAAAAATCTCAACTACTCAAGTAAATTTCTGGAAGAGAGTATTTGAAAAGAGTAATTTTTTCACAGCTGGCTGGGTAGGAGTTGAAAGTAATTCAAGGTGGGTGGTCAGTCTTGCCTACTCAAATTCACTTATCCAGTCTGCTTTACCATATTTGGGTGTCTCCATTTCCAAGCAAGATACAGCCCTGTTGAAACCCTGAGTATCAATTGCTGGCATGTTCCTAAACTGCAGCCTTTGTAGAGCTATACCATTTCCCCAAGCTCCATCTTGACAGAGTTGTTGGCTATGACCAGAAACACCTGTGGAAAGTGGATGTCGCTTAGACGGACATCTGTTTTGCACAGGGCTCTGGCCTGCATGGCTGTGCTTAAATACCCCTGCCAAATTTTAAAGTAGTAGACATGATGATGCAAAAACCATGTCAAAAATAAAGGAACCTTTTTATTATAAAAGCATATCATGAAGCCTTCCAGCAATCTCTGGTGTTTCCTTCAGCCTCATTGCTTCCTGTGTTCCCCCCCTGATGCAGCAGTAAACTTGTTAAGAAAAAACAGATTGAGTAAAATGTCAAGTTGTTAAAAATGGCAGCCTTGCAGTGTCAAGTCTAAGCCCCAACAAGTGCAGGATACAGTTCCCTGGGTAATGACTGAGTATTTGTCATAAAATATTCTAAGGACAACTATTCCCACTTCCTTTCTACTTCAATGTCATTAACAAAATGACACTCCAGCCAGCAGCGTCTCCTCCTGAGCGGTCCCTGACACGAGCATCCTTCCAATGACAACATTTTACTTACTGCCTATGGAGAAGACAATTCTAAAATTCTGCAGGGCAAAACAACCCAAAACCAAACAACTTGCAAGTAATAAATCATTTCTCAGCTGAAATCCTAAACAAAGCAAAAATTCAGACTGTGCAGTCACACGGTATCTGGACTAGCTGGTCTGTCTGGATATATATATAGAAAAGTCCAACTCCACAGGACAACTCACCAGGTCAGGCAGTAAACAGAAGAGCTGGCTGGGACAGAAACTAACTGCTCACTAAAATGACTTCAGACTCGACCTCATGTTTGGTATTCCACGACTGAGGTGGAAACAGTGAGATACCAACGGGTCTTGCCCCTTCCTAGCCCACTTCACCACCATCCCTTGGTTACGCTTACACCGTGTTACACTGGGGCAACCTCAAATGCTTCTGCCATAACACAGATGGAACAAGAAGGAACCAGTTCTGGCCCTACTAACATTGGAGGAGAATGTCCCCTCCCAGAAGAGCAAAAGATGACCTATCACAACAAAAATTTGAGGCAAAAGTCAAAATACTACAGTTACAATGTTGAAGCAAATGTCCACAATTTCACTGCTCCTGTGGCTGCTCAGATGTGAAATAGCCTGTAATGAATATTCCTTCCCCCGTCCCTTTCTTCAGTAATGTCAACAATATTTGGCTTTAGGAGCAATCTTACAGTATACTCCTTAATGTGGCAGTTCTGGAAAAAATTAGGTTGAAATCAGATTAGTGTAAGAGTAATAAAGGTTGGTTTACATAGTAGGCATGTGCTAAATCTTACTTTCTTAATCTAAGTAACTTGTCCCAAAGGAGGAATTTTATGTGGCAAAAAAATAAAACCAGAAAATATTCTGATGTTCAAGCTTTAAGACAGACAGAAGCATTTATATACAAGGGGAAGGGGAAGGGGAAGGGGAAGGGGAAGGGGAAGGGAAGGGAGGGGAAGGGAAGGGAAGGGAAGGGAAGGGAAGGGAAGGGAAGGGAAGGGAAGGGAAGGGAAGGGAAGGGAAGGGAAGGGAAGGGAAGGGAAGGGAAAGAAGAAAAAAGGAGAGAGACAGAGAGATAAAACAAAGAAAGAAAGAGAAAGGAGAAAAGGAAGGGAGGGAGGGAAGAAGGAAGGAAGGAAAAGAAAGAAAAAGAAACATACATTTTCAGGACGATCCTCCCTATGCAAAATGGCTTTGTTCTGAATAACTCTGTTCAAAGAACTAAAGCTATAGTGATAATTACCCCACCTGATCTACCCCACAATGCTTTTTTTAGAGATATCTGGAGAAGTTTATGTATCTGTACTGCCACTTAGCGTGATGCTTTTCTGACATTTTATCCCCTACAGTTTTCCAAGCATCTTTCAAGTACCTCATAAGCACACGTTTAATTTAATGTCTGCACAAGCCCACTGGTCATGCAGCCAGCACTCAAAATCACAGCTGATTAGATACACTGTTTGGCTGCAGTCCCTGCTACTTTGGGGGAGATATTTAGAGCTATTAATCATGTGGCAACATACACTCATGCTGTCATGGCAAACCTTTCTTTAAGCTTCAGTTTTCTTCATTGAAATATGACCAAAGCTTTACTGGAATAGTCCATTGTGGGGCAAATCACCCTTGACCTGGACCCATCTGCTTGTGCAAAATGACTTGAGTTACTACAGCAGTAGCAGTAGTAACTCAAGTTACTAGAGTATCTTCATAACATCTTAAATGCAAATACATGTTTTAGAATATACAGTTAGAGTAATTATGCACACAAATATCGACATACATGGCACATGGATTTTTGCACATAGATCTGACTCTTGTGTTTTGCAAATATTATTCAGAAGACACAGAATAGATTCTATATTTGCCATTTTAATGGAGTATTCTTAGCATCATCCCCTGCCTTGTGGGAAAAAAGCAGGAAAAAAATTTGAAATTTAGCTATAGGGGTTAATAAACATGATTGCTTTGGGTATTAAACATCCAAAGCAGTCTAGGAATAAGCCCGATTCTCAGTTAAACCAACATAACGCTGTAAAAACCCCGCTGCTGCAGACAGAGTGACACAAGTGTGACTCCCTTTTTCAGACACAATTTTAAGGAAAGGAGTGCAGCGCCATGTGCTTGAAAGCCTTTCAAAAAATAAGTACTAAACAGTATTTTGATACGTTATTTCTACCTGGATCAACTTTTGGAGTGCCTTTGATCCTCACACTTTCCTGAACTCTGCAGAGACATATAAACAGCAGATGAAATAGAAAAAAGAGCAGAGCAGAAAAGGAAGCCTGATGCAGCCATATTGTAGAAGTTTATAACTGGAGAAGACTTATCTGAGAGCAAGCTGTGTTATACCTGTAAATGTTTAACCATTTCATTGCTCAGAGCTGGGAAAAGAACATGTAATGCATAGAGAACATGAGCTTGTTTTTAACCATATAATCACATGCATATATAAAAATGGGAAATGGCTTCATTTCTCTTTTAAAAGCAGAACTTTTTCCACCTAAGTATTTTTGCTTGGAAAAAATGGAACATTTGTTTTGGAAAAATATTAATTTGTTTTTAGAAACACTTGTTTTTTGAAAAAGACATTTTTGTTGGACAATACTTGAGAGGAAAAGTTTTCAACCAACTATAGTCAAAAATAGATCCTTAGCTCTGGTAAGCTTGGTGCAGCACTAAAAAAAATGGCAGAGGGGGACAGACTTTTGACTATAAACCTATTAGCACAAACTCCATCCTATACTAACATGGTTACATGGCTACTGACTCAGAATTAGTTCCCACCTGACAGGCTCTGAATGTGGGCAGAATAAGCTGAAAAAGAAGCATATAGCCCAAGAAGTCAAATAATTCAGTTTAGATACGAACAAATAAATGCTTGAGTAACATTTTGGAGACATAGAAACACTTCCGTTTAACTGATTTTCACAGTGTTCCTATGTCACGTAGGGTAGAGTATACAACTAGCTTTTTCCCTGTTAGGTCATCTGGTAATCCTGGTAACTCAATACTGTGCTAAACTGCTATCTATTACGTTCACTGCAATGCTCAGCTGTGTTTCTCACCTGGCAACGTTGCACTCCTACATCCAACACCCACAAACAGCAAAAACAAGCATCAGTGTCTTTGTTATCTATTGCAATTTAGTAATCTCCAAACTGTGATGTGTTTGACATCAGTGCCCTTCTCCCTGATGGCATGAAATCGAGCAAGTTTAGTTGTTCAGATGATTAGTCCAATAAATTCTGTGGGAAATTACACTAACTTTGGTTTCTTCAAGCATTGAAAAGGAGTACCTGCACTAAGGCAAAAGACACTGTAACCACTGAAAAGCTTTTTCCAGGTTCACTCACCATTACAACCCCATTATCACTATCTGGTTTCACCAGAGGATATATCCTATGGTCTTTATCCTTGCCTGTCAGTTGGACCAAGTGCACCAGCATTTCCAAAGGACTCTAGAATTTTGTTTGTAATATTTAATATTTAACTGAACGTGTCACTGGAAACTCACTACAAGCCTGAGTAGTAGACACATGAGTAACCCAAGAATCACTTCACTCACCACTTCCAAGAAAGGAAAAAAATAGCTTAGACAAAATCTCACAATAAAACTTTATAAAAAATCCCGATGCTACTCTGTGTACACATATGCATATTCTTTGCTGTTATTTTGGCAAAAAAGTTACATCAAATACATGGAAATTCTTTTGCTAATGCCAAAAACTTCCCACTGAAACTATGGAACTCTTACTTGATGAAGTACTACATGAAAAATCCAAGATTATGGTTAAAAAAGTTAAAAATTAATGTTTCTTATGCACTCTTGAAGCTAATGCTGGGTAACAAAAAAGTAATGAAGTGCATCAGAGGTAATACCAAAGCAGGCATGGACCACTGGAAGATAAGATAGCTCCTGATCAGCAACAAAATTCTAACTGCATTTCTCCTCCTCAGGGATCTCAGCTCTAATCATTAATGAAGAGAAATTTCTATACAATTTTTTATATTGAATTCTCATCATTTAAGCAAATAGTAATACAGGACTGGTCAAACACATCCTAATACAATTCACTGAGCAGTTTTTTAAAAAATGTAAATTACTCCACAGAAAAAGATAAATAATTTCACATGTTCCCAAAGGTGTCACAAAATATGCAGCAGACACTCTGAACATATCTTGACTTGTGCCAGGAAATAATTCACAAGTATCTTGAAAGACATCAGCAGGTATTATGTATATTACTGATCAAATTTATCATCTAAACACTTCCAGAAAAAGGGAGATTAAAAACCACTAGCTGGATTAGCAAGGATTAATTCAACCATTAAATCTAAAATGTGCAAAGGACAACTGCAAAAAAGACAACTGAAAACTACATACTCAAAATGAAAGAATAGCCAACAAATATTTTTAAAGTGCTATTATCAGGCTAATTATCAATTGATGTATATTAAGGGAATAACTTTCTATGAAGATCCTTAGCCTTTGATCCACTTCTAAAAATATCTTTATATTTCCAGGATCACATCCTGTATACACTCAGAGTTTCACTGTATCCAATGAATCATTTTATGTAGAGTAAAATGGTGTAGATAATATTTACTGAAAGAGGCAAAAAAGGATGATCATTCAGAAAACTTTGGTACAGAAAACCACTTTCCTCAAAAAAATTAATTCATACTGTGTTTCCATATAAAAGACAGCTCATCTTTTCTGCAATAGGATTTCTTAAGACTTTCTCCACATGTAAACAAAACTTCTAAAAGGATTCCTCTCCTTCAGAACAGAAGTATGAAAAACTACATTGTACCTATGAATAAAATTCCTTCATTTCTCTCATGAATAAACAAAGAGCTATAAGAAAGCTAGAAATGTGTAATCCCTATGTCTAGATCTGAGACGTTTCCTTGGAAACAATGCAAAAACAGCAGGGAATGTGTAGGCATCCTCTGAACAGTATTTAATGTGAGGGCACTGTTCCTTGTATCTATGGAAGTCTATAAAGGAATGTGAAAAAAAGAAATTATTGTTCTATAATAAGTCTTCAGGAAGAGCCAGCAATAGTGGCCTAAAACTACTTATTAATTCACAGTCTTAGCTTGTGAAACTTTCTAAGTAACAAGTTTCGTCTCTGTTGGATATGGGGTTGGTTTTTTTCTTTTCCTTTGTTTTGGAAATAGGAGCAGTGTACAAAAAGCTTGAATTTATTACAATCACTTGTTTATTAGGGCTTGCTTTCATGCAGAGCATCATTGCTGTTACATTTTAAATATGATTTATATGTGATGGTGTCCAACCTATTTTAAAAAGCCCTCCACATCACCAGTACAACATGAGTATTCTAATATAAAAAAATTCCAACTGGTTTAATTAAGCAACAGGTCTATCAGTTTGGGTTAAATACATGATACAGATTTGCTCTGCAGGAAAAATCACCTAACTGTAAAATGAACCAGAAGCTGTAAACGTTATGAAGACATTCTGATACCTACCATCCCCACATCCCCACAACAATTCTGCTCTCAATCACCTCATTGGAATTACTATGGTGTAATTACATTGGGGAAGATGATATCAGAATCTGGCCACGTTACTTAGCATTTAACACTTCAGCTACTCTAGACAAAAAGAGAACTTGGCTGTCTCTATGCCAGGTTTTATGAATAACACAGAGAGTTTGGTCATTCAGGGCATGAAAATGACTTGAGTAGCTATTGGACATTGACAAACCGGTTTCATTTGGAAATGTGTTTCAAAACCACTAGATGGTTTTTTTTCTTAGCTGAACACACAAGCCCAGGGCTCAAAACAAAACACTACCAGGAAGGACCGCATTACTAATTCAAGCAGTGAAATAAGACCATGTCCATTGACTGCAGCGCGCTCAGGGCAGCAGGGAATGTAGCCTTTCTCCAGGGTTGATGAAGAGCAGCAGCTGCCATAGCCTGAATGTCAGCTGGAACATTAAGTTAATAAGGAGACAAGCCCAATCCTCCATTAAACAAATAGGAGATTTTGTATTTAATAAGATGGGAAGTTGGTTCAGCCCACGTGAGGCCACTTTTACTATTGTGTCAACATCCTGCCAGAAATTAATTCAGGACAGTCTAGTTGCACAATACCAATAAACCATGGCCACAGAACACCACGTCCAAATGCATACAAGTTGAAAGGTACTTGAAAATTAAATGGTACTTTGTTCACCAAAATGTTCAGGTAAATTTGGAACTCTTCTTCTCTTAAATGCATGACAGTGATATCAAGAATTAAGCATTTGCTAAGAAAGCCAAACAGCTTGCCCAGGCAGGGAGGTCCTAGTCATATACATCCACTTGGGTGTGTTATCAGTCACTGCATAAAGCAGCAGAATGCAGTGAATGCAAGACAGCATCTTTCCTTTACAATAAACTTTGATTTGAAATAGGCCCTATGAATAAAGAATAGGTTTCAGTAGCATATATATTTCATTTGAAGAAAAAGAAATCGTGACCTCAGCACATAAAAGTCAGTCTCCTCACCTTCAGCAGAAGTCTCTCTAACACAATAATTAATACAAGTAATTTTTGAAAGGTACACCAAAAATTGCACGTAGCACATGTGCATATACTACAAAGAACAGTGTCCAGATAGATATTTGCCAGTGGGCATAAATAAAATAACTTAAAAGAGAACAATGTGGGTACAGGTGCAGACAGATACAAGTCTACATGCTGCATGCTTTTAAGCTGGCTCTATTGCAAGTGAGGTGCAGCCTGGAAATAGTGTTGCGAGGCATGCTGCTCCTGTCCCTCCACGCCATCATCTGGTCTGGTGATAGCATCATCCTGACATCCACAGCCTCCGAACAGAGCCAGCGTCTTTCCTCCCAGCATGCTCCCAGCACATTTCCACTCTCCCACGCACGCATTCCCCTCAGAAGTTAGCAAAATGAAGGCTGAAAGGGGACATGGTTATTCTCCATAACTGAACAGAGAAATAAAAGTATCAAAGGATAAGTGTCAGGAAGAAAAAGGACCTATTCAAGCTAAAGACAATGCTGGCAAGAATAAACATGGGTATAAACTGGCCAAGAAGCAATTCAGGCTAGATATTAGAATCAGACTTAAAGAGAGCCACGACGATATGGGACAGCCCTCCAGGAGGAGCTGTGAAGACAACAGGATTAAATGAATTTTAAGACAAGGACTCAGACGGACCTGAAAAGACTCTGTTCTGCCTTCTTTGTTAAGGTTTATGACTATGACTCATTACCATTCTGCATTTCATTCAAATTTCACATGCCCTCTTACACTGCTAAGACAGAAATATGCGTGTCAGAGAATTACATGTTGAAACACAAAGGTTTGCAACCTCTTTCCATAAAATTCCACATCGACAAAGCACAAGTTCCTGCAATTTCATTCTGTTCAAAGCTGGAGGGGACAAGAAACCAGACAGAGCTGGTGTGAGTCCCAGGGTCCAATAAGCACTTTGAAACATATTCGCTAAGTAAAGACTTTTAAATGTCTCCAAAAAATGCAGGTGTGCAAATTACTCCTGATACAGACAGGAGTTATGTTTCCAGCATCCCCTCAACCACTGTTAAACACACCCCCACAAGCATTTTTCAGCTCATAAAAGCTTTATGAGCTGAAAAGTTCCTTCAGGTTTGGTTTTTTTTCAGCTGCTAATCCATTACCTTCCAGCAACAGCATCAGCCTTCACCTCTACAATACATAGGAGCTCTGAGAACATAAAAGGGCGTGAGGTGGCAAGTTTTGGATCTTTGCAGTGAAAGACAAACTCCTCTGTCCTATCTAATGCAATAGAAAGCTGCTAATGTGATAACACATCACAGCGCAGGGCTATTTTGCTTTCTCACTTTCACAACACGGTCACGATCCCAAGGGAACAGCCCGTTGTTCCACTCAAGTGAATGAAGTCCCAAGCTCCTTCCATTATGAAACATGTGCATGGTCCTTTCTGTAGCATAAAAAGGGATGTCTCCCAATGCACAAATATATTTTCCTCATTAATTGGAACACCTGCCCTAGATCTGCCCATGTGCCATAGGCTGTCAGAAAAACCATGCCTTATATCCTTCATTAATTTGTGCACCTGCCTCACACTTGCTCACATGGAAGTATATGGATTGTTTGTACAATACATTTTCTCAATAAAAACTGCTGTATTCTTACACAAATAAGCAGCTTAATCCATTCAGTGGTGTGTTCAGCACTAGAGCACATTTTTCCAGAATTTAAGCTAATGAGCTTGACCTTCCACCACTCTCTGAAATTACTTCTGTTTCCATGGGTAAATTTTTTTATCTAAAAGTAACCGAAACTTCCTTTATGGAAGTTTTAATGGATTGCAAGCATGCATTTTAAAAGCTAGGAGTATAACTATTTACCTCTTGGATGGCATAAGAAAAGAAGTCCTCTAGGAGAAACTTTTTCTGGTCTAATAAATGTAAGGGCTTATTGTATTAAAAATTGAAAATATGTAATATCAGCTTTCATTTATGTATTGTACTACTTCATATTAAAGGGGGGGGGGTGTCTCAGACAGCCTAAGATCCTTGCCACTATATTTAATTGAATTTAACCCAGTCAACATTCAACGTCTTTCAAGTGCAGCTTGAGTCCACAGTAATAATGAAGAATAATATCCCCCACATTCCATACATCCATAACACATTCCATACATCAACAGCACATTCCAGCCAAAGACTTCAAAGTGCTTCAGTGAAGTTGGTGCCAGTTTAGCAAGGGTTTGAGACTGAGAAGAAAGGCTCAAGAAATTCTTCCTGCTTCTCCCTCTACCAGTGCATGGCCACAGGTGAACTCATCAGACCCAGAGCAGCAGTGGGCTGCTCTCGCCACACTTCACTGGGAGGTAGGACACCCACTGATCACAAAAGGACTCCTACACTGCAAGGGATATGCTCTGTCCTGCTTGCTGGGAACTACTAAAAACATCTGCATCTCTCAAAACTCCATTTGTTTGGCATGACCCTTCTCTTCCACAAGGAGTATAAAATATTGCTCATAACTAACAAAGCCTAATAGCACCTCCATGGAGCACTTAAATATTATTATGCTTACGCTACAGATGGTAAATGGAGCTGCAGAGAGTAATATTCAGCTGTGTTAGTATAATAGCAAGTTTTTACTGTAATTAAGTGACATGGCTGATAGGAAACAAAACATGGTACCATATTTCCGCTGAGCCCTGCTTCACTATTAAACTGTTGCTTCTGGCAAAAGGTGAATAACAAGGAGGTGAAGAAAGATGCAGAAAAAAAAAATCTCATAAATATTTCCAACACTTGTGCATACACAAAAAGGAAAATATTATATTTATTTATACACAATGCCATTTATACAGCAAACTTCTCATTATTATTCCTGTTTGAAACAGCTATTATTTGAAGGGCTTTGGTAAGCAAGTTGTCATTTCTTAGGAGGCACTTTTGGACTCTTGACTTGAAAATCATGAAGGCTTTTGCTTATAACCCTCACTGATTATTTTATTTAAGAATGCTAAGCTATATTACCTAGAAAACATACCAAAGCAAAGGAGGAAAAACCTTTGTTTTATCAGAGGGATGTAATGATGAAAACTGTATTTCTTGTTCCCATTTAGCTGAGAACAAAAAGCCAAAGGTACAGTTTATGTAGTTCCTGTATGACTGCAGATCAATTTTCAAACAAAGAGTGACAGAATAAGAAGTTGAACTACATCCTTGTGAAAGGCATATGTTACTAATATTTGCCAAATTCATTCCTCTTCAGCACCTCCTATGTACATTTTCTTCAGCACAAAGAAAATTTTATGGACTGAGGAACAATGTAGTGAAACTGGGCTTGACAGGTTTTTTCAGATGCAGTCTTTCACTTTTGGAGAAAGAAAAGAAAACACTAATCTGAATCCTCAGACAGAATAAATCTTTGGCAGCTCTAACTTAACTTGTGGTAAGTAGGTACAGAGTGCTTTTTCTCTGTGGATAGCTAAATGAAGGAATTTCCGCTGTCAGATTCTGAAAGCAGAAAAATAAAGAAAACTCCTTTTTGACCTTGCACTAGATACATGACAAATCCCTTTATGTTTAAAGAGAACAGAGACACTGCCATATAGAGAATTTCATATTTCAAGAAAAGGAATTTTTTTTCTATGCTGACAGACTAAATCATTCCTAAAGGCAGAATTTTAAGGATGTATAGCTTTAACCCTGCTTATAAAACCCACACATGTATGCACATATATATACCTGGAAAATGCATGCACAGCTTTGAAAGTTTGTGAAGATGCAGAAGGCAAATCGTGAAGAAAGTCTGTCCTAAGGACCTGATCACCCACGTGAAAGCAAGAGTAGCTATGGAGAGCAGCTATGCATTGATCTACTGTCCTTTAGATAATCCAGCTTGAACTAATTCCTAATTTAATGAATCACAATGCCCACGCCATTCTGAAAAAAAGTACAAAATAAGACTCTCCTTGATGTATATGCAGAAAAATCCTGGATCATATACTTTGTGCACTATCTGAAGAAAACACCAAGTTTCCACAGCCTCCCAAACCATCCTACTTCTTTCCACCCACCTGGAACACACCGCTACCCAGCACAACCCCATACGCAGTAAACTGTAGTGTAACTCAACAATGTAACAGGCAAAACTAGTTTACTCCTACACAGTCCAGCTATTAATTATTTAGCCGAATTAACCAAATTTCCACAGGTACAAACGTATTTAATATGTAGCTTAACTCTAGTCTTCAGAAATTACCCTTCTGCTCTGACTTACCGGACTTGTCTCATTTAATTGAGACTTCCAAGACACCAGCAACATCTAAAGCTTCAGAGAAAATAATGATACTATACCACAGAAACAAAAGCAGTGTTTAAATTTTAAAATAACAGAACTATTATTTTCTGAAATAGAAGTTTAAGCTACTACTGATATGACTTGTGCAGTTTTACATCTTGTAAATATAAAGTAGGATAATAAGCATAAAGTGAATAAAGACACAAAATCCACTGTATGAAAAGTCCAATAATGATATGGCACATCTCAAGGAAACTACTTCTGCCTTTTGATTTTTGAATTAAACTCTACCAAACACAAACCTGACAAAACCAACCAAAAGTCTTCCATAAATTATGAATTCTGTTGGATAAATTCTTCAAAGATATGTTATGGCTTCAAAGATGTTATGGCTGAGAACCAATGAGAAAACAGTTTCTTATATAACCATTCAAAAGCATTGCATATAGTTAAGGTAGATAAGACATAAAATGAATTTTTACTGTGTTCCTTCAAAAAATAAATTAATTATAAAATAACTATAAAATAATTATACAGAATGCAACATTGAACCTAATAGATATTTTGAGCTTTATCCTTTTTGTCAGTTCTTTCACGTTTCATTTTAAAAAATAAGGTTTTACCAAGACATCCTAAATAACAGTCCGTTGACACACTTCTGTAATGGAAAATTGCATAGCCTTCAGCTATTGCATTATGGAGACATATTCATCATAAAACTCAAGAGTTCCTTGCTACTTCAGGAGTTTCTGTTCTGGATACCCATGGAATTGAAGCTACATACACATGTACAGCATCATCAGCTAAAAAATGTAACAAAACTAAAAATTATGTCAATTTGCAGACGCAAATTAACCTTTTTTAGCTGACTACACTGTACATAGCATTGTTAATTGCTACAGACTAATGGAATGTTAAAATACTCTAGTGCTTCGTTTAGGACTAGTAATGCATGGAATGGAAGCTATGAAATTAAAATGCTTGTTTCACAGATAGCTCAAGTTAAATCAGTGGCTTGACAACATTAAATAAGAAAACTGGACTTTAGCCATCATGACTTTTAAGAAGAAATACAACAGTTTCATATTCGTTCTTACACAGAAATTAATCTTACCCCAAACCACACACATACCACATTTCTGAGAGTTTTTTAATGGATAGAAAAATAGACCTACCAATATTTAGTAAGTTGCTGTCTAGATAAAACTTGTACTTTGCATCCTTCAGTGATCCAAGAAACATCCCCAGCACATTCTAAAGTACACCAGTTTGTTGTGATAAACTGTCCATTCTGATGGACTGCAGGTCTAAAAGGCAAAATCTTACCTGTGTCATTGCCTGTGATTTGAATAACATACAATCTTATGTCATTTCCACTATCAGGGTGTGAAGCAGAAGGAGACACCTCTTGAGGTTGTAAAGCCTCTGTGGCCTCCTTCACTTTGGGTGGTGCAGTAGGTCGTGCAACTGCAGTAGCAGTTGATGCTGTGAAATATTCCTTATCAATTTCTGGTTCTAACATCTTTCCTGTCAGATCATCATCAGCAGTGGCTTTACTGGGAGAAATGGATTCATCAATGATGATGATGTCATTGCTTGTTACCTCTTCTTCTTCCTCAGGAATGATACGTGGTGACTTTTGAGTAACAACAGGTTTGGATGCTGATGTAGGCTGAATTTTGTCTACAGCACTAATGGAAGGTGTTGTTACATCGCTGAGAATTGCTGCCTTATCTGTTGCATTAGCTGAAGATACAGCTGGTTTGATATCTTCAGGTTCTTCTGATATTCCTGAACCTTCCAGAGTTTGGCTTGGAGAAGCTCCCAAAGTCAGATGAGTAATGCTTTCCACAGTAGAACGACCTGTTGGCATCATATGGGGGGGCAACACAGATTCCAGGCTCTCTACATCACTGTCTTCTTCCCTGGTGGGGGTTCCTGTGCTTTCGTATGTTTTTGCTTGGGTACCCACTGTTACAGGCATCACTTCAGTGACCTTCTCTTCTTGATCAGTAGCAGTTTCAGGTTTTGGAGTCACTGTGAGATGCAAGGTCCTGGTGCTAGTTTCATCAGGTCCCAGAACTCTTCCATAATCTGTGAGCTTCACTGCAGGCACTAATACTTCGGTTGCTGGATATGTCTCATCATAAGCTGAACCTGTCTCATCTTGTTTTTCCTGAATAGCTGTTTGAGATGATTCAGATCCTGGTGCTGTCTTTTGTTCATGCATTTGGACAGATGTCACAGATAAGGTAGACTCTGTGGCAGTATCTAGTTCCTTATCTTGATCTTTCGTGGAGAGTTCCTCTGGGAACACCTCACTATCTTTTGCAGTTGTTTCTATGGCTTCTGTCTGAAAGACACCATCAAAAGGAGTCTGATCAGTAACTGGCATATCTCTAGTGACCTCACTCACTACAGTAACTGGAACTAGGGAAGCATCACGTTCTTTCTGTGGAACGGTAGCATCTACCTTTGTTACTTCTGTAAATATAATGGATTCCTTTGTCCCTCCAAAGCCAGCTGATGGTGTTCCTTTTCTGTCTTGAACTGTTGCCACTGACTCTTCCTCAGTTGATGTCGTAATACTTGTCTGGCCTTCCTCTGTCACTGTATATTTTGAGACCCCCATTTCAGTAGAGACTTCTTCAGCAGGCGTTGCTACCAATGTGTCAGTAGCCTCTCTTTGTTCAACTTCTGGGGTAGGAATGGACGTTTTCAAAACATACCCTGATGTTTCATCTCCTTCATGTTCAGTTATCTCCATGATTGTGGGCATAGCAGTTGGTAATATGGTAACACCTGAGGAGCTAAAAGACTTTATTGTTGCACCAGTTTCATCCACTGATGTTTTGGATACTGTGACCATTTCCAAATCCAAAGAGCTGCTTGTGTGGGAGACACCTGTAGTATCTTTTCTGTGATCAAAATCAGCTGATACAGCCTCTTCATCACTTTTCGTTTCCGCTGGCTCCTTGCTTGTCTCAGTTTCATCTGTAACTGCTGAAACTGGAGCTCCTGGATGCTTTGTATATTCTGTAATTTGCCCTGGAGATGATGTAGGCTCCATTCCAGAGATACCATCTTCTGTATCTAACTCATGTATTCTCTTAGTATGAGATGATTCTTTTGTCATATACCCCTGATGTTTATCTGTTGGCAGCCACATGCCAGAAGCTGGAGGAGCCTGTGTGAACTTCTCACTTGCAGAACATCCCTCAGATTCTGCTGTAACACAAGTAGGAATGACGGTTATGGCATGAGGGATCTTAACATCCATTGTTCTCATTTCTGGCTCCTTTGTTTTTTCTTGCTCCTCTAAAATGGCTGATCCTTCTGTTTGCTGAGATGAGTGGATAACAGATGTGGTGCCTTCTCCAAAGTTTTGCAGGGAAACAGTAATTGCTGAGAGAGTGACGGCCTCAGATCCTGTTTGATTAACAGTTGATACAGAAAAGGATACAGGTATTCCAGATGATACTGTAGGCTGCACATCTCTCAGGTCCTCTCTGCTTCCTTCAGCTGATGCCTCATTATCAAACACCATTGTAGAACTAAATTTAACAAATTGAGTTGACTCATCTGCTGTAGAAAATTGTCCACTGGTTACTGCATGCTCATCTACGAGTGTCTCTGACGCAGCAGGCACATCTGATTCTGGGACACTACCAGTAGCCATGCCAGAAACTCTATCAGGCATAACAGTGTACATGCTCTCTCTGCCCTCCCCCTCTGTAGTAAGATCATACTGATCAGTGAACAAAGCTTTAGGGATTACAACAGTTGTAAGTTTCTTGTCAGATTTCGCCTCCATTGACTTTTTTGTGGGTTCTTTTGTTGAGTGTGCACCAAGATACATATTATCTTTTGTTAGTGAAACTGAAGTCCCTGTCCTGGGAAACTCTCTCCGAGAAGTTGATAACAAGCTATCTGTAGCTGTCATCATAGGACCCACTTCTATTTGTTCAGTCTGATTATCAGCATCATGTTTTTGTGTATCTCCTGTTTCAGTATCTTCCCATGAACCAGTGGAAATCTTAGCTACAGCTGTGCTATCCTGAAAAATTATAGAGGTCAAGAAAGCGTCCTCAATGCTTTCAGACCTACCTTGTTCCTCGGGCAATTCTGCTTCAGAGTAAGTGTGCTCCAGTTCCAAAGCTGCAGATGTGCTCTCTGTTAACCTAGGTGAAACATCATATTCAGTCCTTCCGAGTGTATCGTAAGTGCTTATTTCGCCATCTGTGACAGTCTGAGGTAGAAGGGTGGTTAACTTAATGTTCTCCATAAGCACCTCCATTTCCCTTTTTTCCTCAGCCACCTCAGTAGTCATTTCTGTATCTTCTTCAGTCTCTAGGGTTGTTTCCTCCAAAGCAGGGACCTCTGTTTTGGTGACAGCCACTTCAGTAGTTGAAGTCTCAAAAACAGGAGGTTTAAGGGTAACTTTAGCAGATGACGATTTCACACTGTCAGTTTTCAGGGATGTAATCAGCTTAACAGTTGTAGGCTCTGATATGATTTTTTTACCTTAAAAAAGAAAAAAAATGTTAAGGAATCATTCAGTCAGAATACAAACCAATGTTACTTTAATGCAGTTTGAATGTTTCCAACAAAAACTAAATGCTACACTGAGAAACAAGTAGAAAGGTCAAAGGCTTTAGATAGCTGTTTAGCGTACAACAGAGCTTTGAATGACATAAGGTAACACATTATAAAGCTACAGAACATCTAACTTAAAGTCAGATGAAACGAGAAGAGTAGCAGTATTCTACATATTCATTGTTTATATAATTATCCCTAGAAGTCCTCATATCACACAAGTACCCATCAGACAGCTAAGTACTGATCAGGGAATATAAAAGTTTATTTCATGATGTCATGAATGAGTGGTACTGCAAACCTGTGGGTTTTCTTCAAAGCTTACTGTAGCATACAACTCAAATGTATAAAGGGAATGAAATACAACTTTAGTTTATTTTCAGCACATAATTACAAATTGCAAAAAGGAATCCTCACTGGAGTGACAGCATGCTTAAGCAACAGGAACAAACACGCCATCAGAAAGTACTGTTTTTCAATGCCACAAGAGCTGCTGTGTTACATTTAAATTATACTGAGAGAAATTTATTATGGGGAAAGGTGAGAACAGTAAACCATAAGATCATAAACTTAATACTATAATGATGTTGATCTTTGGAAAACAATTCAAAGATATGCATCTGAAACTCCTTCACACACAAGAGTGCTTCTATGGGAATGTTGAACATAAAAAGGCAGAGTGTTGAACCCTCTGAATGATGGAAAGAGTAAGGGGGTAGCTATCCTAGATTCACAAGAGACACAAAGAAAGGTCTTTCCAGTGAACCAAATTGTGATGTTTAAAAAAATCTCGCTGCCTTATGCCTTGTCCATTCCTTCCACCCCGGATTTCCGTCCTATCTGAAGAAGAAATGTGTGTCAACAACTATGACACTGTATAGTCTGGTATTGGATTTTAAACTCCTGAAAAAGGTGGTTTGTGCTCAGAAAACAGGATTTACTCAGGAAAAGCTCAAGGTTGAAACATCTTCCCTTTTGCCAGTTCTTCCAGGTCGGTAATCTTCAGAAAAGCAACAGGAACAGACAGGTGAAAGATGTGAATGTCTTAAATCAGTGCTGTTAATTGCTGTGACAGACAGTCAAAAGCCTTATACGGATACAAGTAAAGAGCTAAATATGGTCCTTTAAATTACACCAGGCATATGAAGAATGCGTTAAACAGACTGTGTATATGAGGACTAACTGCTTACCAGACAGACAAAACTACACATATACCTTCTTGCAAAAGAAAATATTGCTCAACTTCCAATACAGCAAAGAAGTCTATTCCCCTAACATGCAGAAATCAAAGCAGTTACAGTATTTTACACGAAAGGCTAAAGGCTAAAGGCTCATTACTATAGCTGTGAGTTAATAAAAGAGATCGGGAAACTCTACTCAATGTAAGGTAGGAATATCTTTCAGATAAGGGGAAAAAGTGAGTTCTGAGATTAAAATTTTTAATGCCTGGCATATAGGGATGAAGATGTTCTAGATGATGGTGCAGCCTCTGCCTAAATCAGGGCTTGCAGGAACTAATAGTATGAGCAAAGAAGAGGAAGAAAATAAGTGAAAAATTTAGAAAGACTCAACTCAGTCACATATTTGTACAATGACAAATTATACTCAAGCATACACAGTGTATGTGCACAAATCAGTTCTTTTCACGCACCCATGTCTAATTAGGTACGGCTTTGATATTTGTAGATATGAATTCCACATATGTAAGTTAGGGTCACACAAATATTTGTTTAGTTTCACACACTGAACTTTGAAAATGTCGCCTTTGCAGGAGACCTATTTGATTTACCCTGAAGTAGACAGGCTTGCCAGATGATGGCTACACAGGATTTCTAGAAGAAAGGGTAGATTTACAGAGTAGGGAAATGAGAAAAAAAGAGCTGATATTTCAGCTTTCTTGAATGAGAAGTGAAAGTGAAAAGGAAATTGTGAGGGTAAGAAAATATGACGTTGCTATGTTTAGAAGTTCTGGTGTTCTTTGCCAGCAGAAAAAGGAATGGATTATTTTCCCTACTGTATGTTAAATCCTTTTGTGGTTTTACAAAGATGACTTAGCTACTTATATACTCTTTTTATGTAGGTTAAAACATTCAGTTGAGCACGACAGAGTAAAGTCTTGAAATCCCACTAAGCAAAGCACAGCTTTTACACAAGTGATTTTTCTGTTTTGGGGTTCTACAACATAAAGTGGATATTTACTGCTCTTTTCAATGCCTATGTGATTCAAGATGGCATTCACATAGTCAAGAATGAACAAATTCTTACAATTTTTTCCCTCTCTGCTTGCATGAGAATTGTTTAAACCACAGTTTTACTTCACAACTAGGGAGTGAAGAGTACACGCAAGTAAGTTAGCACCGTCCTCCTGAGTGGTAGTTGGTAATTGTTAAATTTCTACCAAAGAATCCACCAATTTGCCTTAACAGCTCTTTTTTATGGCAAAATGGAAAGGAGATAGCATACTCTCATGTTCTCCCTTCTAACCATAGGATAAGTTTCCTTAATGCAATTGAATTTGTTTTGCAGCCAACATCAAGTACTTATTCAGAACCCAATTACCATATTTTAAATGACTACTACTGTTTGAAAGAATATGAAAACATAATACCTTCTAACAAAGCTAGACAAAAATGAAAGCATGAGAATAGTTTTTAAAATCTGTGGAAAAAAGGTAACTGTATTTCATCACTGCTGGGAAACTGTTTACACTTACTCACAACCACTTACGTAGCTTCCTAATTTCCAAGAAATGTTTGGAAGTCCCAAAAGTTCACGTATTTATGCCTGAGATGCAGTTATTTGTTGTTCATGACTCATTATCTACTAATTACTTGATAAAATAGCTACACATTTATGAAGTAAACCGGAAAAAAACATTAAGCGTATTTTATTGGCTTATATTAATAAGTGAATCGATAAATATCAAATTCATATACTGATATAAGAAAAGCACATATTTTTGAAGAGTTTATCAATAAACACCAAATTTTCTCCTGTGGAAACTGACACAGGGTTACTGGTGTGCAGATAGCAGTTCTGGTTAAAATCAACTACAGGACCTCTAAAACTGCTTTGTCATAAATATAAGATTTTTCATAAAGATCATTCAGGTTTGCAAACTTATTTGAGTCGATCAAAAAAAGATGCTTCTTCAAGGAGAAATCTATCAATGTCATTTTTTTTTCTGTGTGAAAATAAAAAAAAAAAAGGAGAAGGTTGCTTTTTCAATAGACTGAACATCAGTTTGAACTGTTGTCCACTCCACCCAGCTGTTTTGCATTACTGTACTCCTTGCATCATGCATGCAATATGCTATCTCCTTTGACCTTCTTCTGATTCAAGACATGAGGCAGATTTTCCTAATAAAATTCATGAACTTATTAGAAGCAAGAAAGCAAATTATCTCACCAACAGCTGCTCATATCAAAGACTATCTTGTCATTTTTTAATCAATTCCTTTTATATTGAACAACCTGCATGAAGTTGATTTTGGATGGAGTATATGACTTTGCAGAGTTACTATATTTTTTTCACTCTCTGTTTATTTATTTTATGCTTTCAGTGTATATCATCTTCTTCTTCTTCCCTCCCACCATTGTTTAAATAAGGATTCAAAATAATGCAGCAATATTAAAACTTAATATATTTTCAACGAAATCACACTACACAACTTTACATGTGATTTAACTTTGCAATTACCAAATAAGATTTTTAATGTGTTCTGTGCTGTTTAATAATATTTGCAGGATATCTGGGTGTACTTTCTGGAGGAGAAAATTCTTATTTTAAAAATTATATATATTATATATGTTATAATTTATAGATATGCATTTTCAGCATAACCAGCTCCACAAAAAATTTAATTATGTGTCTAACTTGAACCACTTGAGCAATTCCTCTGCACTCAGAAATATTGTTTGTGTATTTACATTTGGGTATGTACTTAAGAATCTGGAAGGACATAGACCCTACAGATAGAAAAAGAAATCATTTTGAGTCATTGCCAACAGCAAAACAACAAAAATTGTTTTAAGTCAAAAAAAACCCCTGGAAATGGTGAATTCTTTCTGTGAATAACAGCCAAAAGAAATTATTCCAAAATATCAGTTTGTCATCTTCCAGCCCATTTAGAGCACGATGCCTAAGCAGAGAGGTTGCTTTGCTTAATTTTTACATATTTTTTGTACGTTAATTTGTTTGCTGCTTTTTTAAGTTTGTCCTGTGTGTCTCTCCTTTCCCTGCTACCAACCCTGGCAGAGAGATGGTCTTGAATGCTGCCCTGACTCCAGGAGGTATGCCAGCTAGAGTTTAAATTACTGGCAGAACCTTCCACACTGGACAAGCCTAAGAGTAAGAACAGATTTAAAAAAAAAATAAAATGGTGCTCTGTGTTACAGACTGAGCCAGAAAACCCTCATTATTACACTGACTTAGTACCTGCTCATTCACTCATTTCAGGAAGCAGAAAGGTGGACAGGGGATGTGAAGTTTTGTTCATTTCTTACGAGACATGTGGTAGCATAAGGAGGATTCAAAATCTGATACTTCAGCTACAAGAGTTTCTCTACAACTCCAGGTGTAACTCCCACTTACCTACGCTCTGTTTTGACATCAAAACATGAGCCAAATGCAATGAGAAAAATAATTCAAAAATCTAAATGCAGTATCCATTCCCAATTACAAAATATGTGCAATATCAGAGAAAATGAATTGGATTCTTAAAAAAAAAGAAATTTAAAAGCTAGTAGTCTAACTTATTTGTAAGGAAAAACTTAAAAACATAATGAAAGGTCATGCATCCTCTTCACACCATTGCCCAAGGTTCTTTTCTTCCAGCTAACAAAACAGCAGAGGCCGCAGCTCTATTAGCTCTGTGAACACAAACAGTCTTAAGTAAAACCACTTGCTATTTCATAACTTCTGAAGTCAGACGGTTAAAGGCAAAAGGATATGTTATCTCCTGGTTTTCCCACATGCAAGTGTAGTTCTGTGAACAAATTATAACCTGTCAATCTATCCACAAAAGAACAATAGCAAAAAGCATTTCTCTTTCCACATTATTTATAATAAAACTGCCAAAGAGGACAAAAAATCAGCGAGTCTTTCTACTCAGTTCTTCCTAATGAAATCTGTAGCTCAGCACCAAATAAAAGCAGTAATCTTTGCTTCCTGACCGCAAAAAACAATTGAAGAACAACGAGAGCCAAGATTGTCACTCAGGTCAGGAACCAACAGCAAAGTTCTTGCTGCTTTGCTCTCCCCACCTATTGTGAAACAAGATAAACTACTCGTATGTCCCTTGAGTGGTACCCAGTTCCCACAGCAGTGAGCAAAGGTAATAAAGAGCAAAACCAATTTATGTTTCCTGTACTTGAACACCTAAAGGGATGGATCTTTTACTTCTTCACCTTATTGGTCCTAATCCTGTCCTTGTTACCTGAACCATTCAGTGATCTGGGGGAATGAAAGGAAAATGTCTTCAACTGTGTCCTCTATTCTTTCCTCTTTCCCTCTGTCCAGTGTTTGCACTTAGGGACTATTCTTAAGGAACCCAGTTTTGAATCACTGAGACAAATGCAAGTTCACTTGCTTTGGCAAAAGAAGCATCTTCACCTGAAGCTCCACCTCCTCAGGCTCCAAACAGTTGCTCCACATACATCAGTTAGATTGATAAATCAGGTTCTCTCTGTTCATACTTTATACTGCATTTAAGGGTCAAGCTGCACCCAACCACCACCTCCTTCTCAGGGTGAGGTCTATGGCACAGGATTGCCTGAAGCAGATTGAGATCTTCTTGCCATTTTCAGCATGATCTGACTGACTTCTCAAAATTCCTTCACCATGCAACTGAAGCAGAGTGGAGTAAGAAACATGCTGCAAGCTGTTAGTGTGCACAGCCTCTGTGATGTTTGCTTGTTGCTATAAACCCAGCAGAGACCTTCAGGGATTTATTCTTCCTACACCTGGTCCAAGATATTACTGGAGATCTCTGCAGCTATGTAGGTCTTGCTAAACTGCATACCTGAGAGAAGCACAGAGATCCACCTTCTTAGCAAAACAATAAAAGCTAGAGAATTGTTATCCAGTGGTGGCTGCCTCAGTAAGGCAGCTTAAGCCTTTTGCATATCTTCACCTTCACAGAGGAGAAAGGAAGCACAACCAGAGCCAACAGCCTTGTATACACTGTGGTCAGTGCCATGACCCTGAGATGCTTGCCTGCTCAAAGGCATTTTACCCGTTCTGATACTGGACTGTGAAATGGTGGAGGACATCATTGGCTTTATTATGTTCAGCACTCTATTGTGTTTCATCTAAGATGAACTTTTTTTTTGTTCTTTTTCTTCAGATTGATAATTTTGTTCCACACCCTATGTCCTCAGTATTCCGTGGTCGTTCCCAAACTGATCAAAAATCCACAGATCTCCCTTAATACAGTCCCTGACATCAGGCTGGAAATAATTCCCTCATCCAGGAAATAGCTGGGACATGTAGCTACTGACGGTTGCTGTGGAGAGGGACAGAACTGCCTAGTTATTCAAATTTTTCCAAACTAAGTCACATGCAGCAAAAGGGAAGACAACATTTCTTCTGCCAGCTTTTGAGCTATGCCTAAAAATCTTATCCATTCTGCTGCTGGACAAGTGGAGCATATTTGATGTTTTCTGAGCCTTAGTCTGCAATTATGGTGGCTCATGCTCTAGGACCTCCCGAAGAAGGGCCTTTTTTCTCCTTCCCTTCTCTGAAGTCCTCCATAGAAGAACACTGCCTGCAAGTCACCTTGCATTACCAAACACCCCTGTCCTAGCGAAACACTCTTACTTGAACTGACAAGAAACAGAGGGTTTGGTTGGAGAGGTTTTGAGGCAGGAAGGGAAGAGGTTTGCAGAGAGACCTTTATTCTCCACTTTCATCTTACAAAGGTCTGTCTTGATACGTATGAAGGTTGCTGCTTCCTATATTTATTCTATAAAAGTGCACTCTGATTTTGAGCTTTAGATGGATGAAGCATCAAAGAAAGAGGCCCTCAGTCACAAGCAGTGGTTGACTTAGATACGCTCTTGATGGGGCTGTACTGAAATCAAAATAATGTGGACTCTATTCATGATGAACACATACAGCAACGCTGTCTCAGAACTGGAATTTTCCAGTCTCCAGCTAAAATGAAATCATAATGCCAAACCAAAGTGGCATAATCAAAGAGAAACAACAAAGGTGCATGAAACAAAGTCAAAATGAAAGAGCAAAGCTGAAACAAGATGGTCAAATCCAGAGCAAAACAGTCAACACGTGTTTTGAGTCAAGCAAAAAATGTTTTGCTGAAAGATTCGCCAAAATCAATACAGGTCTACGAAAGAATTCAGCTTTAATAAATCAGTGTTTCTCAGCAAAGCACAGAATTTATGTTTGAAAAATTCAATCACCTCTGTGAATGAAGTTCATCAAGTTCAGTTTTGTTGCAGGTGTGTAAGACAAAAACTGTATACCTTTTGATTAGTGCATTTCTGGAGTGTAACTTATTCTACAGATGCTGTAGTATAAAATGCCCCATCCAAAGTCAGTTGAAGTCTGTGGCAAGATTCCCACAAACTTCAGTGAATTAGAAATGATGGGACTGGGAGATAGAGGGATGGAATTAAATAAATACCCTATAGCTTTATGCAAGAACTAACTATTAAGTTGATACCCATTAAAAATTAATTTTTTTTTTGCTGATACAATGTTTTTTTCTCTTACAGATAAACATGTGTTCAGCAACAGTTGTTCTATGGTTTTTTTTCTTTTATTTGTAAATATATTAATATGTTATAAGTCCTATATGTTAACATTTGAAAAACTTTTCCTCTGATGATGGCCTCCAAGGATTTTCAAGTACTTAATCATGTGTCTAATCTGAAATTTTTCAAGCCCCAACAGACACATGATTGCGTACCTCTCAGAAAAAAAGAACTTAAAATTCTGGCGAAAGTCTTGGAGGGATGATATGCAACACGCGGATAATGTTTCAGAAACTCAGAGCCATGTGGTTTCTGTAGAGTGAAAAACACTTATGATCAAAGTGAAGAAGGTTGTTTGTTTTTTTTAACAAGATTTTTAGCTTTTAAATCATGTATTATTAGTCTGGGCCATTTTTATTTTCATAAAGTCAAGACACTTTGCACAATGTAATTCTGTAACCAGAACACTGCTGAAGTTAAAATCCTGAACTTAACTGTACTGTTAAATGTTGTCCAGGTTGGCTGTTTTATTGAAACTAGTGCATATTATTTTTAAGTTGAATTTACTGCTCAGGTTACTGTTTTTCATGTATTTTAATAAATATGATTCCTTTTAAAAGTAAGTAAAATGTTCAAAATACAGATTGAGGTTTCTTTGAACTGCAATTTAAAATTAGTATTTTGAGATTTTCCACCAAAGAGACTTTTAACCACAGTATAGGAGTGAAGAGTCTAAGCAGGGCTGAAGAAAGAGATATCCCCTTTCTTAAATATACGATTTGTCTTTGTAATGACTAAAACAGATGCCTGCTTTGCCACAAATCTATTGCTTCAGAGTATGTATAAAGTCAAGCACTGGACTCATCCTTTCTGTGGCTGTGAGGCATTTGTTTTGGTGCCCTTACTCAGGGAGTATAGTATTACTCAGCATGAGTAAAAGTGGCAAACACAGGTCCTTCATCATTGCCATTTCACTTCAGACTAAATGTGCAACATGTGGCCATTACCCATGGAGCTGAGTCAATGGGAACTTCACTAGCTTTCACACAGGAGGCAGAGGAAACTTTACGAGGAGGCTGTAAAAGAACTGAGATCACCACATGAACATCTGTGCTGCAGACCTTCAGCACTCGTGCTACCTGGATAGCTGGCTTGATCCTGCCCTGTTCACAGAGGCACTCTGTGTTTTTCCCTTTAGCTGACCGAGATCTCATAAATGCATGTAACAACATCCCTTTTTAGTTCTTTTTCAGCAACAGAAGTTTTTTCTGGTGTGACTGGGTATTCAGGTGAGCAAGGAAACATAACAATGTAATGTGAGACACAAAATGAGCTCAGTAAGAGCCATAAGCACTGGATTAGAGTTATGTGGAAAGAGTCAAGGTCTTGGGGAGAACAGTTTTGTTGTCTGGCATGGTGGGAATCACTGTGTAAAAGCTTCATATTGAGCTAAAAGAAGTAAGAACTTGGGGATAGTGGACTTTATGTGATGGAATACTGCACTGAAAATTTAAAATAGAGACAATGAGAAGCTTTGGAAGAAACTTCCAGACAAAAGATGATTGGAAACAAGGACTTAAAATTCAAGCCTCCTGCTATATTGTAGAGCCATTTTTTTCTTCTTCTCCTTTTTTCTGCCCCAAAGAAGGGACTGGCTCCAAGGTTCCAACAGGAGGGAATGACTCACTCTACAGTCGCTGCTTCAGGCAGCTGCTTGAGATATGAAAGACCAAGATGCTAGGCAGCAAGTCTCATTACTCACTACTTGCATAAATCTTTTAGCAAAAGCAATGAAGAGGTACAGCTGGCTCCTGTGAGATCCCAAGCACCTTCTGAGAGGGAGAGAGCGCTTTCAGTAACTTCTGAAATATGTGGCAGACAGGCACCCTGAAGGAGGGTACACGGTTCAGCATTACACTGCTGCATTTCCCTACACAAAACCAGATGTATTTGGCAAAACCTGAGTCATCTAGCTAGCAGTGTTTAATTAATTCTGATCTAAAGTTGAATGCAATTAAAATTGCTACAGAGCAGCCCACTGTATACCAAATTGTGTTGGTTCTGTTTAGTCTGGTTTTTTCTTGTAAAAGGGTTGACAGTCATAGACTGTCTACTTCCTGGGTTGCAAACTGATGAAATATTTATTCTCCGTGTATCAAGGGCAAGAGTTTGCAGAAAAAGCAGTTATACAAAAGGCAACAATCCAATACTTATCAAGGATGTTTTCAGAACAAATGGTATGTCACTAGAATTTGTTAACTAAAACTTCCAGAAAGAACGTTGAAAAGGCACATGTTGTTTAAAAGGGGAGAAATTCACACAGAAAACCAGAAGGTTAGAATTTGTCCTAACTAAAGACTAGATTACAGGCAAAATGTCCAGTCCGTACTTCGGTCTTTCAGAAGGACTGATGATTTTCATCCCCATTAAAGTCAATTTTACCCACAACACTTGAAACCGATCATAAACAATTTGGGGGAAGAACAGAAGGAGTGATATGACAAAACTCTGCTCTGCAGATTACAGCACACACTCCTGAATTTAACTAGTCCTTATTCCTTTATGCAGTTCCCTCGAAGTCCATTAGGACTACTTCCACATGCAAAGTTTTGGAACACCTTACCCACAAGCAATAAAGATTAAAAACAAAAATAAATTCTATTTTAAAATATTGCAGAGAAGAGTGTCTGAGAACAGCCAGACTGTAACATTGCACCAGATGTTGGGATTTGTTCTCAAGCAGTAAGGTTTGTTCATAAATGAGCCTTCAATGCCTGAGTTAGAAAGATCTGCAGCTGCAGTTGGTTCACCACCCACAAAAATGAGGACAGTACAGGCTGCACATTTCAAGCTGTTCTGACTTACAGGACTGAGTCAAAAAACCCTAGATATTCATAGTTAAAGACCAAGTTCTGAACTTTTAACTCAACACAAGTAGCCTTTACATGTTAATGTCAGTTGTACTATTTGCAGCCACAGGAACTTCCTTGAACAGAGAGGCCCGCAGGAAAACTGTTGAGCAGTCCAACCTCCCTATGTTGCTGAGGAGGCTTCAAGTCTCAGTGAAGCAGGATATTCAGCTGGGAAGAAGCACTCTGATCTCTTTGAAGCACTCTGATCTCTTCAATGTGATGCACCTTCCAACAGTATCAGTGTCCTCTTGCACAAAGAACAACATTCTGTGATGGAGGGGCTATTAAAAGGGTACAACTAAAGTGATGGGATCCTCTCTTAACAGACACAGATAGCTGGTCTGTGGTATTTGAAAGGGCTACACAGAAACGTACATGTTGCACATCCTGAGATGCACGGATGGGTTTCTGTAGGTGTAGGGAAAGAGTAAGTAGTCATCACTAATGACAGAGAAAATTGTAGGAGGGATGTTCTGGAAGAGGCCAGGCAGATGAGACCAGGACCTCCATGGTGGCAGTCTGTGAAGCAGTGCCAGTTCCAGGAAGGCCTGGGAGACAGGCAGGGGTCTAGAAGTGGTGCACAGGTGAGATGATATAGGGAAAAGAAACTCAGGTACACTAGAAGCTGGTTAACCTTTTGGGACAAAAGAAACGTATGCTAGGATAGGCTACACCATAATAATAGCAGAGCCAGGCTGCTGGCACTGACAATGAACAAGGTTACAGAGGAATATTTAACTCCAAAGCCAAAGGAAAGCTGACAGGTGTGGAGGAGATCTGGCTTAGATTGATGCAGTCTACCAGGTGAATGTGGCAAATGCTTGCTGCATCTCTGAAAGTACCAGGAGAGAAACAAGCAGCAGTAAGAAAGGCAATTTAGACCATCCACAGTACCAGCTGACTGGCGTGTGAAACACTGAGTGAGTGAGAGGAGAACTTACAACTGCTTTAGAAGCCTGAAAAATATGATAGGACAAAATGCCTGGAATGCAGATAACCCCCAAATTACCATCATCTCAGAGACCTGAAAATGGCCAGGCTTGTATGCAGTCTGTAAACAGTCTCTCTAACTGCCATCACTGGAGACAGAACATCAAGTTAGACGACAGTCATTCACCTGGTCAAGTAGGACATTTCTTCTGTTTTTATGTTCATTGACACAAAGAGACCAGGGCGCACTCAGGCACCAAATTATCTGCAGACTGAGGGTGACTATGGGTACGGTGTGTCCCTCTGTGTAAAAACACTACTCAGGCTGAAATCTTACCTTAAAACTTTGCCTATCTTTGTCTGTCAATGTTACTTTTAGACACTCATTTTAGTTCGGCTTTTCTTTCTGTTTTTGTAAAGCCATAGTGATAAAACAATTTTTTAAAAACTCATGTACACCGCAAGAACTGAAACAAAACACATATTAAAGAAAACACTTTTCAGGGTTAGCACGGTGAGCATACTGAAAATTATAACTAAAAAAAAGCTTACGTTCATAGCAGTAGGCATCAAACTTGCTATCTGGGTAAGGAAAGCCTGTTTGGTTTTCATAGCGATACAGGGTTCTCACCCCAAGTAAACCTCCACCACACTGGGGCCTTGCCACTGAGGCTGGGTAACGAACACTGCCATCCGCCAGCCAGCCATAGTCACATTGGTCAAAGCCATTCCTCCAGGCGACATACAGATTCCCAACAGAAGCAAGAACACCATCTCTTTTCCGACACAGCTCTTTAGCTTCCTCAAAGGTGAGCTTCTCGGGGACTGAGACATGAACCACTTCATCTACAGGAAGAAAACAAAGATAAATAAAGACTGAGTATCACATTCCACCATCATGTCAGCTTAGTTCCCCTCTTCCAGTCAGTGTCCTGCAAGGTTGGGGATTTTTTCCAAAATCTGTTTCAATAGTTTTTTGCTTAAAAAAAATCAGACAGTTGGAAAATCAAATGTCCCAGATTCGAATATGAAAATGAACATACCACAAAGCATAAGCATTTATATGCAAACTTTATGCCACAAAGTACACTGTGGTTGGAGATTGGGTCCCTCCCTCAGTTGCTAGGCTAGAGGTAACAGCAGCCTCTAAGTTCCTCTGTGACCTCTATTGGAGTAGATGTGGCAACTCAGCTGCACTAATTAAATCCAGTCCAACAGAATTTACTTTCTCAGTAAAACAGATCTTTTACATCTGCAAGCCTCTTACCTGACCTTTTTAGTCATCACTAGAATCTTACTTGAGATACACAAAAAACCCAAATGTTCTTCACTGGCTGTTCCACAACAGCTTCTAATGTCATATTTCCACAAGTCTTCACCTTGCCCCATAAGGAAACAAAGGTGAGGGAATGCAATAGACATGTTGCATACACAAAGCCCTTTTTGTGTGAAAAAGCTGAATTAGTATAGAACGCTGGTAGTATAGTTTAGCTTCCATGGAAAAACAATTTGTAAATAATAGCCGTCCAGTTGGAAACTGAATAGCACATCTAATATTTTATTTCCAAGCTAAATCGCTATTATGCAGTTGGCTTGGTTGCCTTATTCACCCAAACACTATAAACAAAATCAAGGCTCTAATGTTCATGTCCTGGGAATGAAACAGTAAAGTTACTGCTTTCTAGTTTTTGATCAGACTTCAAATGAAACTGATGAGACCCAAAATCAACATGTTCAGCTGTAGAAAACAGTGCAAATTCAAAACATCTGTTACAAGACAGTAATTCTCTTCCTCAGGTACAGTAGGCCGAACACAACAGTCACTGCTGAAGGAAAGCACTGCTTAATCATATTGGACATGCAATCTGTCTTACCTCTGCAGTTGTCTCAAGGCAACCTAGCAAAAGGCAAACAGAAACTACATCACCCCAAGCAGTTTCATTCACATCAATATTAGCCTTGTTTCAGGCTTGAAAGGAATGCAAGTGTGAAAGGAGGCAATGTACCAATATTCTTTTTCCTTCTAGGTAGAAACTCTGATTTGTTATTACAGCTGTATCAATTACAGTATCAATTCCACAGTGTAAGTTTCTTTATATATTTTGTAAGGTGTTTCTAATTCAGTGGTAAAGGGACAGAGCATGTCTGTTGGAGAGAGACAGATAAGGAAAGCAAAGAATCATTCATCCTCAGAAGTACCAGAATGCTTCATTCAGCTCTTCAGACCACATCGATAATGCACTTTTTTATTAAACACCTCTGCAGAAGACAGCTTTTTCTGCATCAAGGGGGATCTGGTACCATGGCCAGTACGGAATGATGAATGCAGTTATCCCACCATACTCTCCCAACAGCAGTATCATGAAACAATGGAGCAAAGAAAGACATCTACAGAGCAGCCCCCTCTGTTCTGAGGAATATTCACTTATCCTCTCACGCAGCAGCCATGACGTATATGATATGAAAATTAGCAGTTAAAACTACTGCAATTAAATAGCAGATATTGGTCCGGTTAGACAAGAAAATGAGACAAGTAACAAAAACAATGCATTTTCATGGTTTCTAGAAACAAACATGATGGATCAAAAACTAAATAATGTCAAACAATCCCAACAGCATCCTTCTGGGAGAAACTTTTCGAATACACAGGAAAATGGGTAAACAGTACAAGATTAATAGCAAAGCAATTTTTCCATCAACTGATCTGGATCACTGCCTCCAAATGGAGCTTGTGCATAACATCATTAAAGTTATGGGTATTTATTCTTCTGAGCTGTCATCTGCTCTCTGTTAAAGCAAATAAACTTAGTGAATGGTTATGTCTTGTTATAAGACTTCAGAAAGCAGGGTTCAATCAGTACTTGTGTAAGAGAGGACACTTGGCAGAGAACTTACTTATCAAAGTTGCACAAGAGCATTTCTATATGGAAAGCTGCCTTAAATTTGGTTGGAGTATGCCTGCATATACAATATTGATAATACTGCACATTTGAAGATGGGTGGCATATCTTTCTTTGTATTGAATCTATTCTACTGACCCCACATCTATTTATTTGGTTCATTTCATAAAATCAGCTGCTGTCATCCAGGTATCTTTGTCAAAGGGTGTTTTACCAAAAAAACTAAATGATAAAAACTCCCATGTGTTTAAGGACAAATGCATCATAACCAGAATAGCTCAATAAGTGAAGTCAAAAGTCATATTCTTTGCCACTGATCTGGCATATTAAAGAATTTGTGATGATAAATTTACGAAGAAGGCAAAAAGGTACCAGAGCACTCAGCAAAATGCCCTTATTGTCATTCCATCATATACCAAGTAAATACTCATTTATTTCAGGAATGCTAGTGATAAGATAAAGGGTGCAAAGATGTTAAAACATGGCAGCTTGCAATTCCTCTAGTTAAAGAGTGTTTTTCTATGATTCCAGAATGCTTATTTTAAAAAAAATCCAGTAAAGTGCAAGAGTCACATTCCAAGTATCAGTCATTTACTCTAAGAGATACCACTCCACAATTTGTCTGTCCAGTTTGAAAATAAATTAAAATCCTGTAGGATTGAGTGTGCATTAATGTACATAATACTTGTTGGAATGAAACGTGAAAAACAAAGCAAGGGTTTAATAAAGGCCTTGCGTGCTATATAAATCCAGAAACTCTTAAAAGTTGTCCTGCAATCTTCCAAAACCACCTTACAAAAAGAGAGAGCAAGGTTTATGTTTTCTGTTAAGAGCTTGGGAAGAAAACAGTGCTCAAAACACTTCTTCAGCTGAATGGCATCAGTTTGATTTACAGCAGCTCTAAATTATTTGATGAGAAAGTGTGCACAATCTTTCCTGCTCTTCTCACCTGGAGCAGACTGTGGGCATGTATACTTCATGACAGCAGACTTAGCACTTCAGGGATATGGTGACACATACAGCACAAAGACAACTAATCAAGACCTATTGTTTGTGTATAGTAAGTGCAATCACTTGGAATGTGCAGGGATGACATTTTGCCATCCACGTCACCTCTCTGACTTGATTAGTGCTGAGACACTTGCTTACCACCAGTCTCCTTGGTCGGAAAGAGATGGCTACAAAACTGTTGATATTTTGGGTGCATGTTCTGGAACTGCTACTTAATAATCTCCCACTTCTTCATCCTCACAGCAATGTGGAAATTCAGTTTATTGTATGTAAAAAGAGCACTGGTCTTACATCACTGTCAACGTGGCTTAAGAACAGCGAGAAGCTCAAGGAACTTCCTCTGACACCACCAAGCACTTAGGGAAAAAATCATACAATGGAACTCAGGTTCTGCTGAACTCTTTCATGGACTCAACCTCAAAACTGACAGAGGCTTTCAAGAGGCCATGGAAAAAGGACCTGTGCTCTAATCCTGACTTCCAGCATGTCAGTCAATGTACCTGAAACATCCTGACTCCTTCAAAGTACCAAAGAGAAAAGCATTTGACCCTTGCACAGAAACTTCCTCTAAAAACCAAGAAATTTAATAGTGAATCTAATAAAATGTATTTAATCCACAGAGTCTTTAAAATTAATTGTTATTTTTGCAAATAACAAAAATTGCCTATTGCCTATTTAGCAGAAGGATTCCTCCTGACACACTCTTACAGTGTCTTTATTATGATAGCTGAAAACACCTAAGCTTCCCAGCCAAAACACTGGAAACAAGGAAATTAAGAGAGAAAGCTTGTCTGGTCGATAAAGAAATGACATAGCCACCAATACCAAAGCAGGGCAGATTCAATTTTGTGTGTGTGTGTGTTAAAAGCCCCGTGCAATGTTTTTATAGCTGGAGCACACTCAGAATAACTTAGCAATATTATGCAGGCAAACCCCAGGGCTTAGACCAGCAGATGAACAGAAACTAGTTCTACAGTACCAGGGGGTGAAATTGAGACCGTGACAATGTTTAGACTGCAGACAATAGTGTAATGTATATTATTGCTGGCTCCCATTTAAAACCAAGCTTCAAGTTGATCATCGAGCCTCAGCGGTAAGAGCACATGAAGAATCCCCAGGATTTTCCTGTTACATGTGTTTGTTTTGCTTGGTTAAAACAGCCACCTGATGAAAGTCATGCTTTTTCCCTCTCTTTCAAATATATCAAGCCAGATGAAGAAGCCAGGTTTTTCTCTTGAAGACGAAAGCTGATTCACTACAACCCCCAAGGAAAAAGCTGAAGATCTACAGACTTATCAGCTGGTTTTATAGCAAGCTTCATTCCTTTGAAGGTTAATTCACTTATTGTCTCTCATCAGGAGACATCTCACTGAGCTGGGCATGTTTATAGATGCAAATTTCATGAATCACACATCTTAAAAGCAAGCACAGAAATAAGGGCAGGGTAGAACTATAGCCGGGAGTCACTACACAACGTGTATTGACTAGGGTGGAAGTAATGAATCTAGATGTAAGCCCTCCAGCACAGACCTCATCAGTAATTTCTTTTTCCATACATGAAACCACAGTTAAGGGATTGGTGGGTTGCTACTTCCTAGAGGAGGTCTTTGAGCCTGACTATATGGCGTTCTCCTCCCAGAGCAGAGCATCATCTCCTCAACTTCACATACCATAACCCACCATGCCAGGTACAACAAAATGAGCTACAAGCCACTTGCACCTGGCAGATGAAGGCATCACATGCGAGTCAATGACAAAAGTTTTACAGATGTCTGAAGGATTCTCCCAAACTGCAGAGAAGCTTAACAGGTAACCTGTGAGTCTCCTACTGAATACTTTTGACACATCTGGTAATACAACTGCTGTGGATGGTGGCTTGTCAACCACCTATAAAATGTCCTTGCTATTATCCAATCTATGTGAGGGAATGACAAATACTAAGGAGACACTTATATTTATTTGGTTGTAATATTTTCAGTCTTTCCCCCCACTTTTCTCTCCCAGGCCAACAGGAGCCTTCATTATTACTGTCCTATCCAGAATTTGGTGCTCACAAACTTTACCTTGTGGTTGGGTGCTCAGATTCTACAACCTCCACTACCTTCAGTGTCAACTAAAGAAAGACATAAGAGTATCCAAAGGGATATTAAATACACAAAAAGCTAATCATTCCCATAGATGGAAATGCTTAACTCTAAAAATTTTAAATAAAAACAAGACAATAAAGTTCCAGTACCTTTCCATCTTAGCTTCTTGGTGGTATTCTTGTTTCAGGAGAAGAAACATTATCTCCCACTAAGAATCTGGCAGCTCTCCTTTTTTGAGCTTAATGGCTCTATGGTGAACTCCAGACCTGTTCTTTAGTTGTTTCTGGGAGATGGTGGAACCCACCAAGCTCAGCAAGCAAAGACGCCCTCATGGGAATATTAGAGCTCCAGGGTTCTGTGACTACAGTTGCAGATCAGGGTACCCTGAGTCAGGTATGAAAGATGGCAAAAAGTGACAAAATGTCATCTTTTCCTGAGGTTATATGGAACTTTCTAAGGACATTTCCCCACCTGCAGCTGTAACCTGGTGTTACTGCTCTTCATAAACATTTGGTCACAGCTACATGGTCAGCAGTTCAAAGCTCAAGTAGTCATGAGACACTGCCATCAGGACTTTATTTTCCTTAGAAACATGGAATCTGCCCAAACCTTCAATCTAGTCAAGTGTACAAAGAAGCAGGAATACTGTGGCCACTTCGGGGACTAAAGCATTTACCCTTGCACCATGAGGACCATGTGTCTCAAGAATTTCCATTTCCTCCTCCTCTCTTTTTCTCTTTGGCCAAAAGGCCTGTGCAAAAATGCAGCAGCAGCCACCAACGGGACTAAAGACTGCTTAAACATGAAGGAGGTAAGACCTACCGCCCATATCTATCCCCATTCTCTACACTTGTATGAAGATAATGGAGACCACTAGCCTTGTCTTGAATACTCTGGAAAAAACAGATACGTTTGGGCCAAGACAGACATGAAAAGTTTCATCTGTCTTCACCATAGGCAGGGGCCCTGGAGGCTACATATAGTTAGCCTGTTTATTAATCCAACTCATGCTCCAGCCTTCCCCTTCTTTCCCAAACTGCACAGACAAAGCGCCTTGTCTCAGCTGCAGTTCTCTTTCCCCATCCTGCTGCTGTTACGGGCTGGTTCTCTGACACACCAGACTAATAAAGAGGTATCCTTAACAAAGTCACAAATTACTGTGAAACACTCTCTAGAACTGGTAAACCACAAAGACCTAAGCAGCTAGGTTCAACTTTAAAGCACAATGCTAGACAAGCTGAAGAAGTGTCTCTTACACGTTAGAACAAGTTAGTTGATTTCTTTTGATACATATCAGTAATGATTTAATTAAAAACTCTCCTGAATGTTTTAGGTCTATTCTATGCAAAACCATAGGCTGAACAGGAATCATTTGACAAGACTGGAAGAGTATACTTTTCCCAATAGGCTTGCCCTCAAGCATGAAGAGTAGCATAGCAACTGCTATATCCTTAGAGAGCTCTGCTGCAGTTGCAAAGTGTTACTGGCTTTTATGTATACAGAGGGGAAAATGAATTCTGCATTCTATGTGATTCTTTTTTTTTTTTTTTTTTTTTTTTTTGTGCCTTACTCTTACAAAAATCATTTAGACATCAGGATTTTTGGATCTCCCCAAAGATGAGCTTTATCACTCTATGAGCTCAAATACAATGTCATGCATAAAAACCACCATGGTATTATTTCCTTTTTGGTTTACTCTCTTTGGGCTCTGTATCCCTCTTGAGAACTCTTGGATCCATGACCCTGCATTAGGTCACACAATTCAAGGCTGGAGAAGTGTCCAGTATAAGCCAATGCAAAGGCTGTGACTCTACCACAGGCCCTGAACTAAGAAGAAAAGACAAGATCCTTTTCTCTGTGTCCCTATTTTAAAATCTAATCTAATTGTTGCTCCATAATCAGAATGGACTCTGGAAAATATCTTTAGCTCCCAAAACACAGAAGAAACTTCTCACCTGAAGCCCTATTTTAGATTGTGACTTCTTTAATTACTATTATTCTCACAGAAATTTCCATGACAATAGCAAAACTGCATGAGACTAGGTGGAAAGTATTTAAAGGACATCTGGTTTTGTTTTTTCTTTTTTTTCCCTGCACTCACTGTGGGGGGGGAAATGGTGCATGGAAGGGAGACTATAATCTTCCCCACAGCCACCCCAAAATAACTTTCTTAGCATGAGTCCCCATCTGCATATTACATACTCTTGTTAGACATATATGGCTCCTAACTGGCTTTGGCCAGAAGACAATGCTGCATGGAGTAGTTTGTGCCTTGGCTCTGCACCACACACTCACAGCCCCTCACTTCATCAGTGGGCTTTGGCGAGCAGATCTCACTTTGTCTCCATTTCTGACACCACAGCACTGTCAAATCAATCACATACATGCTTATCTGAAGACAGAATGGAAATCAGTCCTTCCCCGTCACACATTTCCATTCAAGGGATTATTCCACAGAAGACACTGGTGCAGACACCACTTCAGCTGGAGGTGTTAAAAGAATCTCAGAGTTATATCCAAACATCTGCAGCTTAATCACTTTAGATTAAACTCTTTATTAATAAAAATCATCTCCTGCAGTTAAAGGTATCCTAAATGTTTTTGTTAATGCTTGGTACAGTGAAATATGTGATTAAATATGAGAAATGTAAATCAGTTTGTAATAAGAGACCATGCCCAGTACCTATTTAATGATATTTTGACTTCAGATTCTTATTTTTATTACTAGGACCTCAGAAATTTTGAATCATTCCCATAATTATTCTTCTGTGTGTTTTAGCAAAACTCAAAATATTTAACTTATTGTGCAGTCTTTAATCTCTCTGGCTTTCCTCAGAACAAGGAAATGGTAAGAGTTAGCCTAGACAACTGGTTTTAATTTAAGCTAATAGTTTGTGTTTCAGGGAGAAATCCATGTTTCTGGCTAACTTTGTGATTTCATATGACCAGAAAGGAAGAAAACTGAAATGGTGTTGCTCCTACAAATTCTCAGTGCAAGTACTAAAATTAGTACTGTAAATTCAATACACATTTAATTTAAAATGTATTGCAAGAACTCCTACCACCATTTATGGCCTTCTGGGCTAACACACTAATAGTGTCCAACAGACCAATAACTGTTCAATGACTTCCATGATGACATTCTCATTATGGCCCAGATTTTAATATCATTAATCAAGTACCATCTTATTCCATGAATAGTTATCCCACTGACCCAGGCTCTCCAAATAAGGACCTATTTAGTGTAAGTATGTCTAATAGATCTGGCATTGAATCAGAATAGGCTATGCAGATATGAACTTACAAATTCACATGGAAAAAATCATGTTTAAGCACAGTTCTACAGTATACTAAGTGCCATGAATGTTCTTTGTTATTAATGAAGCGTTGAAAGTGGTCATTACAAGAGAAAGGTTGTTCCTTGCAGAATCAGCCTGTGGTAGACAGGGCAATCAGAAATCTGGCATAACCTTAAACCTTTGACTGTAAGTCTTCTACCAACCTATTAACATGTTGCAATACAGCAAACAAAAGACAGGATCTAGTTTACTGCTATGTTTGCTTTCTAATAACTTCCACTGACATTTTATCTAATTTTCTGTCTTCTGTGTGTGAGTGGTTCCAAAGTGTAATCTCATTGATGCTATGTAACTTCAAACAAGCTCTGCATTTGAAATTAACCTTTGTTCTTATAGAAACTATGAGTAACTGTCTGTTATATAGACAAAGCCATCTTGGCTCCTTAGCCCCATCTTAAAAAGGAAGTCTGGCTTAGAGGCTCAAGTTTCTGTGAAGGCACTGAAGAATAATTTATCCTGCACCATATCATAATGTGGTATTGTGTCTTCCTAACAGGCATCTGTTTCTCTTCATCCAAACAGAATAAATTAACTCCTCTGCACGTCAGTATAACATGTCTATACCATACCTATACCCCGTATCCACAAAACCATCACTCCTTCTGACTCCTAGTTGTTATTTTCAGACTCCAGTTCTTTGAAAACTGTGTGAAAATAGGTGGGGGGGGAAAAAAAAAAACCCACGAAAAAAGGAGGTGGGGGAAGTATCTTTGGTTAACTATTATAATAATCTGGCATTAAAATTGATCAATATAATCAGAAAAAAAAAATCCCTATGCAGCAGGTTGAGGCTGTACAGCTAATTGGCAATTATCTCATTCACAGCAGTTACCTCTTCACAGCACATACAGGACCTTCCTGCTACGTAAATAGCTTAAGGATGAGTCTCCCTGTGTGTTGACCTGACACTGTCTTCTTGAAGTCAATGGTAAAACTGTAAAAGGAATTCTCCTCTCTTCTCAAATTCAGCTTACGACCACATTAAAGTGCTCCTAGTAGCAATGGCATTATCTAATAACATAACAAAACATGCAGCCGTCATTTATCACACTGTTTTCTCACACCCTCTTCAGTGCCGAAAAAGCATACAGTATGTACTAGCCTAAGATGGACTGCTCTTTCCCTAATTTGGGCAAAAAGATTCTAGAACATTTTTATAAATCATATTCTGACAATCATTTAGATAAAGGCTAGGTCAAACACACTTTGCCTTTGGGAAGGACGATAATGAAACTCACAGGGATCTTTGCCTCCTGCAGAGTTTCATTCTGAACCTGTACCCATTTCTATGAGCATTTTGTTACCATACAACGGGCTTTGTAACAATCTTGGAGAGTTTCAGTGGATCCCAGTGGTGAAGTGGTCAATCACAGTCTTCAAGTCAGACCTACAAGCCCTTGTAGGTCTTGCCCTTGCAGGTCTTTAACCTTTGTCCCAGGCTATGGAGCCTTTACAATAAAGGTTGAAACTGTGCATTTGCTTTAACCAGTTTCCACAGGAAGCTACTATGCAAGGAAGAAGGTAAAACGAACGTGCTTATTGATACCTGGGTTGATAGACCAAATCTCCCCAATATTCTGTGCTAGCTTATGTTTCTTAAATGCCGAAGGATTCATATCCAAGCAGATCATATTACTGCAGTCCAGCCGACAGGCCACAAAGACATGCGTATGTTTAAAGAGAACATCATCCACACCAATAGGACAGAAATGTATAGCTATCCATAGAGTAAAGCCAGCTCATAAATCTTGGCAAATGAAATTTTGTAACAAAGAAGAATTAATTAACGTTCATGAGAAATTGAAAACCTATGCATGTGCATCTTCATCAAAGAAGACTGCACAGTCACTGCAACCTCTTTGAAGCTCATGGCCTCGTTCCAGGTTGTTTTGAGCACAGGACATTAGCCTCAGTGAAACAGGCTTCAGTTTTTACTTTTTTTAATTTTTATTTTTAAAAGCTCAGTGAGAATATTTGACCCTGAGAAATTTCTGGCTCATATGCATCCAGGATAAGCTTCTCCATATTAGTTACCTTTCTCTGTTCTTAAGAGGGAAAGGAACATCCAGGAATGATACAGATTAGTCAAAATTTCTTTTTTGTAAGCTAGGAAAGACGCAAACTGAATTTGAAAGCCTTGATTCAGAATTCAATCCCATAAAGGATTGATGGAGGATCCATGTTATGAACTCTAGGTGTTCAGATGTGCTGCTCACTGACAGATGGAACATAAGTGAAATTAAGACAATGTTGAGCACTAACAAAATTCCATCACTTAATTATCAGAGTTCCCAAGCTTTTTTTTTTTTTTTGAGTCTTTGCAAGTCTTGTATCACTTGTATTTTATAACTCTCCAAGGTGAACACAATATGGGGCAGATCCTTAGCTATTAAAAGTTAGAGAAAAACGCTTACTGATTTCAGTGACTAAAAATCTTTGTCATGAGCAGGACAAAACTTTGCATGATCTGATTTATTTCTGCTCCAAAATAGAATACAAACAAACACTGAGCACCTTAATTTTGCAATTGCTTGTTACAAACATACGTACACATACAAAAGCAGGCTTGCTCAGAGCCATGGCTGCTTATTGTTCTGCTGAGTTCAAGAGCACTAAACTAAATGCATATCAGTCAAGGATCAGCCCGAAAGATATTTAATTAGGAACTACAAGTATTTTTTTAGAAAGGAACAGTGAAACTGGTATGGAATAAAAACCTGTCAAGACAGAAGCAGTGTGACACACTTAGACCACTGCAATAAATGGAAAATGTACTTTGGTTCTGGTTGCAAAGTATTTCTGTACCAGAATGAAGTTCCCATGTGCATAACCAGCAAAAAGCCAAAAAAAAAAAAAAAAGGCTACAGGACAGGAAAGGCTATTTCTGCATTTATATTTTAAGTATACATACTTAACTAGTCACAATAATGTCTAAGCATAAGGATATCTGGCATGTGGAACATATCTATGGCCCACTGAAAGGATATCATTAAATTCACTTTCAGAAGAGAGATCGTAAGAAATGATTACAATATCACACCTGTAATATGGAGATTTGTGCATGCTAGAACTGCCCAATCACAGAAAAATTTGCCATATTTTTCTTTTTACCATCAAACTCTTTGTTGAATAAAGACCAATCACAGAGCCTAACCATGGATCACAAGGTATCATGGGGCTCACAATATGATCCATGGTTCACAGTCACCAAGTGGCAGAATCATAATCACTCTGCTTCATTAGAGCCATTTAATTAGCAGCTTTTGCAAAGACTATAGCTGTGCTATGGAATTGCAAAGGATTTTATTAAAGAAGATCCAGATTCCTCACTGGAAAGTTCTTGCTTGTTTGTTTCTTTTTGATGCTGAGATGTCCCTTTTCAAAAAGATATTATTAAACTTGGATTGTAATTAAATATCTGTCTAATTTTATGCCATGGACATGTAAAAACCTTAATTACATACTTTATGAACTATAATACTGTTAGCACATGTACTATATCCATCTTTTTATATATATAGTACATACAGTTTCTCAAACATTAAATGTGTTTCTTTGAAAATCCTTTTATAACATTCAAAAAATAAAATGCTTCAACTGCAACTTTTGTGAGATCTACTGCACTAACTATAGCAGCTTTAAACCTGACTGTCTCTTTGTAGACTCCATATTTGCCTTTAATTAAAGCCTGCTAGACCACAAACTATAGGTTCACTTCATTCAGCAATTCTCTTCAGATTCAAAACAGCCAAAACTTATTTTACACAGAATTTCCTATTTCTTTGCCTTTCCACATTGGAATCTCCAGTCAATTTTTAAATTTTGCAGTGCAGACTAAATACGGGCCTATCTTACCTTCCATGTGTTCCACATAGCAGTACACATCATAAGTTTCATTAGGAAAACGGCGCCCATATGTTCTGACTCCTTTCTTTCCCATTTTATCTCCAAAGCAGCCAATTCTTGGATGTCTAATTGGATACCTGAAATGCAGCATGCTCATATTTATTATTATGATAAATCAGCATTTTAAGTCTGTACAGGCTAAGCATGTTAATTTTGGGAAACTGTGTCAAGAGGCCTTTTAAACGTCTTACCTAACAGTCTGGTCAGACAACCAGCCAGCATCACATTGCTCAAATCCATCTTCATAGGCTGCTTTCAGTTGTTCTGGGCTTGCTATGACAGCACCATTGTCCAGACAAGTCTGCTGAGCTTGTGTAAAATTCAGAGTATACCTGCTGGTTGCTGCACGGTAGTGAAATACAACACCTGAAATGACAAAAAGCTTACATTAGTGACACATTTTGCATCATTTCTGCAACCGTCATCATACCGTAACTTCACCTACGTATCATTACAATGCTGAAAACAGATGGGTAAAAAAAATAGTAGTAAAAGGCTAAGAGATATGCTATCACATAAATTATTTCCCCCCCTCTAGTGGCTGCTACGAGTACTTGTACAACACCTTATGTTATTAATAGTTGGTGAAATTATATGCACTGTAGACACAGAAAAAAGTCATTAAACCAAATATGCATTTTCACTGCTGTATTACAGAAAATCATGATCAAAAGGAAGAATGAATGCTAAAATAAGTCAATGATATCACATAGTTACCCAGATTCTTCCAGTTCCAAGTGCTGGTCAGCTAATTGCATTGCAGGTAAGGTTGCTTATGCTAAAAGTGCCACCTGACATGTTGGCTTATTGTCCATGAGTCAAACTGCATGACCAGTCAAGACTAAGCACATCTAATCCTGGGAAAAAGTAGGCTTAAAAATAGACTTTCCAAAGCAGCCAGCTGCAGTAACTGCACGCAGAAGTGCCAACAGTGAATGGGGGATCCCTTGAGTCCTTGAGGTCTGCTAGCTGCAGTGAGACATGTGACCAAAAAAAAATGTGCTTTTGATACAGATTTGTCAATTGGTGATGGCCTTGATGTCTGTTCCTATGAATCAAAGCTTACTACAAATATAACATTTATAAATATATGGCTCTTGGTCAATTTTTCATAACCATGTTTTCCTGCACGCACTAAAAATGATACAGACAAAACAAGGCCTGCTTTTATTTGGGGCCTTTCTGGTTCTGGAAAGAATCTTGACAATTTCAAAAGTTACTTGAGCACGTCAGACGTTTGGAGAGGAAGACCTCAAGTTAAGATGGTTTTGGTTAAGACAAGATCCATCTAGAAGCCACATTCTGTTTTCTATGTACATATAATTCAGCAACATGCAGACAAATTGAGTAAAATTTTGCCACTTATCAAAGGTATGGATAAGGCCAATAAATTAAAAATACACATTTTTCTTCTTGTTGTGACTCACTAAGAAGTTTTCTGAAATTAAAATAGAATACATTATCTGAAAACTACTCATAGGTAGGTTAAACCTCAATCATCAGACACCAATTTTTTCAAAGCTACTGGCAGAGAAACAGGAAATAGAAGAGGAAACACTGGGAATCCTCATATTTCATCATTTAATATGGAGTCACACACCAGCTGCAGCCACTAACTGGAAGCTTACAGACCACTAGCATCCCCACAAAATGTCTTTTCAGAACCACTGACTGAAACCAGTGCTTCTTCCAAACAACGTAATTTCACTTCAAATGGACCCAAGCATTGTTTGGCAACAGTGACAAGTGAAGAATACACCCTGAAAAATTATGGCTATATTTATATTACTAAATTACATATTCCAGGTGCCTGCAATTCAGTCATCAAGACTGTTGAATTGTTAGATTAGTTCACAGCATTATTTGGCCCAGGCCCCATAACAGGCTTCCAAACAATTTCTGGGCAGACTTCAGGAGCTAGCAAAGAGCAGAGACAATTTCCAGTGGGCATCTTCATCCTGTGCTGGAAGCCAAAGGAGCCTAACAGCACAGATGGGGGCCACACCACTCCAGACAGCCTCAGTGCTGAAGCACAGCCTCAAGCACATTTTCTTACTATTGTGAACTATCTGTACCAGGAGAGATTGAAAGGGAACGTCAGAGAGATAGCTTTACTAGCTCCTGTATCCCTGCAGTTTCTCTGTTATAGGGCATCCTCCATTGGCTGGTTAGGGCAACTTTACATACCATTTGCACTGTCTTAAGATGCGCAAAACTTTACTTATGCATATATGTATATATTTATATATATTTTTGTGTGTGTGCATACTTTGGCTTTGTGTACCCTAAACAACACAGTCCTTTACCACATGTCGAACACAGAGCACTACCTCACAACATAAAAAGAGTTAGGCAACAGCAACTAATCATATTTGGAATTTAAAAGCTTAAAATAACAAAAAATATGATTTGGAGATTTTTTTTTTTTTAAGCTGTGGTATGCATTAAAATACTTATTTTAATACATTCAGAATTTAGTAACATTGGTTGACACTGTGAGCAAGTTACCTGCTGGTATAAATGAGCATTACTATATTCAGTGGTACAGTAGTAAATAAAAACATGAGTTCAAATGACCTATATGGTGTTCTGGGTCTAGAAATAAGAAATAGTCAAGTTCTATAGAGCTCACAACAGAAGCAGATAAAACATTTACCCTGAATCATAAGTATGAACCCATAATAATATTCACAAGCTGGGCATCAGGCTTTACTGCCTGTTATTGCTGAATATATACAAACATTTTAAACCTTTTTTTTTGGTAGCATTGGTGTTTCTGTAGTATACAATATTTGACACTGACTCTATAACTCAGGGTCAAACCAGAAATGCCCAAGTATGTGAGGCAATTTGTTCATTCGATTGTTATTTTAATCTTATAAAAATGTATTTTATATGAATTTAGATTAATTGCCTTTTTTTTTTTTTGGGTTTTTTTTTTTTTCCCAAGTTTGCTTAACTGATGCTGTATGACTTCAGCTGGGCCCAAGAGCACTGCTGCTCAGTACAAGCACAAAAATATTCATTAACTTAGCAGGAGATGGCAATGTATTTCTCTGAACTTGTACCTTTTTTAAAGCTTCCTATTGCTTAAATGTATGACTGTACTCTCCACGACCATCTCTCTCGCCTCTCATTTCTTCCATGTTGGAAGCACCCACTGCCCTGCCCTTCCTAGTTGGCATATGTTTGGGATCCCTGTGATACCTGAATAAGGCAGGACTAAAGAGTTAATATCACTGCCAATTTAAAGTAGCTTTTGCAGTGCTGAGAAGAGCCTTTGGTCATTTGTAAATCCTGCAAAGGAACTTGGAGAATGCTTTGTTCTCCTCACCCTGATCCAAAAGGTAAACTTCACCTATTCTTAGATTTGAAGGCTCTTCCATTTCCAGTGAGGAGCTAATGGACATAAAAGAGCCTGCAAGATGAATGGGAAGGAGGACGTCAGTATGTATAAGCCTGTGCAACAGCTGCAATAATTAGAAGACCCCCTGGGGCTAAGAAGATTAAAGTGCAGGACTTTCATTGTTTCAGTTAGACAGAGAGAGAGTGACAAAATCCATTGTCCGAGTTTTTGCACTTTAAAACATTTGTAAAGGATTTTTTTCCCTTTGTCTATTTCCTTTCTGAAAGAAAAGGCAAGAAAGGAGTTGTCCTAGGAACAAATAAAGCAACTGGAAAACAGACTACAGCAGTATAACGTTGTCATTGAACATCTGGCAAACAAAGTCAGTGTAATTACAGGAAGGAGTAGCAGCGTCTGCAAAAAAGAGCACTCACAGGAAAGTAATTTGTAGCATCTAAAAGTCACTTCTGTCTGAGCAAGAGAGAATGTCTTTTAATCATTTATCTCTGTCTTAGACCAGAAAATGAAAATATGAAGTATTTCACTTTTAACAAAGTGGGGCTTCCACGGGTAAGAGCCTAGTTCTGTGGTTTCACATATTTGGGTTGCAATTTTGCTTTATTACCTGCCAGGGTATCATGCAGCAAAACCTCCTGGACCTGAAGGGGAAGGGATCCTGGTAGCACTAATAGATTACAGTTCAATTTCACTAGTGAGCTTACACTGCTGCAACATGCACTTCTGGAGTCACATAAAGCCTGAATTTCAGAAGTTGCCTCACACAGCAAAGAATATCTAAAGAGAAAAGATTATGATGGCAGTGGTTGTTACTCTGTTAATTTTTATGTTCCAACCGTAGCCACTGTGGTGCAGACCCCTGAAACAACCCCCAACCCACTGCCAAAGCTACCATGCAGTTTGGTGATCCTCCTTGCCTTTAATGCAGAAGACAATTTACATTACAAATGCATGCCAAAATAGAGGTTACAGGACTGAGCACTGTATGAAAGGAAGGAATAGGGCAGTATTTTCAGCTTCCTGCATGAATAATTCATTTGAGTTCCTCATTCGAGGTTCTGCACCCATCTTCTGACCCCTGTCTCAGGCTTTAGCAACCTGAGAAGCACAGGCTCGCCTTGCATCAGCAGGAGCTCCCTTGCCAAAAGCCTCACAGAGCTTCTCATCATGGGGAGAGAAAGTGCGTTCCAACCCCTCTGCTCTGTCAGTCCCAGTGCCTCCTGCTCTCCAGGGACAGAGACTTCTTGCACTAATTCACACGTTGCTCCCCCGTGCAAAATCTTTGCGTCCATCCTCACAGACCAACACAGTTGCATGCAGGTGTACACAAGCTCCTCTGAACAAGTTGGTCCAGATAAGGAAAGTGATTGATGTGGAGATTTACCTGTATTTTTCTCGGGGGGAGGACTTCTTTACTACGTCTGTATTAATTTCTGAATACACATTGGGACCACTTGCCCCATCCCATTATCTCTGCACAGCAATGTACTAGGTCATACAAGTGTTCAATGAGGCCAAGGCACAGCTACTTAAATTAAAATTACTTTAAAAAGAAAATGCACAGCTTCTCAGAAACGTCCTCATACTGGGGGATGACCAACATCCCAAAACCAGTTTAGCCATTAGTACTGGCCTCGGCTCTACCATCCTGCATGTGAAGACATGTCATGCACTTCCTGGGCTCAGAGCTCTCCCACTGAAAGTCCTCTACCCAGCCTGATGCAGAAATTCCACCAGCCTGTCCATCAGCTGCCATTTTCCCAGTCCCTACATGAGGAACACGGCAGCTTGATCAGAACATTTGCTTCCCTGTTCCTGATGCGCATTGCACGCAGACCCTGGGTTTTTCTCACCCAGAAATAAATTTCCATCCTTTGATGGCCATTACCCATTGTGCTCTTTTGTTTCCAGCTACAGAAGTCGGAGGTTCCTTGGGATCCGTGATGCAGGAGAGTAAAACACAATAAATGCAGCAGCCCATGTTAATTTAGTTAGCAAGGAAGCGGTGAAGTTCAACATCAAGAGGTGGTACGGTTTCAAGACAGGTAAGTCTAAAAGATTAAATAAAAGCATCTCTTCAAATGCCATACTTAAGAGATAATGAAGGGGAGTTCTGGCTGTGGAGAGAATAAATCAGTTAGGCTGTCAACACACAATCTCTCAGGGCTAACAGCACAATTGAGTGGCAGCGTTCCCACATCGGAATCAACTCCCATTTATTATCATTATAATGCCTGCAAGAAAGAAGAGTTTGCATAAAAATGAAAATGTGAAATACCATCTACTCTGCTTCCCTAATTGCTGTTTCCTTCCATTAACAAGGTCAGTGTTTTAAGCCTAGGATTTTCTTTATTGGCTTTAAAAAACCAACCAAAAAAAAACCAAAACCAAAACCAAACTAAAAAGACTAAAAAGTGTCTCACACTTGCAGCAGAATCAAACAGAAACTACCAAAATGAGGCCTAAGAAAACAGTGGTCTCCCACAACGTCAGTAAGAAAAGGATAAAGTGCTTTCACTATTGATAAAAAATATTCACCGCCAAGATATGAAAAAAGAGCAACAGAACTGGAAGGATCCCATTTGCCACTTTGATTCCTTTAAATCAAATCATTTCCAAGGAGAATAACAAAAAATCAGCTCAAATGAATGGTTTGTTCAGATTTTTTCTTTTTGATTACACTTGGTCATAACATGTTCTTTTTACTGCCCAATATGATAGCACCACACAACAGTGGCAAGGAAATGGCTAAGAATAAAAATAAAATAATATTAAGCATTCAAAAACTGTGAGGCCAAGGACTCCTAACGTGAGACAGTTTGACTTGTGGGTTTAATAACATCAAGAAAGGTCAGAAGAAAAGTTCAAAACACTGTGTAGAAAGATGAAATTACAACAGCTGACAAAGGAAGAGTTGCTCCCGAGAAAAGGGGGAAATTTCAGAGGGTCATGCAGAGGCAGCAGAGAAGACAACACATAGAACAAAAAATGAATATGAATTACTTGTTCTGCATATTTCTCTTCCTGTAAGGAGTTGAAGAACATAGCACTGAAACACTGTTAGATCCATTTTGAACATAAAATATACCTGTCTTAGGCGTTGATGTAATTATACCAGCAACCAGGGTGTAAGGAAAACATTTCCTGCAATTAGTAACAGGAAAGGAGGTATCTAGTGTGACGAAACCGCCCCTCTGTGCGAACTGGCAGACCTGTTGGCACTGGCGCTGTCCCCTGCCTCAAGGACAGCTCTGTGGTTGCAATTAACAAGCAGGGCAGGCAACATTCCACCACTGGTAGGATACATTCATTTGATCACAATGGGTTCAATAGCAGTTTTATACTCCTAACATACCTAACTGAAAGGATAGAAACAGCAGTTACAGTATTTTTTTTCTTATTCAAGTTAACTCTCCCAGTTATCTATTATCTTACTTGAAAAGGTTCATTTGAAAAACAAACAGCACAGCTGTCTAAGCTTATCTACCTGGCTTTATTGATGCTATAATGTGCTTTGTGTTTGAAAGTTTCAAATGAGGGAATGTCTGTAAAACAAATGGAAATCCTGAAAATATCTAGAACTCAAGTCCTGCATAGGTTTAAAGATACTCAAACAAACAAGCATACAAACACCATAAAGTTATCTTAATAACAAAAGAGTCATTTCATCTGCTTCAGCGGAATGATACAAATAAGTTTTGGCCTACTTCATTTGGCCATTTCTGAGAAATTTATTAAATTAGACTCAACACACATAACAGCATTGGCACTTAAAGAAACAGATGAATGTTGCCTTCCAAAGCATTAGTACCATTTCTTCCCACACCTAAATTGCCCCAAACAGGGAATTTTGCAGAAGCTTCCTATCTTTAATAAAATTATTCTGCTTCACATAAGGGTTAAGCTATACGATCAAGCAAGTACTACCTGAGCTAGAGTTACCAGTTTCTCTCCATACTTTTAATTCACTGAAAAGCTAAAGCAACACACGCCTGCTCAGTCCTCAGAGAAAAAGTGCTACACAAATGCATTTTGTTTCACTTGTGGTGAGCATAAAATGTGCAGAATAGCAAAACTGGTGATAATTTTACCAGGACTTCACGAGTCGCCTTGTAAGCACCAGCTCCAGCTCCACACGGGAGAGCTGACCAAAGCACAGTGCTGAACCATGCTCGCTGTCAGATCTGAAGTTACTGCAATTAATGTGGAAAGATCTCCCCACACCACACTAACAACAGGCAGAGATGAATGCACAAAGAGAGTGTACAGAAGATCATGTCTCTGCAATTGTTATCGCTTTTGGGGTGCAGATTCAAAAAGACAACTTAATAGAAATAAATTACATTTGAGATTAATGTTGTGGGGTTTGTTTTTTTAAATAAAAGCTGAAATCACAAAAAAAAAATATAAAGCCTTACCAAAATGAGGGCAGAAGATGTGAGCAGCAACACTCACATGAAATCCTTATGTGTCTGTTAAATGGCATGTGTTTACTTAATGTAGAAAATGAGGAATGGAGCGCACAAATGACAATCTAACAATGCTGTTTTCCATTTGGGTCAAGATCTGGCTTTTTCCCCTCCTGAAACTTTGACATTAAAGCAATCATGGGGAAGAACGGTTGCAGAAAGATAATGGAGTGTGTGAAGTCTTCTTTCAATTAAAAAACCAAAACTGATCAGTTCTTCTCATTGCAGTGATTTGGAAAAGCACTAACTACAGAAGCTAAAGTTTTGCTAAAGTATTTTATTGTAGTAAACATCTGCTGCTCCTGGATATAGATATGTAGTCAAGGGAGCACTTGAAAAGGAATAGGGAATGCCAGGTACACTAGTTACTGAAAAGTAATGTTCAAACCAGGATTTCTTTTGGTTTTGCCTTAAGGACTAAACAGTTTATGAAGTTCTACAGACATTAATGGTTACACTGATTTATTGTATTTCCAAATTAAGACCACACCTTCAAAACCTTTCATTGAATCAATGCCAAAAGAATGTTCAAGTTAGGTTAAGCATATCGGAAGAACAATGTAGTATTAAGCTCACAAAAAACCTCTTAGCCAAAGCCATAATTTCCAGCAGCAGATATTGATGTTTGTTTTGGGATTCAGTCATTTGAGTAAATACCAAACTTTCAAAAAACACCTAAGCACAAAGGAGCGCAAGGCACAGTCCAAACTAAGGCTCACGTGAGCTGATACATCCACACAGCAGCGCTGTTCTAAGCATGCTGAGTAATTTGGGTCCAGAATCTGCATTTACATGGCACAGGTCTTGGGCTAATGTGTCCTGCCTTTCAGCACAATTTGTTAGCTCAGGGTCAGTGCCAAACTGACAGGACTATACAGCACCAGGCTCTGAAGCGGTCTCTACACTGTACTTCTCATGCTGTATAAGCAGGCTATAAGGAGAAAACCATCTACAGATCAGATTCTCCTTTTGCCACTTACATGCTTTTGAAAGTCCTGTGTCTTCTACGTCTCTACATGTACACTTCTCCATCTCAAAGTTTTGAAAGCTATTTCCTTATAGTGATGGCAAGCAAAATTTTAGCCCTGGATCCTCCACATAGAAGAACATTAGCAGCCACCTCCCTACTTGTTTTCCTGCAGATTCTGCCAGATGGGATTCCTCCTACATATCCAACCTTTATTACTGGGACAAAAGAAACTCTTCCTTTGTGCTTGATGTTCCTATCATAGAAAGAGGGGCTCCCAGTTTTGTTGGCATCATGATTTTGTACATGAAGTGGCAAGATAGGCCAGGCACGGCTCCAGAAGAAAGGCAGTTGCTTCTTTCCATTCTACGCAAACAACTAAAAAGAAACCGCTTCTGCCTGCCAAGTCTGTCTTCTTGTAAGGACACTGAAATTTTCAGACAGATGTATTAGTACAATATGAATCATGTTTCAAAGGGGCTGGTTTGATAAAACTTTAGAGGTATTTAAAAAAAAAAAAAAATAGTAGTAGGATCTTGTCTTGCAAAGGAGATAAACCCAATCAAAGTATAAAACTGCTCCGGGAATAAGCAAACAGCGTTTGTTCCAGGAATCAAGAGTAGGCTCCCCAAAGGTGGAAGTGAGAAATGAGAGTGCTATGGATTGGAAAAGATTCATAAGAATAAATAAAAGACAGAAAGAGCAGGGGGACAGTGAACAGTTAAGGAAGGCTAAATTGCTGAAGATACTCCTTTAAACACTCTCTAGTTATACGTTAATTACTAACTTTTACTGTTTTAACTGGAATCACTGTTGATTACAAATGAAATGGATAAATCCTTACCCTCAACAGCCAGTGATACAATGCCTTGTGTGTCTTCAACTCCGTACATAACATCACAGCGATATACTCCTGCATCACTTGCACGCAGCTTAGAGAAAGTCAGCGAAGCGTCACCGGTCTCCTCTGAATGGGTCGGAACAGACACTCTGTCTTTGTAGCTTTGACCTATTTTGATGTTGCCATTTTGGGCCACCAGGACTGTGGTTTCTTTTGCATCTTTTCCACTTTTATCCAGTTCAACCTTTGACCATTTGATTCGCAGATACTCAGCTGCATAGCTGGAGGCTATGGTGGGTGTGGTTGAAAAGAAGCATGGCAGGACTGAAGTTCCAGACAGGGATCCCTTTACCAGGATTTTTTTTTCTGCTTTAACTACAAAAAGGGGAGACGGGAGGGGGAAGAGAAAGGAGGAATCACATTAGTGGAACAGTGAAATCGGAAACAGATACATTTCATTGTTATTTAACAATTCACAGCCACACAAGACTTGAAATCCACAAACTTAGATAATTTGTAAAAGGACTGATTAGTATAAGCTAAAAAAGCTTGCACCAATATCCTAGGCTGCTGAGGGAGCCCTTTTCTGTTTGGGCAAGTTTAATTCACTGCTCTTTGACTTATTTTCTCCATTTGTTATAGTCACCAAGTTATTGACATTCTTCAGAAAGTGTTTTGAAATTTTAGTTGACAGATGAGCTATGTTTTTTTATGTAATGGGGGAAGACCACTCTGAGTGAAAGATGGTGAGTTACATCTATTGCTGGCCAAAAGCATGCATACAGGGGAGCTACTGATGCTTACATCTTGCCTTACCTCACAGTAGCTTGTTCATTTGCTCCTGTCCTAAGAGTAAAACATAGCCCATGACTTTGTATACATGACATCCCTTACTCCATTATTCTTTCAAGGGTTAACTCTTTTTATTGCATATGTGCTAAAAAAAAAAGCCTTTCCAGTGAGATTCTCCCAAATAGTCATTCTTTTAAAATTATTTCCTTGTAGCCTCAGGCACTTTAACACATTGCAGAAATAAAGTGTTTCAGGATGTTAAAGCAAGAAGGAAGTAAAGCACACAGAAAGTCCCTACTTGGCTCAGACTTGACATGGTAGGACCTTTATCATTTTTTGTGACATCTCCAGCTGCAAACACTTTACAGTGAAATGCTTCCATCTGACAATATCCTGAGGGGAAAGTTGACTACTGTTCATCCAATCTGCACACAGCGACCATCTGAAGAGAGGATTTCTGTTAAGATTTATTTTTTTATGTGATGTTATTTCACTCTACGTAATGGCTTAATGAAGATTAAAAGCTGATGCACAACAGTATCTATCCTACCTCTTTCACTGTCCTGCACTCTAACTTTTTTTTGAAAGGTGGAACATGCTGATCATTAATTTGAAGTGAGCTAGGATTCATAATGTTTAGAAATACAATAACCTCAAATACTAGCCACCAACAGGGTGATACATGAAACAGGAGACACCACCACAAGAAAATTATCTAGCTATTTACCTATCATAAAAAATATTATCTCTCCATAAATCCATATAAAGTAGAAGACTGGGAGGGGTGGGACGGGGGGGAAGAAGAATGGGGGGAAAAAAAAAAAAAAAAAGGAAAAACTGCTCATTAAGTTTATTATTTTTAACAGAGGCAGACGACTTCATACAGGATAAAGTATTAATGGTATTATCTAAAAACATTCGATACAAGAATCATCAGTTTGATGGCCAAGCATTTCAATAATGAAATATTAACTAGAAAAACAAAAAATCTGGTTCTTCTTTGGTCAGTCCATAAGTTTGAATGGAAGTCCCCAGGTCCTTTCCATCCATGCCTACCTAACTAAAAATTCTTGGGAACACAATGCAGATACACTCCAGATGACTGTATCAAAACTGATTAGACCAGAGAGAGTATAACAATGGGGTAGCGTTGTGCCAAAACAGCTGCGCTGCACCCAAAGCTCATCTTAAAAGTTCACATGGAACGGCGCTGTCTGAGCACATTTACCAGCAAGATACTTACTCTGTGCTTCAAGCATGTGGTGAGATTTTGATTCTTCTATTAACTCATAAACAGAGACTGGTGATGGTACAACTCACATTTAATAGTCAAAGAAACCAATCACTTCATACACTTTGGGCCCGGACCTAGCAAGAATTTATTTGTAAAACAAAGAAAGACAAAAAACAGGTCCAATTCAGCTTTATAGCTGAAGACTGGAGAATTCACAAGGCTTGAAGACAGCCTGTAGAAGTTATTGAAGACTAAAGACTAGTTCAAAAGTTTTGACTGCCTACACATTTCTTTAGGAAAAAAAATTCCATTGAGGTTTGTTTTTTTTTTTAATTTCCATAAAGACATAAAAAGTCAACTCACCTAGAGTCAATTGATTGCTAAAAACTAGAAAGGACTGATTTTATCCTGAAGATGTACACTATAGAAACACGACTACCTTTTATATCCCCTTTAATTTCTTGAAACAGTTCACTGAGTTACAGTGGGTTAGAGATAAAGAAACAGAATGAATACTCAGTCCTATCAGTTGTGATAGAATTACTGCCAAATTGCACAGGTGGGAGATTAAAATCAGTCTCAAAATATTTAGTATTTATTATGATCTCTTGTCATCTATATACATTACAGGAACTTCTTAAATGAAAAATGACCTAGTTATAATTATCCTGACTGACAGAATTTTAATAAACTTTCGAGAACATTGTTTCTGGTTATGAGTGATCTGGAATATCAGCAATGAACCCTGAGGAAATTTCCTCTCTTTAAAATTTGTGTCTTTACATCAGCAGACTGAAACCTTTGGCAAAAAAACACATATCATCATCATATGCAAACTAGATCTATTCTAAACTGGGCTACATCCCAGAATAGGAGACCATGTAGCTACAAACATGCCCATCTAACTGTAGAAAGCATTATAAACCACTATATAAAAGCACTCTGTGTTTTGACGAGAGGAGGGGGAGAAGAAGAGGGGAGAAGACACTGAAACACAAAATTAAGTGACATTCCTGCACAGTTCCAAAAAGCTTGATTTCCTGCAGCAGTCCAAGTTAGTCAAGCAGAATTTACTGGCCAGAGCAGAAAGCATCAATATCTTCTATTAATCCATATAGCTATTTTGTTCCTTTAGCATTTTCCTTATGCTTATACTCCATGTTATATCTCCTCTTTAGCCACTATCAATGGTATGTGATAAGACTATTCCTTAGAAAGGATGTGGCAGGCAAAAATAGTAACAAAACATTTTATAACTTTGTAAATTGGATCACATGCTGAGAAAAGCAGGTATTTGCCAACATTGTTTTATACCATATCTCCACCTTGTCAGGTAGGACCTAGAATACTTGTAACATCATGTACTCTTCAACAAGAGGATTGTTTTGAAATGGCTAAGCTGGTTGGTGATTAATATAAGCATTTTTTTCTGTTGCTAACTAATATGTATCACTCATGCATAATTAATTTATTAGGGCAAATACATAGACAATAAAGAAATAAAATACACAACTAAGTCCAAATCACCTGGCCACAAACACATACCTTGGCAGAACTCCCAGCAAAGTCAATGGGAGACTTGTACAAGATGACAGGACTACAAAGTTGGGCTAAGAGCAGCACAATGCTGTCAGGTTACAGGCAGACTCAGTAGATAGTGTGCATTAGCAGTTGGGTATTTTTTGTTGTCTTCCCCTATTCAAATATTTAATATCTCCAGCATCAGAATAAGTAGCAGGAACAGAATGCAGAATGAAAACTTCTCCCATGTGATGTCCTGACAGAAGACAGTCCTGTCAGGTCTAACTTACTGGGTAGGACTTTGCCACAACTTACTAATGTCTTATTTTCTCCAAACCTAAAGCTATGGCTATGCATTTGTATCATGGGGATGATGGCCTGTGGCATACTTTCTTTAAAAAAAAAATAAATAAAAATTCCAGCTTGCCTTTTCACAGTTTTTTTGCCAGTAAAACTGCCCTAGGTCCTCCCAGTCCACCATTTCAGCTGCAAAGTCAGCTCATCCTACCAATGACACATAGCTTGATACCTTTCTGTTGAAGTGGGAGACAAACTACAGAGAACTTCTTGCTTGTGAACTAAGTCTCTTTCCCTAGAATGTGTACATTTTTTATGTTGTAAATGATACAAAACTCTTAGAATAGAAAACTAAAGAGGAGAAAAAAAAAAAAGAAAAAAAGACAGAATTCTGCTCTTTTGTATTACATTAACCATAATGACCAGGCCACTAGGTCTGTAACAGACAAGAAGTCTGAAGAAAAGAATGCCTTACATGAAGTGACGCTGCTTAGAGACCAATTTTGCTATATAATTAAGCTTAACTTAACAGACTGTTGCTACTGAGTATGCAGACAAAAAACACATGCTTAAAGAATAAAAGATTCTATTTATTTTAAGCCAAATTTATGAGACAAAAAAATTTGAATCTTGTTTTTTAATCACCAACCTGCCTAGACACATGGTATACTACCCTGCCCACCAGCAGCTATAGAAAGGATGAATGAAATTATGTGTTCTGTTAATCTGACTACTAACACTGAGCCTAAAAGTAGTATTTTCTTTAACCATACAACTTTTAATGACGATAATGATAAATTAAAATGAATGCACTGCTTACACAAACTTGTATGAGACTGACAGCTGAGGTAACAGACTGAGACCCAACAAAAGCCCTCACTGAGTTCTTTACCAGGTGATTTGTGGTCTGAGCAAGCAGAATAAGAGAAGCAAGCATAGAGTGATGAAGAGCCAACTACTTTCACATTTTACAACAAACTCACAGGAAGCCAGGCAAATGTAAGTCTCAGCTGCAGAACTCAACACAACATATACAGACATCATAGGCATGCACACATGTATTTTATAGCACATATAGAACATAAATATGATCAGATAAACTGATGTTTAAACTGGTATACTATTTGTATACCTTTGAAAGAACATATATTTGTTCTGTATCACACACTGCAATCTAGGGGATTTCTACTGGCTTCTGGATTACAGGGCTTTCATGAAAGCATATTCCACACGTGGCATGAGAGATAGTCACTTAAAATGGGTAAGATAAACTCCAATATTGATCATAATCACAATGTCCAGCCTGTATACTACAATATCCTAACACCAGCTAGCTCAAACTGAGTAAATGCCACACTAGCAGTAGGCGTAAACCTTGCTCGTGAACTTCTGTCATTAATCCTTCACATGTACCAGAGCAAACAGCAAAGGTCTCGGAGAGGGGCACTCCCGTGACCCCAGAAGCTTACACCATATTTCCTGCTGCCTTCCTGACACACATCTTCTGAGAATTTAAAGTCTTAAAGAAGCCATACAAGACCATTCTCAATTTGCCCTCAAAGGAAAAATACTTTTGTTGTTACATAAAATCTAACAAGCACGCCATGCTAGGTATTCATGAATGTGACCATTCAACAAAGATGAGAGTGGAAGAGAAAACAAAGACGGGAATAATGGTCAGTGGTGAACACATAAAATTTTGCATGCTTGTAACTTGCTGTGCTCTAAATTAAGCTTCGTTTTTGTTCTGACTTAACATTAAGACTCACATATTCCAGGATTTACACTTTTAAAATAACTGCCGATTTTGACAAATTTTCCATATTACTCTCAAAAGAAAAATTTTAAACTTTCAGAACAATTTTGCCTGAGATCTTTTTAAAGGAGATATTGCAATGCATCATATTGAAGTCACTATTTAATTAAATTTACTTAAATCATATGGAGTGATCCAATCCATTGTGGGAAAGGAAGCACAGGAATTTGTGTTTCAGGAAAGACTTCAAAGCTTCAAGTTTATATTTAAATTCAGGATTTAAAAAGTTGAAACATAAAATGTTTAACTCTTCAAAATGCAGAGGTGTATTTTATTTTTAGAGTATTTTTTTAAACAAAAGAAACAGCCGTACTTGTAAAGACTGTCTGTAAACTTGTAACACTCATCCTCAAAAATGTTATTACACAAACTGACTGACATTTCTACAAAACAGAAAGACATGAGTTGATCCCGCAGACTCTTTTGGATCAATTCATGAAAAAAGTTTTTCATCTTTATCTTCTTCACCATGGCTATACTCTGAACAAGTTTAAGACTCTCTATGGCAAAAGTATGGCTCCCAACTTAAAAAATAAAACCCACATTTTCACAGTATTTTAGGAACATAAGGGTCTTTCTAAATTCCTTCCAAAAGATTCAGGCAAATAAGGACCAGTCAGACCCTGGTCTATATTCCTGAGAAGCCCTTACTGGTATGTTCATACAGAACTTGCTTAAGTACTGAAAATTCTACTCTGGAGACAACATGAGCCATTTAAGAGGTGATAAAAGGTAGAGTAAGTCAGGGGACATCTAAAGGTGCCATCCCATATTCTGCTACTCTAAGGGTCCATCCCACTTCTCCCCACTTCCAGTGAGGCACACCCAATCCCTGAATTCTGCCAGCACTAGCATTTGCACAAGGCAGTGGGTCAGATCAAAGGTCTGATCCATTGGAAAAATAACCTGCAAAAAATGCCATATGCTATTTCAAACAAGTCATTTACCTGATTCAGCTGGACATATACCCACATAAATACTAGCGTCAGCACAAAGGAAAGCACGAAAACTAGCACCAGGAGATTGAAAAGGGGCAGGACTATCCCATCTAGTGCTAAAACGTTTGTGTGATTAGACTGACCATGGAACTATGCCCTAAGTAAACATGAAGAGGCTTTCAGTGGGTCATAACAGAAACACTAGGTTTAAATTTCTTGTCAGATTCCTTTGCCTTAATTATTGTACCTCCTTACATGTTCTCCATCCTAAGGCTGATTTGCAGGTAAAATCTTAACTTCAGACCTCTCCTCATGTGAGTAATGTACTACCGTTCACTCCATTTTGAAGCTGACCAATTATTGCTAGCAGCTCTTCCCTTTTCCTGTATCTTAAAACAGACATTTCTGCCTTAAAGAAAGCTATAACTTAGAATCACGGAGTGGTTTGGTTGAATCAAAGATTGTCTAGTCCAACCACGCTGCCATGGGCAGGGACATCTTCCACCATATCAGGTTGCTGAATGCCTCATCCAACCTGACTTTGAAGACTTCCAGGGAGGCGGCATCCACAACTTCTCTTCTGTTGTGTGACCTGTTCCAGTGTCTCACCACCCTTACTGTAAAAAATGTCTTCCTTATGTCCAATCTAAACCTACTCTCGTTCAGTTTAAAACTGTTGCCCCTTGTCCTGCTCGGGTAAAAATTCTTTATCTTTCTTATGAGGCTCCTCTAAGTATAAGTAGCTTATCAACTAAAAACTTCCAAGTTCATCATGCAGACATACATTGCAAGTCCAAGACCTCTTCTGATAATCACTTACTTTGCCTCTCCAAATGCTTCATGTGAACAAATTATTAAACGTCAGCTGTGGATCCAAGATCCATACATCAGTCTCCACTTACAGACATTTTACTAAGTAAAAAACTGGGGGGAGGAAAAAAAGCATGACATTGAATAACCAAAACAGTCCCAGCCCTCCACAAGTAACAAAATGGAAGCTCAGTTTTAGTGGCTTGCCCCCTGCCTGAAGCTTTGAGTCTGTTGTCCCTGAGGACAAGTCTAATCATCCTGGCCTGTTGTGTGTTTAATGAAGAACGGAAAAACAAAACCAGCTTTAAGAAGGAAGTGATGCTAGGAAATAGTAAAGGATGGTGCTCTCAGCTTGCTTGAATCAAAAAAACACTTTTTTTTAGTTGGATCCTCTAAACACAACAGTCTTTTCCTTTATCTGACAGGACTACCTAAAGACTTTGCTAGCAACAGTGCTCAAGCTGGGGAAAAAAAAAAAGAGTACATTTGATTTTCTCAAAGGCTAAAATCAGTTTGAGGAATTCCTGGAAAGAAAAGAAGAAGGAAAAAAAAAAAAAACCCAACAAGAAAAATCTTGCTTTGAGGCTTGGGAAAGCTATTATCCCAATTTTGTGAGCCTGCAGCAGCTGTAGGGACCTTTTCCTTACTAAAGACTTCATTCAAATTTTCAAATAACCATGGCAACCACACATGAATACATACTTTAGTGTTAGCATGTAATCACCCAAACCGAAGACCTGCAGCTGCCCTTACATGTCCTTGCTCCAGAGTCCAGCAGCCAAGGGACCTGCCACCAGGTTTGCTCATGGCAGTCCCCCCACAACAGGAGGCTGGCAGCCAGACTGCCCACTCCAGAGGCATATCCTCCACGGCTCCTTGACAGATCACAGAGCAAAGCAGAAACGGGCTAGTAGTTTCTCCTGTATCCCACTTGCACATGGCACTTTTCACCCTGTACACAGAGGGTGCGAGCTGTGACCTACAGACCAAAAAGGCTGTGTGGCATGACATACATGAGCACATGCATTAGGATCTGACTGGGAGGTATGCCAAACCAGTATTCCTGTAGCCAAAAAACTCCCCCATTTTATTCACCACTTCTGCAGCCTGGCGAGGTCTGTCCCAGGAACCTGCTCCTGCTCCCACGCTGCCAGCACTGCTCGCTGCTCCTTCTGTGGCACCAGGCTGAAGCTCCCATGGAAGGTGTCTGCCCTTCACTAAAATTAGCCGCCCCTGTCAGCCCTCACCTCATCTACTGCAAGGACCTCCTTGGTGGATCATGGAAAATGAAGGTGTGAGACATACCTGGCCAACAGGTCCAACATTTCAGAAGCACAGGTTAAAGGATTAAAATGCATTCTTGAATATTTGGAGAAGGCAATCTATTTTGCTTTATACAACATAATTCTATGGCATTTTCTTTATTATTACTTGAATTGTAGTAATGGCACTTACAAACCTCAGGAGACATCAGACAGGCATGTAAAAACCTTGTCAAAAACATGCCCACCAACCAAGAGTTTTCTATATAAATCAGTAAGACAATGAGGAGAATGCAGAAACAAAGTTAGTTACACAGTGCAGCAAAAGAAGTGGCAGAGGCAAGACCAGAAAATGAAATGTTGTTTTTTCCTGAGTCCTGTGAAATACCCTACCTACTAAAATGAATTTTAATAAATTGCTCTGTGTATATCAGACTTACCTTTAGGTAGCATATATGTTATAACTAACGTAGAGTACATCCATAAGATACTTTTTATACTTAACAACATCTTGACCTACAAATAAAGAACAACAAAGTGGTTAGTACTGCGTTATATCCTTATCAAGTGCTGTAACTCAGTACACCAATATTTGTCATTGAGATAAGAAAGAGTCATCTACTTAAAAAAAGATGTTCAGCAGGACACTGAATAATTCTTAATATATTTATCTTCTGCCATTTTAAATTTATTCCCATACAGTGGTAGCAGTATTATGAGTATGAGTTTTCCTATTGTGGTGTTGCAAGTTCAGATTCAGCTTCTGGGTGGTTTTATGTCCATAACACAAACTACCCTCTCATTTAGCAACAGCTAAAAACCCGTTTCATGTCAGAAGGGGTTCCCATAACAAACTTCTCATCAATTTTGATGGTGAATCAATGGCCACACTATGATACTTCCCATCTCCAAGTAGGTCGCCAGATGACTTCTTGCTTTCAAGATTTCTCCATGTAATATTTTATGGTGAAAATTTGTTATAATGACAATGTGTCCCTATCAAATACAGATTCATAATGAGTTTCAGGTTACTGAGTCCAAAGTGATACTCAGACATGTCAGTTCCCTTTGGGTTTGCTTCTCACTTCCTTTACAGGCTCCACCTTCAAACGGCTGAAAAGTTCTCCACATATATCTCATGCACATAACAATATATTGCAAGTTCATAATAGTGTATCTTCATTTTCATTCCAGTTCTTAATTACACATGTTGAACCTGTAAATAACCTGAAAATTTCAAAAGTACACTAACAAAGGCATTACAAGTCCCATAAACTTCAACTACCATAAAGGGTTTATAGATAGTCCCTCTTCCATATAGTTACACATATGTACTAGCTAGCCAATGTACGAAATAACTTTCAGCAACAGTTTGTCAAACACTGCCACTGAAAAATTTTTATCACAAAATTCTGAGTTTCCTGATACTGCTGTCAAAATATGCTACTTGGGTTCTTTACTTGGACAAGTAACCTGAACTGATAGTTTTTTCCTGTCCAAGATTACAGTTGAACTGCTTTAAGGAACAGGGAAACAGAGAGTTAATAGATATCTGTGTTATAAGTATGGAACTTGTATTGCACATACCCATTTCAGCATTTTTTACATTACTGTTTTAGTTATTTGTACTTACGTATAATGCTTTAGGGTTAACACATTAACTAATACATTCAAAAACCTCCACAAGCTATACTGAACATGATAGCAAGACACAGAGAGAAACATCTTCAGAAAGTACTGGTGACGTGTTCAATCTCAGGAAAGTTTTCTCCACAGCTTACAGCTGCAGCCCAAACTTCACATGAGTCTGTGTGAATTGGCATCTATCCTGTAACGACTGAACAGTTCAGAAAAGACGCAAAACATCTCAAACCAAGCCTTTCCAATGAGGCAATCTCTAACATAACAGCATCGTGTTAAAAATTCCCACCCAAAAGGGCTGAAAACCCAAGAGCTTTTCGTTCCCTCTCTGTGGATGGCCAGGGCTGGCTAGTTGCACTGTGAAACATATGCTGCAACCTATTCCCAGGGCGTGGAGGAAAGAATACAGCTGCTTTCTGTAGAGCAGACTGCATGCTGCCAAAGACGCCCCATCTCTGCTTCATTCAATAGAGCTGACCATATAATGTGATATCACTTATTTTGCAATACTAACTTCATGGAATTTGCACTTTTTATGACTGAGTCCCACACAAGAAACGGGACTTCTTTGACATCATTCAGTTTGAGCCCTATCTGCCATAAAACTTTTTCTGAAGACTCTTAACACATACCCCCAACACCATTCAGCCAAAGTTTTATCTCTCCCTACACTTACACAAGCTAAGCTGTACATGGAGAAAACAAAAGTGGCTATTTATCAACTAACTTTAAAAATCTATACTGTGTCCTGGTATATGATGTATGTCCTAGTAATTCCTTGTAGAAGGCTGTCATGAGTAAGGAGGTTGCACAAGGTAAGAGCTGCAGACCAGATCAAAGTCCTTTTAATGCAATGGACCAGCTCTGAAATACAGGCAGTCACGTGTTTGCTTAGAGAAATACTTAAACGATCCTCATCATTACACAACATGTAAAAAAAATGAGAGGTCACATTGAGCCTACAGATTTGCACAGACTAGAAGGCCCTTCAAGCAACCTGCGTTTCCTGAAACTACTGGAAGCCTCAAGCACCAAAACTATTGATGACTAGTTCCTTCAGTAACACAAGCAGTCTAAAGACAGCACAAAAAGACCAACAGAATTCTCCACCTTCAAAGGTGGTGAATGTTGTACCCGCCTGCAAGACAATGCGAAATCTCTGGCCCCTGTGAAAGCATAGTGGCTCCAGACCTTCTTTTGAGATGTTCCATCCACATGTGTTTCCCATGCATCACACACTGGCTGCACCAACAGCTAAACAAAAATCTAGAACAAACTGTTTACAAGTTTAGCTTTCCATGTTTACCCATATGCTTTATCTCCCTCCTCCCCCAGAAGGCAACGTTGGCTTTTGGGACCAGAAACAAGGGAATCAAAGAAATTCTCAGAGAAAGAGAATAAAGGATTTTCTTTTTCCTGGAAGACAGGCATGCTGCACCTAAACAGGGCTGGTTGCATGTTGCAAGCACCACCTGCTCCACTGCACTGGCCTGGACTAGGAGTACCTACGTACTTGGCATGTGCCAATGGGAGGCCCGTTGCCTTCAGAAGCTCATTGCTATATTGTCTTGACAAGAAGTGGTATAATCGTTTCCACATTTGGTAAGACAACGCTGCTGCTATGCTCAGAGGCAATGGAGAGTTCTGAATGTGAGCTTCTGCCCTACGCTACAAGTCCAGAGTACAGGGAGGACCTCAGCTTCCCATTCCTCTCCACTTTGCGTACAAGCACAGAGCGCTGATCCTCCAATGTCGTGTTGGTGACTGCACTGCAAATGGAATTTGAGCAATCTTATTGAAAAAAACCTCACATCTTCAGCTTCCAGTCACTAAACACAACACATACACCCACAATGAAATATGAAAACAGAAAGACAACCATGGAAGGATAATTTTCAAGATACCCTATGACTGCTGAACTCAACCATTGGTAAGAAGAGAGCATTCATGGTTGTGATGGCTAGTTGGCCTTTTACTGAGTACTGCAGGAATTACACCTGCTGCACCAAGAGCTAGAATAGCTCAGAAAAACTGTACTGTTTGAGCATGGAGCTTAATATGAGACACCTGCCAAAAATGCCCACCTGACTCTCGGAAAATCATCTCTTAACCCTTTCTTTTTCTAAATCTCCTCTACCCCAAGGTGCTTACTCAAGCAATGAAAAAAGTTGGGGGGAGGGTCTGATTTTCAGCCCTTGGGCTCCTGAGCATGATTCCCTCCATTGCAACCCTCCATGCACAAGGGTTTTCACACTCTGGTCCTTGGTGGGCTCCCATAAACACTCCTGGGCTACTGAGCGCTGTTCCACTACAGCTGCCAGAATTAAATGTGCAATTACCCCGCCACCCTCTCCAAATGACAGTGTGCAGATAATAACAGCAGTACCCCGCTCAGCCCCCCAGGGCAGCCTAGCTTAAGAGAAAGCAGAGCTCTGCAGACCCAGTACCAGCAATCCTCTTTCAAGAGCCACAGGCAAGGCAGAGGCTGCTGCTTACACCCAACACCCCAATTCCCATTCAGTGCTGCCCCCATTTCCAGGCCACCACTATCAGATGTGACTGCTCCTGCCTCCTCCCCTTTTGCTGGCAGAGGCTGCAGCTAACTGTGCTCCCTTGTAGCCTCCTGAGCAAAATCCCTGCTCTAAAACTGGTTTGTACTTCCTATTCCCGCACTCTACAATTTACAAAGGCCTCTGCTGGCTGGCTGCCCTACTGCCCCCAAGTCCACTGTAATTAGCTAAAATCTTTCTAACCATGCCTTTTTCCACAAGCCTCCCACCCCGCCCCCTTGGTGTCACTACACCTAGAGAAAGAGAAAGCCATAATACTATGGACACAGTAAGAAAATCCTGCCAAGTCAAGACCACAAGACTTGAGTAAGTGTTTAATTTCCACCTTCTGTTAAAAAATTATCTCACTTAACGTGACCAAACTTGGGTTGCCTGCTGGCTAGTTTCCAACTGGACTGATCCATTTTTTTAGGACCTACTACAGGCAGACTGATCTACAGTAGTAATTTGCACTACATTTTTAAACTGGATGCAACCCTGAGCACAACATCTTTTATCCAAAAGATGCCAAGTCCTTGACAGACTTCACATCTTTAAAAACTAGCAGCTGAGGTTCTCTGTGTGGGGAGAGAACAGGGCTTCTGTTTTTGCAGGCACTGCTACCTTTCCTTACCACAGCAAAAACTCGTAGGAGCAATAAGTTCTGACCAAATTCCAGCTCCTGTTTAGTTTACAATGTAAGCTTGATCTCACACCAATGCTATTTTAATTTAACCAGATGGGAGAACATCACGTCTCTCTGTTTTAAACTCCAGGTTAAAAAAGACAGTGAATTGTCCTGGTGTGGAACAGAATAAAATCTACCATCTAAAAACCATTCCCAATTTCTCTGAAGTTGGGACAATGAGAAATTAGCTACTTTCATAGAGATGACACTGTCTTTAAAAGCTGCAGCTTCTCAAGTCACACTGAGATTGATTCAGCACATGCTCTGCAGCTGTATTGTGAAAGCTGGATGTGTTCCTTAAACACATAAAAAGCAGTCTCTGCCTGTGGACTTTCCTTCCCTCCAGTGAGGCAGGTTCACATAAAAAAATTTAAAAAAAAATGGGGGAGGGGGACAAACCCTAACAGAACCTGGCACCAGAGAAGTGACTTGAGGTTGCTGCTCCTACTAACGGGTAAAACAGTAAATTACACAGCTTTCCAGTGAAAGCCCAGCAAGCTAGAAATGACCGATCCCAGCCATAGCACACCTCTTGCTACCTTCGAGCTCTGCCTGAAACCTTCACCGCTGCTGTCCTCTCTCAAACACACAGTCTGCACGTTCTTTTGCTTTTGCAGTCCTTTGAACCTTCTGTGCCATCTGACTGTTAATTGCTGACATGTATCAACCTCACCGTAAGTGCTGCCTAATTAGCTCTGCCAGTTTCACCACATCTCTGCCATTTGACTAATTAGCCCACTCTGCTGCCACATGGCGGACTCGGCCTGCATCCGATTCACCAGTGGCTTTCTGCTTAGCCCACATGATGACTTGCAAAGGTCCTCCTAAGGAATTCCGGCAGGAGGTCTAAGGGCATCGTCCCTCCCTCACCACCTCCAGCACCAGCAGCCGCAGGGGGAACTGTTCCGGCGCTGGAGCCTCAACGGGCGAGCGCTGCTGCCTGCAGCCCCAAGCGCAGGCGGGGAAGGTGACCAGAGCACAGCGTGTTCTGGCGCTCCTCGCTCTGGCAGCTGCCGAGAAGCTGCTGCCTGAGGACATCCCTCCCAGGCCCACGCTAATTTATGCCAGAAGCGACTCTGGGCTCTCGGGCCGCCTCACGGAGACACAGTGGAAAATGGTCGGAGGCGGCGCGTGGAGCGAGGTGCCGGAGCACACGTGCCTGCGGAGCCAGGCGCACCCCCGAAGGCAGGCTCTGCCTTCTCGCCTGCTGTCCGGGATAGCTGCGGACCTCTTCTGCCCCACCTCTCCCCAGCACCCACACCACCGGCACGGTGAAGGGAGCAAGAGGCGCAGCGACGGGAAAGAGACCTAAAGATGCGGCTCACGGCGCCCACCGGCACCACGCCGCACCACCGTGGCGGGGCCCGGCACGCGGACGGATCAGCGCGTCGGCGGGACGAGCGTTTCCTCACCGTGTCTGACCGGCTCGTCCCGTCTCAGCGTCAGCACTGGGCGCTCAGGAGGCGGCGGGTGCTCAGCCGGGACCAGCGCCCTCGGGCCCGCCTCACGCCCTGAGCCCGGGGTGCTGAGAGGGCCCGGCCGCGGGCGGGAAACCCGCCGGTCCCGCCCCGCTGTCAACCACCACCCGGCGGGCGGCCATCG
>NW_010973034.1:5507075-5509054 GCF_000737465.1 Haliaeetus leucocephalus
TCCCGGGGGCGGCCGGGTCCGCCCCGCCAGCGCGCATCGTCGCCGCAGCCAGGGCTCCCCGCCGGGCGCTGCGCCCCTCTCGCTCCGCCAAATCTTACTCATTTCTTTGGGGAAGGAAACTTCCCCTTTCGCTCAGCCTTTTTAAGAGAAAAAAAAAGAAAAAAAAAAAGAAAAAACACACACACACAAAAAACCCAAACGAAACACACCCAGCATTTACACTCTTCTATCCTGGGATAGGCTTCTGCAACACGTTTCAACACTCATTCCTTTAAAAAAAAAAAAAAAGAAGAAAAAAAAAAGAAAAAGAAGGGGGGGGGGGAGAAAAGAAAAGCCATCGGGGCTTAATCCCGAAAGCCGGTGCCCGGAGGCAGAGGGGGTGGCCGGGGAGGACGTGACATGGGGGACAATGAGGGCTGGCCCCAGCCCTCGCCCGCTCCCCGTCGCCCCTTTGTGTGGGGACGGTGCCTGGGGGCCGGATGGAGGCTGCCCCCGGGGTCCCATCCCCTGCCGAGGGGATCCCGACCCTCTGCCGATGCCGCCCCCCACACACACCCACCCGCTTTTTCCCGCCGTCGAAACTCCCTTAATTCCTTCCACGATGCTCTCACTTTTTCTTTGTAAAACAAAGGCGAAATCCCGAGGAGCGGAGGGGGAAGGCAGTGCCCGTGCCCCGAGAAGCTGGCCGTGGGTGTAAAAGGGGGCGTTTTGCTCCACTGACCTTGTGATTCTCCTCCTCACCCACCGCCCCCCTTTCAGCACTGAAAATGTGGCTCAGAGGACGCCTGCTCTCCGTCTCCTCTGGAGAGATGCTGTCTGAGCACCTCAGCCCCGCTCTGCCCTGTGAGCAGCTTTCCAAGAACATCAGGGGAAGGGAAGGGGAAAAAAAAAAAAAAAAAAAAAAAGATGGGGGGAACACACAAAAGCGGAGGAGACTAAGCACACTCTTTTCCCAGGAGAAAAAAACAAAACAAAACAAAACAAACAACCAAAAAAAACCACACCACCAAAAAAAACCACCAACCCAAAAACTGGTGGCCGAAGGAAAGGTCCATTCTTGTCGCTCCTGCCACACGGGCGCTTTGTGTATTTAACACCCGTAGGAAACAGCTTCCTTCTTTCTCCCTCCTGAGCCCCATCGCCCACCAAGGTGCAGCTCTACCTTCCCGGCCATTCAAACAACCAGTATCAAAGACTTCTGTCAGGGCTCCCACCCCAAAGTCTTTTATTTCCTACTGTTCTTTGTTCTCCTCTTTGCACCAGGGGATTTTTGTGGGTCCCCGAGCATCCCTTCTGCTCTCCCCTCGCGTGTCGTTGAACTTACCCCAGGTTGTTTAAATTCACCAATCATCGCTATTCTCTCCCGCTTAAGGTTTGCGGTTCAACTCTTTGTCCTTACAGGTACCAGCAGTAAAACAATCGTTTTAAATCTTATACTAGGTGTTTGCTGGCAATCATATGTAAAGGGAAAAAAAAAAAAAACACAACAAAAAAACCCCACAAAAAACCCAACCCGCATTAAAAGAGTTATAGTTACCTTAAAAGGTAGCGTATTGCAGAGATTGCAAAAAATCACAACGTGGTGGCTAGGCTAGTCCAGAGATCCCAGTGGCCGCATGAAAGAGTAAATCCCCTCGTTAGTGCTGGAAGGAGACGGTGGTTCCGGGGTCTCCCCTTCTCCCAGAGCTCGGCCTCCCCTCCCTCCCCGCCGGCGAGCACCTGACTCGGAGCTGCGGAGCCTGAACCGAGTTGTAGGCACAGGGAGCTCGCCTGCAAGTTCAAATGCGAGCCTCAGCCACCCATCATTATTATATCGTTGTACCGTCAGCGCTGCAGAGGAGGGGCGCTGGCTCGGGAGAGGAGGGTTCACAAGCTCTGCAAGAGCCTCCTTGCAATTTGCAAAGCTCCCGCAGCTGCTGGGCGCAGGAGAGCCCCCAGCGCCTGCCTCCGCGGAGCGGCGCGCCCCAGACCCCCCCCCT
>NW_010973034.1:5509157-5511759 GCF_000737465.1 Haliaeetus leucocephalus
CCCCGGCCCGGCCGCCCCCTCGGGGAACCCTCGGGGCCCCGCAGACCCCAGCCCCGGAGCGGCCCCGAAAGTACCGGGGAGCCGCAGACCCGAGCGGCGGGACGGGTCCCTCCGCTCGCCCGGCACCGGCCCCGCGGAGAGGGGCAGGCGGGTGCGAAAGGCGCATTGTTCCCCAATTAAACAATTAACCGGGAAGAGAATGGAGAGACCTCCTCCACCCTGGCTCGCGAAGCCGGCTGAAATGGGGAAAGTGACTGGGACCGAAATCCCTTTTTTCCCTTTTGCCTCCCCAATCTCAGCGGAGGTTGCAGCGAAAGAATATATCGGTGCTTGTTCCAAACTTCCCCCGCTGGTGCCAATTCACAGGCAGCCTCGCATCGGCAGCCTCCCGAGCCAAGCTTCTCCACCCTAGTTTTACGCATCTCCAGCCACTTTTCTTCCCCCCCCCCCCTTCTTTTTTTAAGATTAGACTCTGCATTTGCTGTCCAAACCTCTCTGAGATGAAGTCAGAAGCAGCACTCTAAACCACCCTTTTACAAGGGACCTTCACCAATTAATAAAGGGTCTGCTGTGCTCCTCAGGCAGCTCCTTTCCCAAAAGGTACCTATCTCAGTATGTGGCAGACGCTTAAGGCACCCTTCACCAGCCACAAAATGCTGGCAAGAGCAGTGCTTCTGGCGTGCTCCCTTTCAGAGGAGCGCGTGCCACAATCCCCCCTCCTCCAGGAAGGTGTAAATCCGGAGCCAGAAAAGAAGAGCCTGGAGAAATAGGTGTGTCTGATCGCACCGCTCGAGGCATGTTTTTGGCAGCTCCATGTACAACTGCTAAGAAGAGGCAGGAGAAGTTTTCCTTCAATGCCACTCTCTTGTTATTGTTGCAGCTACTCTGTCCCCAGAGTTATGCTGACAGTGGGTTTGAGACAAGCCCAAAGCCCTCGTTTCCAAAGACAGCCCTCCATGCCGAGTTAGAGGAGCAGGAGGTGGGAAGAGATGACAGCCAAGCAGGGGGAAATGGAGACCTGGCGGCTTAAACCAGATCAGGTTTGCGTGAGCTGTGGCCTGGGTGTGAATGGAGCTGGACCGCTGGGTGAAATCCTTACCTCACCTTTGCAGAGCTTGTTGCTCCTTCCTCCTTAAATAGGGTAAATCCACAATTGCTTACTTGCTAGCAAGGGCATTGAAGAGACGCTGATCCCCTTCTCCCATGTGAATGTAGACAGTGTGAAGCAGCCTCCCTATCACTGCCAACCCCCTGGCACCAGTCCCTCCAGTTCCTCTTGCATGGGTCGGTCCCTCCTGGGCAGCACCCCGTCTCAACAGACCGGACCTGCTCCACCTTGGGCTGCGGGTTTCTCAATCCTTAAACCTTGTGCAGTGGAACAGTTGACAGAAATGCAACTCTGTGCTTTCAAACAGGCGCTATAAAGAGTTGCAGGCATATTTTTGAGGCTTTTTGATGTGAATTCACACAAAGGCCTTGCCGTTCATATTGTCATGGGAAGGGGGTTGTCAGAGTTAACCCTGCTCTTTGCTATCCGGGCCTTCCCTGCCTTGTCACATGTAGATGGCAACCCTCACTCTTGAGGGTGTGCACGCTTCCTCTGCACAATGTTGTGATGAAAGGAGAAAACTAACATTGAATTTCTCCAACATGGTTTCAGAGAATTCTCTTCAGCCCTCCTAGACGTAAGGGGTGTGCGTGAGATGCATGGTTAGGGCACTGTTCCCTCTCCCCATACAATCTCAGCTCCCTCTTGAGCTGCAGACGAAACCCTTTGAGGACACATGCGTAAGGTGGGAATCTCTCTGGACAGATCCACTCCTTTGTACCAGTCCCAGTGGCACATTCCCTTTTCTGGACGAAGTAGTGGGACTCCTGCCACCATCCCAGGTCTCAGGAAAGGAGGGCAGGACATACCCCGTGGCATCGGATCTCTCCCCTTCTCCAGGCCACCCTCCAGGACAAACAGAGAACTCATAAATGATCAGGCATCACGGTCAAACTGAAGGTACCTCATTTGTCCCCTCTAGTCTCCACCATCCACCCCATCTTCCCAGCTTCATCTGTTCTTACTCCACTCCCTGCCTTGGCTTCAGGCAGAGGGGTGATCTTTAACAAAGCAGAAGCCACCTCCGCAGCCCTGATCTCGCTCCTGCATCACCTCTTGACTCTTGGCCACTGGGGTTTGAACAACTGCTCCTGTCAAAGGAAGGGAAGAGGAGTCGGTGACTTTGCTGTCCCTGCCCGATGGGGATCTCTGCTCTCCTGAGGAGCTGAGCTATGAGCATCTTCTTACAGCTGTGGCTGCCCCAGGAGCAAGTGGGACAGCCCCAAGAAGGCAAGTTGCAGCTGCCCTTGCCCACGGGGGCACCCGCTGTGCCAGGGGTCCAGGTGAAGAGCTGGCCAAGCCTCCTGGGGACAGGGAGACACTGGGCATGACCAGAAATCTGAGGGTGGGGGCAGCTCTCTACAGGCACCACCAAGAAGCAAGGAGGACTTAAACCCGGGGGCTAACCCAGCCTCAGGTCTGCTTGCTTGCATCCTTTTTTTTTTTTTTCACGACGGGAGAGAAAAGAGATTATTTTTAAAGAAAAGACCTTCT
>NW_010973034.1:5512082-5660648 GCF_000737465.1 Haliaeetus leucocephalus
CCCCCCCCCGCCTCCTTCCCTGTGCTCCTGTCGCCAGACAGAAATGTGGGGCCGGGGTGGGAGGGAAGGGGAACTCATCCCGGGCATCCCCAGCCCGGGACAGAAAGAAATCCCTGGAGGAAGGAGGGTGGTTTGCACTGGAGACCCTCAGGGCTTTTAGGAACGGAGACAAGGACTGGGGAAAGTGAGGAGCTGATCGAGCTAGAAAAACAGACCTCAGCAACCCCTCCCTAGGTATTTTCATCCCACTTTATTTAACTCTCCCCTTCTTCTTTGAGAGCTAAGCTTTCTGCTCTGAACCAAAAACCGTCCAGAAACGGGATCTCCTTTTCTCCTCTCAGAGAGACCACGCAGTCTTCCTCCAATGAGTTGTGTCAGAGGCCTGAAACATTGTCTGATTTACTGTGAATGTCAGATATTTTCCTTTGTAAATATTTTAGGCAAAGTAGAAACAGTAAACCTTTGCTCGGACTGCCAAATGTCTCCCATGACAAATCATTGTTTTCAGATGTTGAGATTTGTGTGAGAAAACCCAACAAAGGGAAAATGTTTAGGCTTTGTCTCAATCCTAAAGCAGTATCATTGAGGGAAAAGAAATCCTGCTAGCTACATAATAGTCCTGAAATGATGAAAAATACTATTTTCATTACACACTTTTTAAGCACAGGTTTTATGTTACTGACTAAACAATGATTATCATTTTAACTGTGAAACACAGGCCCTAAATGGTTCTGTATGAGAAACCATTGTTTTGAAATATCTGAAATTAATTAGACCGTGGCTACAGCCAATGTGCAAATATCAAACTGAACATCTGTGGAAAAAAAAAAGGCTTCCCATCACTTGAAAGAATATTGTGAATCTGAAATACAGTCTATCAAGGAAAAACTAATTTGTCTGGCATAGGTTCTCTCAAGCCATCTTCTGTGACTTTACAGTCATCTTTTCTTCATCTTTTCCTATGCTTTTTTTCCTCCTGAGCTGCTGTGTGTGAAAAGCCTTATGTAAAAGTTAAGGAAATAATTCATGTAATTTAGATGCCAGAAATACTAAGGTCAGTTCAGGCAAATCAAAGATCCTTGCAAAGTTATTCCACTTGGCCACTAGCGCTGAAGGTCTAACTTCCCATTCCCATCTACTTGGAAAGGGCTGCACCATGCCAGCTGTGCTGAAAATGAGTCCATCGGTCCAATTTTCCTCTTTAAGGTACAGAAATGTAGGCTGCTTCCCGATTCTGCAGTGATTCAGTTATCTAAAACCCAATGTGTGTTCAGAAACCACAAAAACTTTTGAAACAATAGTTTTTCAAGTTCTCAGATTCTGTTTAAGAAAAACCTATTCACAGTCCTTCTCTCTCCTACACTTCAAGTCAAATACGTTTTTAGAGCCAAATTAAAACTCTTCAAAGAAGTCAAGCTTAGCAGCCCAATAACTGTAGTCGATACAACCACTTCCTCAAATGAAACACTTGATGGGTTATGTCAATGTTTCTTTTGTGGCAAAAAGCTTCTCCACCTATTTTTACTCCATATTTCTGCAGCAGAGAGACCATTCAGCTATGAAAAATTATGAAAAGAGTGTTTCATTTGGTAACAGAACAAACCACAATTGATGGTTAGGTATTATTTCTGCATTAAATGTGATGAGGCAGACAAGGCATTATCTACAATAAGATAGTCAGCTTCCAGGACAGAGTTTATCAGGAGAAGGTCCAGGACATCGAGGCTTTCAGCAGCCTTGATTGTGGCAAAGACAATGATATGTTTTTCTCCTGCGTTCCGATGCTGCCTTCTGTTCTGTCTCTGTGTTTCTGCCCTGACTCCAAGGACAAGGCACCAGGCTGGGATGTTTTTACCTATGCTTCCATGGCTAATCCCACCAAAATCTGTGTCGGAAAGTTGGTGGCGTTTGGTTCTGCTTGGTGTAAGCCAAAGTATCAGGCCCTGTCTCAAGTCAGGCTCAAAAAGCAGTCTGCTTTATGCAGCCAGATCTGACTCTTTAAAGAATAGTTGCTTCAAAATTTTGGGGAGGAGTTGTTAGGATGGGCAGGTCACCGCTGAGGTCCTTCTCAATCCTGATCCCTATGAGGACCAAATGCAGGACTAGGCAAGCAAGGGGGAAAGAAACTAAGAAACTTACGAGCATGGGGCAGCCTGACCCATAGTCAAGTGTTGTGCTAATCCCTACTGTCCTGGGCTTCCTCTGATAAACTCCATCCTGGACACACATTATTTTTGTTTTGATAAGTCTGTGGCTGCTTCATAAGCTTTAGTGCAGAAATAATCCTGAATAATCAAATGTGGTTTTGTTCACTTACTGTTACCAAATGAAATAAGCCTTTCATAACTTCTCTTTTTTTTTTTCTTTTTTTTTTCTTTTTATGATATGAAGGTACCACCATTGTGTAAAGAATAAACTTGCTGGGTCTGGTTCTACACTGATAGGGCAAGCTCTTGAAACGGATTAAGAGATATTTTCTTAACTAATCTCTTTTTCCTGGGCCTTCTCATCCTTTGCTAAAGCAATAACAAACATTAACAATGTGATTAATCCAAAACCCACTGAAGTCACTAGAAAGATCCTGCTGACTCCACAAGTGTCAGTCAATAGTTTCTTCTCCTTCACCATGTGTGAAGGAGAGCAAAGAAATGAAGGGGAGCAGGAAGACGCCAAAAGGAGGAGGAAAGGGAGACTGCAGGCTTTTGCCTTGTCCTCCATCATACAAGAAAATCTCTACTTTTCTTCCCTGGGGACTCCTTTTTGCAGATCAAAATAAAAAGGTGGAAATTTTGGTGGTTGTTATCAGACAAGGAGAGATGAAAAGATCCATGTCTACATGAAGAGTCATAACCCGCCTTGAGAAAAAGAGAGTGAAAGCACGTTGAAAGAGCTGAGCTGGGCCTGTTGCTGGCATCCCCATCTTCTGGCTTTCTCCCGGACATGGCCAGGATAATATCTGTGGTAGCTTCATTTAAAATAAACAAATAAATAAAAAGGGAAAAGGGGTCTGCAAGTACATCTTGCACAATTTATAAGATTCTTGGGGTAGTTGCAAACATTTCCCCCACAAAAAGCTTATCACTTCCTATGTAGGAAGTGATCCTTTTTTGTTCAGTTGGGAAAGGATGGGTATAAAGTGGACAGAAATATTCAGTCCTTTCACTGGAGAACCATCTCCCTTTGGTGCTGAGGAGCAGGCAGGGCTGCACGTGGTCTTGACTCCTGCCGGGAGCTGTGATGGCTTCTCTGCTATTCCTGCTGTGGGTCCCACCACTGCTGACTCCTCAGCAAAGCCTATGATCCTTACAATGCCAGAGGAGTCCCTCTCTGATGAAAACTACCCCACTTTGTTGAATGTTCTGTGATTATTAATGCTTTTTTTTTTTTTTTTAAAAAAAAAAGGCCTCAGAGCAGGAAATGTAGTAATCAAGAAGCTCATTTGCATTTAACACAGAATCTGAATCCCGGTGGTAGTAGAGAGAAGTTTGGAAAGAGGAAGCAACTTTGCCCTGAAGACCCAATGTGCAAATAAAAATAATGAAAGACAGAAAAAACTGTGATTTGTAAAGCAATCTCATTGTTTGAGAGGAAGATGGGCTCAGTGTTTTGGGAAGCCTGGAACTGTCAATAAGGGAGAATCTGTTCATGGCGTACAACATGAGCACCAGCATCACACTCTGCAGCTCACACCTCCTCCAACAGGTGTGGCAGGCAGGTACAGCAAACGAAGACACCTCCCCAGGCAAGCCCTGAAAGCCAGGCATCAGGCAATGCTGCTGAAATTCCTCTGCAGACCAAATCAGGGTACTCTGCCCAAGGACCCTCAAGCTCCACATCCCCCCCACACCATTCCCAGGTCTCCGTTATCAGTAAGTATCAGCAAGGCTTGGTAATAACCAAGGCTCACTCACCAATGTTTGCCAGTCTGTTAGCAATGGCCACCTTGTGAAGACACATGCCATTATTATCCCCTAGATGCTGATGGAATGATAAAAAGAGGTTTTTCCCGTATCCAGATATTTTGCTGAAGGTTTCCTCTGTCGTGGTGAGTGGGGTCTCCCAGGATGAGGGAGAATGGGAAAAACTTTAGTGTTCATAACATTGGCTATAGGAGCTAAAAAAAAAATGCCCTTTTTAGCATAAAATCAGACAAAAGTACCACAAACTGTGAGACTTTTCCATACTAATGTCAGTAGACCTACCACTGCTGTTATCCTGATGCAGGAGTGCAATGGAGGGGTCCACTTTTCTATTTTGAACAGGACACCTGGCTGAGCAGTTGCCTTCAGGGCATGTTGAAGTTGACATTTCCATGCCCAAAGTGCTTAGATAGCAGTTTGTGCTGTCTTTTCTGGGTGGTGAGTTTGCAAACGGAGTCGGTGACATGCTCCAGTGCAGGTAAGGAGCTCTCATGCTGGGGGCATGAGCTCCCCCGAGACTCTGAAATCTGCTGCCTTACGGATATTTTGTAGTCGCTGCTGGTCCTTCCTGCTGATCCTGCCACCAGTAATGGTCCTGTGAGCCAAGAAATGAGGGGGCCTGTGGCACAATAAATATAGATAAACCCACCTGCCTGGTATTTTATTTTGAAGGACGAGAGGTGGTCCAACTCTGCTCAGATTGGGAGGGGATGTATTTCTCTTTCTTGTCTTTGGCCTCAGCTACATCATTGCATAGAATATTCCAAGAAAAGCCACTTAAGAAGGAGCTGTTTGATCACCTTCTTTCTCATTTTTTTTCTCCCCTGGTTCAGATGCACAAGGGATAAAGGAAGCTGTGGTTTTAGGTGTTTCTACTGAAACTAATAGTAATGCTACCCAGTAGCATATCCCGTTTCACAGCTTCTGTGTCTTGCCTATTACCAGCATTGCTGGATATCGCACTTTTTTGTGTGCAGTGGATCGAACCGCTAACCATTTGAAGATGGCGTCAGCTACCCCAGGGACCATGCTGGTCATGGGATGGTAGGAGAGATCATAGTTTTGGGGGAGTTTGCTTCTTGCAGACTGCCTTCTGGCTAGTTCCCATCAACTATTCCACAGTCCCAGAATGTGTTGGCCCTACCAGGAAACCAAAGTAATACAGAGTATATAAGTTAGAGGAAATCCCACAGCATGGAAGCAATAACTCATAGTGAAGCAAAAGCTGGCTGGTCCTTTGGACATAGCTGCTGCATGCTAGCTATGACCAAGTGGTTACAACAAAGCACTTTGAAGTACAGCAACGTCCCTCTCTTGCATTAAGCAAGTCTTTAGCACTGCAGACTCAGGTCAGTCCAAGAGGAGAGACGTTCCCCCTGATATGCTCCAGGGGAGCAGCTGTAAGCAGCTTGGGACAGAAATGTCTTCCTGCTTCTACACATAAAAGCAAACTTTTGCACCAGGGAATTTGAGGAGCCACTGGGACAGCAGAGGCAGAGAATGGACTTGGCAGCAGCAAGACGAAAGTACTCTGAGGGACGATGTAGCCTGATCGCAGGAGCAGTCCATCTTGCATGTAGCCAGGCAGAGGTAAAGGGGGTTGAGGAGCAGGAAGATGCCATGAAGACAGAAGAAACCAGGGGACAGTTTAGGTGAAGGAGTAGGAGTGTCAAAATGAACTCCACGGAACAACAAAAGGCAGGGGAAAAATAAGTGTTTGTCTTGCTCTCTGTTTGCTCTTTAATGAAAATAGGCAGGCCAGTGTTTGAGAGTTGTTAGCATTTCTTGTTGACCTGCAGCTGGTGCATTTTTCACCCACTTCTGTCAGAATTTATTTGAGTTTGGTACTGAACGCTGATCAGACTTTGCCCCTCGCTTTACTTAGGCTTGGAATTGCTTATACAGCAAACACTCTCTGCTAGGGTTCTCATTAATCCGCTTCTTTGTTGAGGTTTCCTAGAGGAATTCCTATTTGGTAAACCAAACAGAATTAAAAGGAATGCATCTGCACTGGGGATATCCATCTTGGGTCTCTGGGCCCTATTGTCCCATCTAAATTAGACTAGGAGGCCCCCTGTGTTTGCCTGGTGCCACGATTCCCATTGGCACTTGATAAAGAATTAATAGCACGTATTAGTCTAGAGTATTTAGCAAATTTGTGGGGACCTCTGGCAATGCACTCGCTGCTCTCGGAGGTTGAGCTCCTGCAGCGGGAGCGGCGGCACGGCCCGTGCCACTAGGTGGCACTTCCCTTCTTACAAATTACAGTAATTAAGCCCAGCGTCTGATATCCGCTAATGAACATTGCCTACTCTTTTCAATCGGCCACAGGGGATGGAAGCTGATGTGCAGTTTTTTGTTTTAAAGACGAGATTGGTCAATATTGCCTGGCTTGGCTTCTTATCTCCGCTTTCTTTTTTTTTTCTCAGATGCTCAGAGCTCACAATGATTTCTTTGCCTCTGCATTTGTTTTGTTGAAACTTGTCAGCCTCCTACACGTGTATAAAGTTGGATCCTTTCCTCTAGAGATAGTGCTTGTTATTGAAAACAGACAACTTTCAGTCCCAATTCAACATTCATTCCTTCTTTGTTGCCTTGGTATCAGACTCAACCAATACGCTGTGAAAGAAGACAAGACAGGAAAGCCAATTTGGGCCTTCCAGCTACTCCTTTCACAGCACCCACAGAGAAAGTTTAAAATGAGCAAAACCTTCAGAGTTTGGCCCAAGAAAATGTACACTTTCTTAAAAAAAAAAGAAAAAAAATAGAGCCAGGTTTTACTGTGGATTATGTGACATTTCACCTTGTGCTTTAAGTTTCTATAAAGCCTAGTTTAGGTCAAACTGATTTTGGCAGAAAACCAGGCATAACTAAGAGCTTCATATAGTTTCCATCTGAAAACATAAATCAAGCAGCAGGCTCATGGACAGCCCAGCCAAGGTTTGCTGAATCTTACAGCTCCAGACAGTGAGGCTTTCACTGAATGTAGTCTGATACGTAGTTTTGGCTATGATATGTAGATATGTAGTTTGTTTGTTCTGCAAAGCATCTGGGTGCGAGGAGAGGAGGAAAGATAAGTGAAATGTGGCTTTTTCCAAGCTCAGAAGCTGCCCGCAGCTCCGTGGTTGCTGGCGAACAGTGGGCTCTTTTACAGAGTCCTGAGTGGCTCGGCGGAAGCATGTGGAATGCAAATGGGAAAAGGGTACGAGGGGATTTATACATTTTTTTAATGTGTGCACAGATGTATTTATACTGTATCATCTGTGATGCAACCAGATATCCATTCATACCTGCACACGCCCATTGCTCCTTTCACTTTCTATCCATCCATCTTTGTTAGCTCCATTTTTTGGTGAACTTGGAGGCCTCCGTTTTGCTAAGACTTGCATGCTGGTTTTGTGCTCAGCCACTCTCCTCTATGTTTAGTGCGACTGCTGTCACATGAGGATCGAGACCTTAGTTTCCAGGGCAGGGTCTGTACGGTTTTTGTGAAGTGCCTTGAGATGTTCAGTTTAATAGAGCTATTTGTATTTTTTAAAAACTGAATGAGAACACATAATTTTGTATTTGTGGAATGATTTAATAAGCTCTCATAGGCTTAAAGCAACACAAATGAAGGCCTGAACAATGCTTTTTCTCAGAATTTGCTCATTTTGTTGTAATTGTGTTTTTGCGCTATAAGAGCCTGAGTGGTTTCTAGCAAAATCCTTCACAAAGTGTAGTCTCTGCTGCTCGCCCTCCGCTCCCTGCACTACCACAATCATTTCACCCTGATTCACAGAGGGCTGGATTGTTTCTGCCTGTGCGTATCCCTCAGGATTAATGTCTTTTAAAACTTCCTAACGTATTCCAGTCCATTCTGCTGCTTTCAGCATCACACTAAAGCTTTCAGTGCACCACTTTGTACTACAGATTCGGTGCCTAATTAACAAATACTAATTGTGTCACTGCAGCCACACACAGCAATGGTTGCCTTATATGCAACCCAGGTATGCAAGATGAGGGGAAAAAAAAAAAAAGAACAAATGCTCAGTACAAAATGCTGGATGGACAAAAGGTGAAAGTGTTTTTATACCTATAATATTTCAAAGCTGACAAGAATAAGCATGATCCAGTTTGTGAACACAGAGCTGAAGCTGAGGTCTCTAATATTGGTGAAATCCCTTGCAAGTGATCTGTATCTGAAGACCAGAATTTGGTCATTGTTGCAGATGCTGTATTGACTCTGATTTCTCCCTGGACAGGCAGTGGGACTGATGGACATGTGAGAGGGCTGTATAGATGCTGGACTGCATCACAAGACCCAGCAGAGAGGTGCTTTGGGACCAGTGGAGGTCCTAGAGCCCTGTTAGCTCCTGGTAAATTTACTGCTGTACTTGTCAGCAGCAACTGGAGAAATCTTTCCACGAGCTTTGCTTTTTCTTGCAAAGTTTGCCCAGCGTCTTCTGTTCATACATGTCTTTCTTGAATGTATAACATGTCTGCTTCCTTCCAGGGCCTCTCCTTTTCTTGGGCAAACACTCCTTCTATTTTGACTTAAAAGCCGAGAAAATCCCAACTCTTGGTTTGTGTTTGAGTTCCCACACATGAATGCTTACAGTATCTCAGGGTGCTGATGGAGAACAGGATCTGAGGTCTTGTCAACATCTATTTTCACAGGATCGTTCTTCAAATTCCCAGTGCTGCAGAGTAGCTGATTGTGTCTGAGGAGCATTCAGCAGCACTAATTCTGCTTCCGAAATCATAATCACTTCCATCAGCACGGGGGAGACTGAATCATAGGTGCTAATACCCCCGTCGCACATATTGTCTTCACAGTCCTTGTTCCTCTTAATTAAATTAAGCAACTGTGAAACTAAGGAGAAGAGAGCTAAACAGGGCAAACAGAGGAAGAAAAGATTTTTACTTTCATTGCTCTGTGCTGAAACTTTTTGCAGAAGCTTTTCTTTTGACAGGAGAATGGAGTTAATTCCATCCCAATAAAAAAACCCAAGCAAATAAAGTTCTCTTAAGCAGCAAAGTTGAGGAAATCTTTAGACTGTTAGATTTTGCTTCATTCTTTCACAGATAATAAATGGTAAAGATAAATTAAGCAGCTAGCTCAAAAATGCCCCCTGAGATATAAAGTAGTAATAAGCATTCACTATAGTTAGGGTCATAATTAAAATACCTGTGAGATATGTAAGTGCCATCCCTGAGACAGGTCCCCAGCAATGTCCTGCTGTTGGAATGTATTAACTATCCAACTACTGATGATCCTCGGGTGCTGAAAAGCTACAAAGATACTCACTGACTTCTAAGACTGAAAGTAACACACATAACATGGACAGAAATACCTTACATGAAAGTCTCTACCTAACTTTTGCGTAAGAGTTAATGGTTTGTGCAGCAAAACAATAGCAAAGATTTAAGTCAAGAAAAAAAATAGCTATTTCTTATGTGCTATAGCTCTTCAGTATTCATTTACAGTCTTCACTTTGTCGAAGGATAGATGGTACCCACCTAACGGTACCACACTTTTAAGCCTGGATGAGCAAAGTAACTTACGGCTCCCTTCCCAAACAATAAGAATATGTTGACTGTGCTTACGCTTCTATAAAAGGAAACCTGAAAGCATTTAAACAGAAAAATGCTATCTTTCTGAAATGCATGTTTTCAGGGCCAGGCATTTAAGCCTCCACAGAAGACTGCAATAAGCTCTTCACATAATAATGTAATTATTTTAATAGACTAAGTTAGGATGCCCTGTTTGTGTGAGTTCATGCACCCATGCCCACGCATACATACACCACACACTTCACCTATTGAGAGGACTAATAGCATTCCGTGGGTTTTGTTATTGCATGCCTATTACCCTCAGAAAAAAAAAAAAACATTAACATTCAGTTCAGGGGCTTAGTTCACAACTCTGAGTTTGCAAGCTGAAAGCCGAGCCCTGATTTGACTTAGGCAAGCTTTGAAGAAAGGCAAGATAAGGTAGCATTAATCTAAGTGAGCGTTTCTTTTTGCCTGAAGGCAGAGAGAGAAGGAGCACTCCTTTGGGAGACTAGAGACCACCTGGGCATTCATCCTATCGGTCTACAAATCACTGTGTTAATAGCATGTGTACAATAGCCTGTCAGAAAGAGCAGGAGGTATCTTTGAATGGTGCCTCTACAGAATGGTCAGAAACTGAATGTTGGCTTTTTTGTTTTCTGAGCCCATCCCCAGGATGGAAAAAATAGATATTATTTTATAAACAGAGGAATATAGCCCAATGTAATAATTTCTTGATAATCCTGGTGATTTTGTATCGTTAGACATAGGTACTCATACAAAAAACCACTTTTATGTATAGAGGTGAAGTGTTTTTTGAATGAAGGATTATGGAAGGAAACTAATCTAAGTGCAGTTGCAGCTGTTTTATGGACACAGCAAATGTTTATGACTGAATCAGGAAAATGATCACAACTTTAGACTGAGATTTTTCACTCTGGGAGATTGGGCTATGTATCTATCATCTGCTTGGAGGAAAAATATGAGCAGGCTCCACAGACTCCTATGAAAAGCCCAGCTAGAGTCTTCATGTAAGGACTGGCCCAATGAAAAAATAAGCTCTGAATTGAGAAGCTGTGACTTAAATGCACCAGTACCACAACTCCTGCTGGCGTGTAGCATAAAGAAGCTTTAGTTCAACCTCAGATCACGTGTCCTTCAGAAGGATTTGATATTAGAGACCTTCTGCTTACATATTACACATATATTAACATTTCTACTGCCATGCAGCAAGTCACACAAGAATGTTTTTCATATTCCTAACTTGGAAAAGTGCTCCCACATACAGAGCAATTCCATTATTGAGTCCCAGATAGCAAATGAAAGCTCTTGCAGAAGAGGACTTACACAATGACCTATTCAGATTGAGAGTTATACAGCCAGCCCGTTTTTTTAGAGCAACAAATACTCTATTAGCAGCCAGGCAAACTAGAAAGAGCAGGTACTTTAATATTGTAGCCATTTCTAGTTTGGTGTGAGGCATTGTCCAATAAATCTTAGCATTCATTCCCAAAAGGCTTTCTAATTACCCATCCCTGACCTACACCCATACTAGTATGAAATAGGTAACCTACCTCCATGGACAAAGTCTAGTCTATAAATATTCAGTATCTTTGTAAGAACACAGAAGTGGATATGGTATAAAATATATCCCACCACTCTAACATAAAGATATCAAAACCATGTCTATCCTTTCATTTCTCCAAATGTACAGTAAAATATCACTACATTATCACTTTTCAAATAGAAGTATTGGAGCTTGAGGGAGCTTCACATCTAGTGAGAGATACGTTTAAATCATTTGGGAGATGGTCACCCAATACACAACAGCTGTATAGCAGCAATACTATATTTCTTCCACTCTTGAGCAATAACTTAAATTTTTTGTAATGTTTATGAGGCAGCCAGACTGCAAGTTAAGAGTCAGATAATGGTGGGAACTCATAGTGAGCAAACACTAAGCAGTGATTGTGTCTTTGGAAAGCAAGGCGGATGGATGAACTAAAGAAGTCACAAGGCAGATGTAGCATATAGGGGATTATATGAACTACAAGGATGTACGGTAATTTGGAGAGGAAATTTGCGAGGAGGAAGATGAGATCAGCAGATCAAATTCAGACACTGCGGCTGTATCTGAGCATCGTAACCAGTGTTCACCGCTGCTTGCACAATGTGTGATTTCACCTTTATTCTTTGTCACACCAAACCAACATGACAGACACCTGGCATGACCTTACCGAGATGTCATTGCCATTGCATGTCATGGCAGAGAAGTCAAGATCTTTTGGTAATGAGACTGAGCTAGTTTCTCACCTCCAGAAAATAAACTCAACATGTAAACTTTTCAGCTGAGGGGCAGTTGCCTTTGTTCCTGTTCTAGCGCTGGGCTATACCGTGATGCACAGAAAAGACCACAGTTTGTTAGCAGCCATGCGTATATAGAAAAAGGGACCAACCCCACTTTGATTTAAAAATTACAGGTGATCTTTTGCTGTTCTCTCTCCTTTTAGCAGCTTATTCTGTAAGTAGTTTTCTACCCAGAGGTGAGGCATCAGTGCGCGGAAATACGACTATCAGAAGGCTGCCACAGAAGAGGTGAGAGAAATAGTCCTGGTCCTGATGAGCTCCTTTAATGTTCCCATTTATGCAGACTTTGGGGCCATCAGCACACGGCGGCTGAAGTTTCTGTTCTCTTCCTTGTTATGCTGTGTTTTTATAATTAGCCTCACACACCACTTACGCTCAAGTATCACATTCATGGTGCTTATGTAGAATGTCAATGCAATAAATAATACAAAGAGTTTAATACATAAGGCTTACAGAAATGTTATTGCCATCTTTTTAACATGTATCATTTTCCACTTACTTACCATGAAAATGTAAAGCAAATGCTTTTATTATACAATGTGATAGTACTTTCAGTTGCTAAAGAGACTTTTTGAAGTTGAAAATGTCAGAAGCATGGGGACATTAGAAAAGAGCATTTCAGTGTTCTCTTTTGAAACCTATTTGAAGAGGAAAATAAATTCAGCAATCATAAATTTCCACTTTCTTTTTATCGTCATTAGAAATGTCTCTGCCTACAGCCCAGTCAACAGCAGTTCAGTTGTGATTCATGGTTTTAAAGCCTGAATTATGACAAAAGAAGTCATAAATTGCAAAGAATTATTTTACTTTAAACATGATGGAGTATCTACCCTGACCAGAAGGCTTTTAATCTATTATATTTCTTAAATAAATATGCCTAAGCAACTAATCACTTGCTATTAGCACTCTCTTATGATCACTTCAACTAACATAACACTGTATCACTTAAATAAACTGGCAATGTGCACAGGATAGATTTATGGGACTTAATTTCTCAGCTCACACTTGTCCCTTTTGCATTGAAAACAAATTCCAGAATGTAGCTGTTGGCTGATGTTTGTAGGATCCATTTGTTTCATATTTTGAAAGCAACTATAATATTTGTCAGCCAGTTTTTGCTTGTATGTTTTGCATGATAAAAAAACCAACTGACAAGATAACAACAATGCCTCTGGATAATATGATAGCTTGGAAAACACTTTTTTTAATTTTCATGACGACATGTTATCTATGTTGTTTCTTCAGTGGAAAAGGTATGGTTAATACCAGCAAAAGCTTCATAGCTCTGCTCAGTTGCAGGAAGTCCAACTGGCATAAAAAGGGGGGTATCCCAAGGTGATCCCTGCTAAGCCAAATTGGTAGATGTCCACTAGATAGAAGTCAAGTATCAAAGCAGGTCCCATTTTAACATGTGTAAAAAGCATGGAGTATCCATCAGTTGGTGTTAGTCAATGCAAGTTATACATCAGAATATTTGAAAAAAAACCCACCACCAAACCTGTTTCAAGTAGAAAAACAACAGAAGAAAAATTTAGCATGAAAAAGCTTATTAATGCTGATGGCAAAAGATGTAACTTTTAAAGCAACTCTTCATCAAAGACAACCTCACCTCTGAGGCAGTTTCTGTCCTTCACCTTTCCTAAATATATTCAGAAGGCCCCAAGGGCAGAAGAGTCAGGCTGCCTGGGGAGGATAGGGAAAGGTCAAACTTTCCTCATTGCTTCATTTGAATAAATCCCAGCAGCTCTATTGGCACTTCTTGCCTATAACCAGAGCTGAGGAGAGAACAGATTTTTTTTTTTTAACTGCTAGTTGGAAACAAACAAAATAAAGGACAAATAGAAAAGAGGACCTTTATTTCAGGCTGATCCAAAGTTTATCGCTTTCAGTCAACTCAAAAATTACTTTGGGATTAAGCACTATTTTCTCATCCTTAAAAAATATTTTTGCTTTGGATTTAGACTTCTAACTTAAAGAAAATGAGGAACAAAAACCAAGTTTGAATGGAAATCCTGAAAATAATCTGAAGCAATGCTTGGACTTCTGTTTCCTTTTGGCTTCCAGTTTTTCCTGGACTTTCTGGGAATTTTTATAGGACAAACAACTTGGCAAAAATCAGATTTGAATTTCTAAAATGTTATGATATCACCACATATGTATGTTTCATAGAAAAATTTTTAGGCAGTTCTAACAAACTAATCTACTAGACAGAAGTCTCGTATGGCAACCATAGTAAATACAGCTCAGAAAGGTGGTTATTTCCCATTAATAACTCATTCATCAGTTGGAAGTCAAAATAAAAACAGTTCCCCTATTTGAGTGTAGGACAGTATCTTCTCCAAGCAGTGTTTCACTCTTCTATAGTTACTATTTTCAAGTTCATTGGATTTATAGGGATGTGGTATGGCATCAAAAAGGTATACAGCGAGAACTTGGAAGCAAAGCAAACTTTTGTTTGCCTTAAAATACCACGCTGCAAACTAAGACATGCCAGCAGCATGATCCGCAAGCAACTCAGACATGCAAAGGTAAAGCAAGGTCCTCCACCCCTAAGCAAGCCACCGAGCCATGAGCTCACCATGCCTGGATGTGGCTGCAGCATCAAGAGAAGAGGCTGGTGCTGGCCAAGAGCACTGCTTGTCTGCTGCTCAACAGAAAGTGAGAGGGTGCCGATGCTCTGCAGCATCCTGGGGTCAGATGGTTTGAGTTGGGCGTCTGCAAGGATCTGTGATTTCACAGACACAGGCTGTCTGTGCACCATCTTTCACTGACGTGAGCCAGCTCTGCCAGTGCTCCGAGCTGCTCTCCCAGGCCGTGTTATTGCCGAAGCTGAGCTATACGTGCTGCCTCCTTGCAACCACTAAGAGCACGCTTGCTTTTGCAGGTAGCTTAATAACATGTCTCATGGTGGTCACTCCTCTTACACGTTCTCCAGATGCATCTCTAAACCAAACTTGGCCTGGCGTATCCATCTTCTACTACTACTTCAGGCTCTGTGGCTTGTATGTGGTTTCTACAGGCACTTTCTACCAGCCCAAGGACTTCCATTCATTTCCTTCAAGCTTCATTGAGAAACGACTTATTTGTGAGAGCTTGCTGGCAGTATTTCACTCCTTAGATTTTCTTTAGGATTTTTTGCTCTTTGTCTCGGATCTGTCAGTCCGATCTTGGTAGGAGAGAGCATACATTAGATGATCTGCAGTGGCTGAGTAGTAGTCATGCACTATGGCATCCAGGTAAAAGTAAAATTTCCCATAAGGAACAAGAGTGGGTTTATTATTTTAGAAGATGAATGGCTTGACATTTTTTTTGACATTTTTTTTTTCTTTTTTTTTCTTCCTCTCCTCCCCCCCAAACCAGGCCTAGTTTGAACCTTCAGTCTGCATCTAAACACAGGTCATACCTGAGAGAAATACTATATAGAAGCTCAAACCCTTAAGCCGGCTGTAGCTGTGTCACAATAAAACTTGGGTTTTGGACAGGAGTTACATACCGGGGATAGCATCCTGGAAGGATCTGGTGGATGTTCAGGCTTGGGTCTAAACTTTCTAACAGGTAAGCTTAGTGCTTAGACAATCTGACCTTTAATGCGGGTAACCTCAAGAGAACATGTACAGAGCTTGGTCATCTTTCCCAGGCACCTCAGGTACTGGAGTTCTTGAGAGATTTCAGGAGTATTTAGACAAATTCAGGTAAACAAATCTCTTGTATTTTGGGATGCCAACCCAACTCCCAAGATATCTCTCATTTATCAGCCTGTTATCCCAACTAAGAAGTGCAGCTGGATTTAAATTCAGGTACCTGTTGTAGAGAAGGTGGTTGGGGATGATAAAAAAAAAAAAAAATCAGTATTTTTATTTGCTGGAAGGTTACAGACCAGTTTTCAGATTGCTCTAAGTTCCTCTGTCTTTACCTTTGCATATATTAACTGCACCCATCACTAAATTGATTTCTGGTCTTTGCAAGTGAAGAAGAGAATTGACTAAGATGGCATCCACGTAAACCTCCAACCCTCACACACACACTTGTTTTAGGTATATACCAAACCTGATCAAAACCAAGCAAAAACCCCCTACCCCAAAATCAAAAGAACCAACAAAATCAGGGCTATTTCCAGTGCTGTGTCACTAACACTTTTCTTTAGATTATTGAAGGCACTGGAATAGGAGCTTCCTACTCTGTGTAGATCTGGGCTTGTTCTGTGAAGCCAGAGTTAGAATTCATCATCAGTCCATGTACAGTCAGAAGCAGTCAGGGCATCTGCTCTAGTCTAATTTGAGAGAGTAAAGATGTCCATGTAGTAATATTGAAATGTATGGTAATTCAGCCTAGAAAGCCATGCCTTTTCCCTTTTCAGATATTCAGTTCAAATCACCCTCTAAAATTAATTGGTTTGGTTCTGTAGGAAGTATTTTTCCAGAATCTAGATATTCACTTTTATTTAGTTTGTGCTTATTTTATGGAAAGCTACATGTTTTCAGGTCACTGGTCATTAGAATTCTTTTTACAGCTGCCTCCTCCTGTTTATTTGTCAGTAAAGTAAACTCTTTTCTAGTTGTTTAGAAATGAAAGTATTCTGCACTGTTGCGTCTAGGCACTGTGCCGCTCATGGCAGAGTACGAGCTATCATTACATTATCAGCAGCACTTAGAAAGCCATGCTCTGCACAACAGGAGGCAAAACTCCTGTTGTCTTCAGCAGGATCACTGCAGTACAAAGCTGAGATCTCCTGTGTGGGTGACAGTGGACCGAAATGACCTCGCATCGTTAGAGTCAAAGGCAAGTTGTAGATGCTCCATCCCTGGAAACATTCAAGGCCAGGTTGGACGGGGCTCTGAGCAACCTGATCTAGTGAAAGATGTCCCTGCCCATGGCAGGGGGCTTGGACTAGATGATCTTCAGAGGTCCCTTCCAACCCAAAACACTCTATGATTCTGTGATAAGTAAAATTAATTCTGTTTCTTAGCTGAGATCTACCAAGATCCACACTTACAAGTCGTATCTGGGTTAATTTAACTTACCCCTTCATTCAGTCTCTTTGTGGCTGGCTTTCCTGCTACTCTCTTGTAGTCTGATCCATTAGCACATAGAGGAGAGTCCCCCAGGAATAATCTCCATCACCTCCCACCCCCTAGGCAAGGCACAAGCATTGGATTCCACCCCAGTCTAAGCCATTCCTTACACCTTTTAAACTCAGTGATTTTGTGTTACAGTGCTTGCACTTCACTCGGGTCTCTGCCTAAAAACTCACCCCTACAGCTGAAATACAGCTCTTCACCAAAAATCACTCTTGAAGCCTACTGCATGTCTTGAAGGAATATCCTCACATTTTGGAAGGAAAACAAGCAGCTTTTAGCTGCAGCTAACAACACATCTATGCTCCAGTCAGCTTGTGCCTTTCCCTTTCCATGAGAACAGCATCTCCGAAAGGCTGGATTCCTTCTTTTATTTGGCCATATGCTCTCACTGTAACTATGTTCTTTTCATAACAACCTTACATTAACCATGCATTATTAACCCCCAGAGACAGAAACTTCATTTTAACATTTTCCTGTAAGCACTGGGCAAACCTAGGGCATAATACTAATGTCTTTTTGTTTTCCCCTGCTTACATTTTAAATATAAGGAGAAGGGAATTCAGCTTTAAAAAAGAAACAAAAACTGATCCAGTGTGGAGCATCCAAATCTGAATTATTTTCTGGTAGAAAAGAGTGTGCAGGTGGTAAAACATCTGTTCTCTCTCTGGGCTTTAGGTATCCAGCATTGGCCTGTACTTAGCAACTCCCTCCTCTTCCATATGTGTTTCTTACAGAAGGTTTAACACTTACTTGTTGGACTCTCTACAGCATTTTTAAATTCAAAACAGAAAAAAATGCTTTAAGCATTAAATGATAACATTATCTTCCAGAGTTTTTGTAGTGAAGATTCCCCTCTAAGTTACAATAGTTAGCACTCTACTTTGTATAAGGTTCAGCCACTTGTCTAATAGAGAAACCAATGCCCTCTTTAGGTGTGTCTGCAACACACCGCTGCTGGTAGCACCATCACCATCAGTACACTGAACAGATCTACCACGTATGAGTGGTACGGCTCAAGAGACCCAAGAGAGAAACATGAGATATTAAAACGAAGGTGAGATATGCATATCCTGGAGGGTGGGACTCCAATGAGAAACGGGGTTTGCCTTTTTGTCTTGCCTTGCTGACTGCGTGAAGAAGTGATCTCAGCTGTGGACTTTTAGCAGATCCACCACTAAAGGGAGATGTTTCAGAGGAGGAACCGGTGAGCGTTAACCTCCAGCATCCACAGGGCACCAACTGATGCTTGCTGTTCCTCAAGCTAAGAGCACTCTGGGGGAGAAAGAGAAGAGATTTCCTTGATGAAAGTTATTTGATGTCAAGTCAGCTCTCAAAAGAATTAGTCTTTGGAGAGCTTCAGCACCAGTGTGATAGGCACCCGTGCTGGGTGGTGTACGCTGTTGTGTGCAGCTATGAAGGCAGTGTGTAAGCCCATGGCCAATGGGTTTCCTGAAGACAAATCCTGTGTGCCAGATAAATGGAGAGTAAGTATAACTCACATCTACACTGACGGACTAAACGTAGTGATGTCTTTAAGAACAAAAAAATTTTTCTGGCCCTTGTTGCTGCACTTCAGGGAAAAAAGTTTATTTCAAGAGACCTCAGAAAATCCTATGATGTCTTAAAAGTCTCAAGCTGAGGCCTGTCAGGATATAATTAACAGATGTAGACAGTCACTATCTCAGCATGACTAAGCTAGTTTTACACCGGATAAGCCTGAATTATATTTATTTTCATTTCACAACATGTTCATAATTTTAATGAAGTAGTGTGAGATATGAACAGGAAAACGAGGCACCGTGACCAATCCTCCTCCCTAAGCTGCTGTGTTTGGTATGTTAATAGAGACAGCTAACAAAGCAATTGCACTGCAACGATCTTCAGATCAACAGATTGAGCAACGCAGCTGGCAGGGAGAGGAGGGGAGGGACCAAGCAGCTACCAGGGCTGATTTCCTGGGACCAGGTCTGTTATTACCCATTTATGATCAAATCAAACAATCATAATAACAACATCACAAGAACCCTGCACTTTAATCAAAAAGCACTTGGCCATGGAAACCAAATGCTATAATTAGCCAGTGAAATGTGTCTCTCAGGCTGAAACACAAGAAATGTTTTTCACACAGAGCAATACTGTGCAAATATGTAGAAAGTAAGTGGAGACCAAGATGTTTTACAAGAAGACACACGGGTAGACGACAGGCTATAATGCAAGTTAGACCTTGTCTAGCTGTAAGGTTACAGCTCCTACTCTTGGAACAGAAACTTAATTTTTCTACCACTGACTGCAAACAAGAAGCCTAAGGATGCTCTGCAGTTGTACCTGTGCCTAATGTCACCCCTGTATATGTTGATAACTGTCCATGTCAACAGCTGGCCAGATGTTGGCTTGCACAGCAAAGGCTTTTCTGTTGCAGCAGCTGCAAACATACGCATCTTATTTAAAAAGTGATTATATGGTGTCCTGAAAGTGTCACATTTAAACACTTGAATAGGAAATTGTCTTACACTGTCTGAAACACAACGCACTTTATCACACCAAATACCATGGCAAAGCATTACTTTAACCTCTGGAGGCTGAAGAGAAGACAATTTAGTGCAGGGCCAGACTCAGTTCTGACCTTGGATGGAAGGACGCAATGATCACATTTGGTGCTGCCGTATGACGTGGAGCAGGGGTACACACGTAGGAGATGGGCAATGAGGAGCACTAAGAAGATTAGGACCTGCCTTCCTGATAAATCCATTCATTGGTTGTAAGCAAACATTTGCCATGTTCGTTACAACGCCAATGTGTGTAGGAATTTCCCATTTGCTCTTGTAACTGCTTTAGTTCCTAGGCAAGGCATACAGCAACCTATTAATAAGCTATACCCGTAAGAACAGTCACTCCTAGCTTAGACCATAGGTCTACGCAGTTCAGCATCTGTCCACAACAGTGGCAAGAAGCAGAAGAGACACATAGCGACAGGGTAATACATATGATACTTGTCCCCCAGTACTCTCTCAGGCCCCAGACACTGTCAGCCCAGGGGACCTCCTGGACCTACATTTGGTGACCCTGTTCCGAACACTTGACCCGTTTCCTCTTGGAGCTGTGTTAGCTTTTCGCATCCACCCTGTCTTTGGCAACGAGCTCCAGGGGTTGCATGAAGAGCTGCTTCCTTTTGTTTGTTTTATTTTGTTCAGTTTGTTTGTCAGTTCTTCTTTAGCTATGTTTGAAGCTCTTACTCGCTCCCTCTAGTATTCCCCACTGCCTCATGCTAACTTCCAAACCCTTTTTGTTTATGCTATAGTCCTCTTACATACCCTCTGTGGATGACAAACATCAGAGGAAACTGAGATGTGACTCAGTATTTCTGTACAGCAAAGGCAGTTTTTGGTTGCACAGGCTTGCAGTTCTTCAGTCAATCCTATATTCAGGGCAGCTATACTCAATTAAACTCAAAGGTGTGTGAGTTTAATTCAGAAGTTACCCAAAGCCCTAGTCCTGGTTTTGGCACACCTGGACAACTCAGAGCATCCCTCAGCAGAGAGAGCAGAAAGGCAGGGAGGACCTGTTAAACTGCACCCATCTTTAGCACTGGGGCCACCGGTGGTACCACAGCCTGCAGCCTAGGCTATTCTCTCCTACAAATAAAAAAATCAACTTCCCATTTTTCAAAAACTCAACCAAGGACTACCCCATTCCTCCAAAGCACAGCTAAGGGAGATCCCTTTTCATACATTACCCTAACCATTGAAGCCCTCCTGCCTGTAAGGTGCCCCTACGTACTGTCTTTTTTGCTTCTAGTCTGTCATCTTAGCCATGCAGTACCATTTTTATGAACTTTAAAAAGCATGTGGGTCATATCTTTGCTTCCCTGAAGTGCACATAAGGTTTGGTTTTGACTGCAGTGAGGTGAGGACTTGACTTACAGACCCCCTTAGCAAAACTCTATCAAGTAATTATGCGCTACAATGGAAAGCAATGCATTACAAAAGGGCTAAAGTAAAAATCTAGCCAGGCAAATAAAGAAAAAGCACCACTGTCACTAGAATTTATTAAGACATTTTCGAGGCCCTCAAAGGGATTTTATTTTGTGACAGTTTTCTATTCAAATTGTAATCACAGGGCTGGGTGTGGAGTAACTTCTATTTGGCAACCGGTCCAGTGAGAGGGAGGGCGAGTGTGTTACAATCACAAGCAATAAGAGAACAAAGAGCCTCAGACCAGCCCGACTGAGATGTGAACATCAATTTGAACATTTTCCCCTGAGCTGGGAAAGAGAAATCACTATTAAAAGCTGCCCAGAATGTGCTTGCCTCCACTTTAGCCTGATCTTTTTATTTCTCTCAAAATCACTTATGTGCTGAGGGAAAGGGAAAGGATATGAAGAAGTTATTGTGAAACCTATGTATATCTTTTCTGAAATCAGAGACTGCATCTTTCATTTTTTGGCTTGTGTATCTTCTAGTGATAGTTAAGTTTCATTTCTCATTTTACGGTCTTGAACTGGAGTGATGAAACCAAACAGGGCCACCCTCCCACATCCCATTGTTTTGAGAACTGCCAGTGGTTTTCATGCATAAAACTTCGGTCCCAGCTGCCTAATTTGGGGACTTTAACTCCAGAGATGTCCCCCCTGCAGGAGTCTTGCATCAAGCAGTTCTGCAGGTTTCATGGTGTGGACCCCTGCTCTCTAGGAGGAACTTCACATGACTTTACTTCTCCTGTGAATCTTACTGACAGGTCAGGTATGCCCTGGTGTCACGAAAGCAAGTTTGTCCATGAACTTTGTGACAGGGAACAGCTCTAAGCAGTGGGGAATGGTACCTGAATCTCCACCTGGGATCTGAGTGAAACACTCCATTAAAAAAGAAATATCTCTAGTCCTGCTTGAGTCTTTCCATTGACTGATTCTACCTCCTCTGGTGGCCTGAATCCCAATCATATGAACATACCTGCCTCTGATTAAGTTTAATTAAGCAAATGCACCTGCTAAATGATGCAAAAAGCTCACCTGAGGGCAGATGAATCATCCATTGAAATTAGTGAGAGCAACAGGAAAGGTCCTCACAGCAGTTCCAGTTGGAGAAAGAAGGCTGCAAAGCTAGAAAATTGATAACTTGTTCCTCCATACAAAACTGAAACCAAAATCAAGATTAAAAAACCTACAAAACAACAGCTTATTCTGGCCTTACTGCAGCTCATTATTGAGCAGTTGCAATAAATCATCATCCAGTTTGGCTGCTCAGCTCAGCTGAAGTCAAAGGGGAAGACACAACATTCCTGGGATTTGTCATGAGGAGGTTTGTCACATCTTCCCAAAGCTTGCATGAGGAGGAACAAGACAGGCTGCAAGAGGCCAAGTGTTAGGCAGAAATTATTTCACTTCCTCCATGCCTTTGCAGCATAAAATTTCTCGCCATAAATCAGCTCTGATTAGTTTATTATGGATGTTTAGGTTAAATGTCTCAATTGCTCTTTTGTTCTTGGAAATCCAATCTTATTTTTATAGATATTTATTAGTACAGCTTCTAGACAGCTGATTTCATTTCCCATCTCTTTGTTTTTGGCTCTGTTGTGGGAAATATGGAGTCATAAAATTAAAATACCCACAGACATAAGAAGCAGGACAGAGGCTTTTCTCTCTATCAGCCACACTGACACTACACTGCGTGGTTAATGAGGGGAGGACGAGAAGCTGCTCAGAAACGGACTCTCAGCTATTCTTTTCCCACAGACCTGCCACAGCCTGTGGAAGAAATGTGGTTAGCAAGGCAAGCCTTGAACGTGACCACTAAATGAAAGTTGACCTAAGACAGGCTGTCTTGCTGAAAAAACGGTGTGCAGGAACACATGCCTCTAACTCACAAGTAGGAGAGATTCATAGCATCATGTATTTTAACTTTTACCTTTCCCTGATTTAAAATCACTATACTGCAGTCTCTTGGGTGAATGAGATGGGGATGGTCTGATCTGAGCAGAAAACTGGTGCTCCACATTGCTGAGCTTTCTCCACTCTTGTATGAACAACTTCATGGAAAACTGGGGGTAAATGGCTCACTCATCCTCAGTCACCCGTCATGGTTACATGCCTCTTGGATCAGCTGTAGAGAAAAATTAACCAGTGTTTGTAGAGGGATCATCCCAGGAGAAGTATAGATGTGGCAGACATTATTTGCTTCAGTTTTGAACCTTGGTTATTTAATATCAGTGTTCTTCTATGCATGTCAGGCATCTGAGCGCTCAGCTTTACACATCCATTCCTGAGGACTGGTCGTACTGCTGCACTCGCTACGTCCACACCTAATATAACATTTGCACTTGGCTTCCACCACAGCTGCTGAAAAGAGGGTGGAGTGAACTTTACTTCAACATGTCTGGTAAAAGTTCCCTGCAGACAATGTCTAACGAGGTTTTGATTTTCCAAAGTAAACTTACAGCAGCTCGTACGAATGCAGGATCCTTTCTGCTCCGACCACTCCCCGTGCAGAAGGAGTTTGCACTACCTGCGTGCCAGCAGCCTCGTGCGTGCCAGCAGCTCCACGGGATGCTCTGCACGATGCCTCTGAGCGCAGTGGAGAAAGCTGGACCGCGCCACGTTTAATGGGACTCTGCCTCGCTGAATGCCAAGTGCTAGAGCAGTTGTGCTTGGCGCTGAGAAGGCTACGTCCTGGCAGCATTTCAGTTTGAACATACTCGTAAATGCCCTCTGGGCTCAGGACAGGTTGTAGGGTTTTCTGGATGGGGCTGCGAGACAGAGGCTAGGAGTGATGGAGCAAATGGTATTTAGATCAGGGTGCACTCCAGGGCTGCCAGCAGCCTCTCTAGCAGGTTACCGGAAAGGATAAAGCTTAACTTCTTCCCTCCATGTGAAGGAAAATTAACCATGTGCTCGCCATGAGGAAATGGTATGGGAGACTATTGCTAGTACTTCCTTTCCTAATGTAGCAAGAAGTCAAAAGGAGAAAAAAAATTCACCTGGATGATGTGGGAAACTCATAAGACAGGTCTTTGAATTACCCAGAATATCAAGAACCCCAAACAAATTAATCTGTGTCATTGCAGATGGATTTCTGCTTGATCACAGAATTTCATATTTTGATATATTTTTTAACGACTATTTAATGTAAGTATTTCTTTGCTTCTCTGTCTCCTTAATTCTTTGTGGCACAAAAGCTCTTCTGTTATCCTTGTAAATCAAAATCTGAAGGCCAGCTTCCTCTTTCAGGTGACTTTGCTTGATATCTGCACAATACACGAGGAACAAGCTGCAGTGAAGGCAACAGGAGAACATGCCTTTCCCCAAGTGCTGCAGAAGCAGGCCTTGGGGGTCCAGACGCCAGCTGTGCCCAGGTGATATGAAAAGGACCACACTGAGACTGCCTACAGACAACGTCGTTGTGCACTGTGACTTCTTTTGCCCACCACCTTGAAAGGGCCTGACAACCCTGTAGGGCAGCTATTCTGAACCACTTCACCGCTCTCGGGAGTGCAGAAGCCACAACAACAGCGGCTGCCTGGCCACCCATGGTCACCTACCCAGCTTCAAGCAGCTTCAAGCAGCTTCAAGCAGCCACAAGCAGCTTCAAGCAGCCACAAGCTTCAATGTTTGCCATCTACATTCCCTCAATACTCATGAAGAAAGAGAGGGTATCACCTGGCAGCAAGTCACCTCATTCCAAGACAGGTAAGCTGAAGGTACCCAACTCTTCCTTGCTGCCAAAGGAGCTGGGGTGACTGAACGTCTCACCTCACACATGATCCAGCCCAGAGAGTTTTCCACTCACATCCTTCACGTGCAGCAGCTTCCCACCATTTGGGATACTACATTCGGCTGATTGGTTGCGCTCAGTGTTCCTGGGCTCACCGCTGGAGGCAAAGCCAACTTGGCCAGGAGGACTCCAGCATGGGGTGGCTCAGCAGCTCCAGCATCCCAGGAGGAACTGTGCTCACTTCCTTCCCAAGCTCCACCCGTGCCTCACCTCTCTGACCAGCGCCTCTGGGCACAATCTTGTAGTTTTCCCCAGAAGTTTGGCAAAAGGGGGAATGAGATGACTTAACAGGGTAGGGCTTTTCCATCGCTAGTTTTTGTCATTTATGACACAGGTTTTCCCTTTGCACTTCAAAGCATTAGTAACAGCCAAGCACTGAGGAAGCATTAGCAAAGCTGTGCCTTAGTTGGTTTTCTTTCTCACTTGACAATGAGAGTAGCGCTAAATTTAAGTGGTCCTGGGCCGTGATTTTAATCTCCCTCTGGAATCAGCTGTCCATAGGGGGTTTGTGAATAGTCCTGTAAATGTGTTTTACTACCTTTTTATGTTTTACATGGCCCAAGCAGCCTGGAGGTGAGTCGGGAGGATGGTGTGCAACTATTTCCAGCCTTTTCTGCTTAGAACCCTGGCTTTTGGTTAAAATATAAAATTGATTTTTAAAATCACCTTTCAACTACCTTGGAAGTCAAAGAGGATCTTGTAACATCCCAGAAAGAAAAGCAGAAGCTAACAGGCTACATGAGAAAGTTAGGGTAGATGCTTTGATTAAATCCAGATCTCAGGCTCAATCAATGTGAATCAGAACTGTGCACTAGAAAAGAGAGGCAGGACTTCCAAGTGATATTTAATTAAGCAGGAAAAGATGGACAATGTGATATTATTTAATTTACTCAGAGCAACCTAGGTACTTCATGCTATAGTGATGACTACTACACGACAAATACTATAATAGTAGTTGCATAAAACCAGATAATTAAACATGTATCTTCATGCCCTTCAGAAAGTACTAGAGTGGATGTCTACCTCTGGTTCTACATTTTCCCATTAGATATTCCTCTCAGTCTCTCTCAAATAAATGACAACTCTGTGTGGGAGAGGACCTTCACAAACAGAGGATAATAAGGACAGCAGTTTTCAGCTTAAGTATTAAAATGGTTTAATGTATCTGTTTCCTAATTGTGAAGACTATTCTAGCTAGGACCCACTGGCTGAAGTCTCAGCAGAGGCATAAAGCTAACATGCAGAAGAAAACCTTTACAGTACCTGGGGCACATATAAGCACTGAAGACAGAGACACACTTGCAGTAGGATGGGACTGCAGCATTCATTAATGGTGCTGCCAGGTGAGTGCAGCAGCTTCATAAAATCCCAGCAGAGTGATTTACATTCAGAACTGCTATTTATAAATACTAAAGTTTTTTGGAAGATGCAGATGAAATTTATTCTCTGCTTACTAAATCACAATGGACTGGGCACGGCATGAGCAACTTGCTATGGCTGACCCTTTCTGAGCATTGGACTAGATGGTCTTCAGAGTCCCCTTCCAACCTCAACTGTCCTGTGACTCTGTGATGTTGTAGTTGTGACGGTAAAATCTTCTTCAGTTAAATATTTCTGCACAAGACAAATAGAGCCATAAAAAACCCCAAACAGGGCTATCCTTCCTTCCCAAGAATTAACCTGAAAATAGTATGGTCATTCTTTTTCTCCAGGTCAATTTGTGGTTATTGTTATCCCCTCTGACCAGTGGGATTAGCAGGCAATTCAAGATCAGACAATGCCAGGCATCTGCTACAATCCCGTTTCCCAAACAGAATGAATTAAACAGGGTCAGGTGTCTCCGCTCAGCCCTCATCCCCTTTTCCAGTCAATATTTAGGCCAAAAGTGCTCTCACTTTCTCTCTTTCTTGCCATCTCTCACATGCTCTCTCTCTCTTTCTTAGGCTGGACTCCTAGAGCTTTTCTCAGGCATGCCCTTGGTTTTTCACTGCTTTACTGTTCTTCTCCCCCCTGTGCTTTTCCCCCTCCCTGTACAGGCATACAAATCTCCACAACACAACACACATCAGAAATTTCTAACCCTGTGTGCCTTACTCATGCATTGTTTAAAGGTAGCGGCTGCTTCTACTTCAAAAAAGAAACAGCTGTTTCTCATAAGACTTCGCAGATACACACCATCAACAGGTTTCACTGGAGTTCCTACTTTTTGTGCCAATGCCACTGATGAAAATGCTGCATGAGATTGGCCCCTAGGCTCATCCCTAAGGACCTCCAGAAGTAATCTTCCTTCAGCTTGGTATTTTCCTTTTCAGTAGTGTCAGTTTTAAAAATATACAGTGTTTCATTTTCCTAACACTAGCAGATTAATACTGATAGATTTTATGAATGAAATTGGTTTTGGAGTGTAACAGCAGGGTAATCATTTTAACGATCAGAGAAGGATGAAAATTAAGATGTTGACCAACATTATATGGAAAAGAAATGAGAAAGAGGATGACAGATTGCCAAAGGGAAATTTAGGAAAAAGATTCAATGAGACCTCAGACTTTGTGAAGGGAATTAGAATAAAATTAGGGCAGAAAAATATTTAGCAGAAAAGAGGTACTAACCCCTCCTGATGAGAGGATTGATGCATTACTGGAGACAAGAGGAAATAGAAGAGCTTCTGGAAGAGCTTCCATTTTCTGGAAACCCTCTTTTAGCTGCTCCTCTTTCAATAGGATAACCAGCTCCTGGCACATTTTTCTGTATTAGTATTGCTCAGAAGATGTTCAAATATATTACCTTCGGTCTCTACGCAGTCTGGACATGCTTTTATTGCCTTGTTTTCCTACCATTCTTACTTCACTGTTTCCACATTTTATTTTTCCCACAAAGCAGATGGCAAGCCAGAAAAAAGCAGCTTTACCTTAAACATTTAGCAGCATCTGAACTCCCATGTGTAAAGGCTTTTTCTTTCCTCATGTACCTCCAGGCTGCTAGATCAAACTGCAGAAGTTGTCAAAGCCAGCAAGACTGTACTAAACATTTCCAGGGAATCATGTTTATACACACAAACATTTATATGTTACACGTACAAAGCAAGGAAGACCAATGTATCTAATACACACGTAAATACACACGAGTGTCTACTTTTGGGAATAATAGTAAGAAGGTAGTTAAAACAGTGATATAGATTGCCAAAACATTATCTCAGAATGAAAATATTTTCACCCCAAACGCAATACTTTATACAGCACTTCCTCAAGAAAAGAGTTGGTTTTTTTTTGCTTCAGAACATTTTTTTTTCTCTTGACAAAAATATTGTAAATCTTTTTGAACTAAAAGATTTGCTGGATAAACCCTGACCTCAAATGACAAATTGTTATGCATAAAAACATACATTCTGTTTAAGTAGTTACATTAAAAGTATAAAACTCTAGACAAGTTTAAACCTTTAATGAAAGATAGCATGGTTTTCCTCCTGTAAAACAACTACATGTTTTATCTTCCCCAAAAGTACAGTTTAAACTGAAGAAAAAACTTACCTGGGAAATCATTTGCTGAGTAATATCAAAGAGAAGTATTAATTAAGGATGGCCTTTGAAATTTGATCTGCATTTCCTAACTTTGATTAATTTCCTGACTTGAAAAACGATTTGTGGGCATGTTTCTCTATTTTGTATTCTGTCACCACTAAAATATTTTGGACAGGGGAGAAGCAATTGACTGACATCTCACGTCAGGCTATTTCATGTGACAGTTTTATAGGCACGCCTAGAACACATGGTCTTCCAAAAGGTGAGTTAGAAAACCATGCTCACAAAGTAAGTCTAAGTTTAGTAGCTCTACTAAGCAGAAGGATGAATAGAGTGAGGCTTAAGTCCAGAGCTGTTCAATGTTTTCATTAATGGTCTGGATGTTAGCAACGGAGAATGAACTTACTACGTCCACCCATAATACCAAATTGAGGAAGAATGAGCATTCAAAATCATCTTGACAAACTACAGAAATCAGCTACAAAAATGGGATGCAAGTCAATACGGTTAAATGCCAGTTACTAAACCCATATGGGAATAGTCAGCTGCACAAACACAGGATGGAAAAACAAGTGACTACCCAGTAACTCTGCACGGAAGAATCCAAGGATTATGGTGGATCATAGCATGAACATAAACTAGGAGATGTTATGCCATTGTGAAATAGGTGAACATTATATTCGATATATGAATAGGAGCAGTGTCTATTGACTCACAAGGGAACCCTTCTGCTCTGTAAGCTTTGGAAAGCCTCTGCAGCAGGAACTCCATCAGCATGGAGGGATAGCAAAATCCCAGCTTTTCTCAGAGACTTAACTAAGCAGCAGTGAGTATCATATTAATTTAGTAGTTTTTTAAAAAATATGTTATGAGGCTTTATTACTGAGTTCCCTTCCCAAAAATCATAGGTTAGTTTGAAAGAGATTTTACTTGGCTTGGTCAATGAAGGCCACTGGGTCTATTTCAATGCATTGGGATGAATGAGTTTGAAGGATAAAGTGCACGTCCCCACTTCTTGTGGACAAATATGCATCGTAAAGAAGTTCCACTGACTTTCTGCAGCTTTTGCAATACTACCTCTGCTCTCACAAGTAATTTGTACTCATTTTGGTGGGTCCTTCCACTTCAAAGTCAACTGGAAAATGGAACCTTATCAGCAGAAAAGCAATAGTTTCTCACATAAATCTTCAGAGAGGAGCATTTCACTAACACTTCTCACATGATTGTGGAGACTGACATATTGTAAGCAGGTTTCGAGGAGAGAGGAGGTGTTCCTGTGTATACAAACAGTCTCAGCTGACTGGAAACTGGCTCTGTACCATGACTACCCTAACTAGACGACACACCTGTGCTCACACAGTCCAAGTTATGTATCCGCCATCACGTAATTTTCTGCTCAACTCCTGGCTTGATTCTATAAACCTCAAAAAAAGAGAAAAGAATAAACATTCTGACAGACTTCATTGCACCTGCCAACTGTGTATAACATTTCCTATTTATATAACAACATTTTACTATTAGAAACCAACAGTTTCTTGAAAGCAGAGTTTCATGGGATGTTCAGCTCCATTCACCTTAATTTTCTGCTGCAGGCACAATTAAACCAAGCTCTTGTATTTTGGGTTAAGTCGTGGAACATTTTAACGTTAAAACTGAAACTATATACAAGCTTTTGCTGAAAGCATTGTCGGATCAGGACTGGAAGATTTTAAATCAGGCAATGTCTATGAATGGGTGTATGAATAGGTCTTTTGTGGTCCTGTCATCTCTCAGGCAGAAAGCCTTTGTAGCAAGCAAAATATTTTGACCATTCATATTTTTACTGTGTGATTTACAACATCGTCCCAAAGCCCTTTGTGAATTTAAAATGCTGTGACCCATGTTTTTCAGAAAGCAATGCTTAAATATAATATTGCCAGATCCTCGTGTAGGGTCTTAATCCTGATCCTGCAAATACTGATGGATGCTTTTAGTTAAATATAGGATTGAATTTTCACAGAATCAGGGCCTAAATAAGCTGCCATTTCAAAAATACCAAGTAGCTTCCAAGGACCAGTGCAAGCCATAGAGCACAGAAGCAGGACTATGTTGCGTAGTCCTGCTTACTTCAGTAGGACTACTCACATTTAAAACTCTTGTTGGATCACATCCTTTCTGAGACAGAAGCACTGGCTCCCTCTGCCTTAAATGAGAATTGATTCAGGCTCTTAACATTGCAAAGCAGAAACCTGACGTGCGTGCTTAGTTCTGTACACTTGATTTTGACTGCTGAAGGTAAATACATGTTGCTAACTTTTTCTTTGACGAAGACTTAAATTTAAATGAATGCAACAGCTTTGGGCAGGAAAAGCTCATGCATTAACACACTTTGCTAACCAGTCCCTTTACTCATAGAGTGTCTAAGCAAATAAAAACAAAAATGATGTATTCCTAGAATGCATTTTATTTTTTTAGAAATCACCTTAAGAAAAATGATGACGTATGAAAAATGACAAATTTAAAGGCTATGGGTTTCTACAGAAGGTTAAAATAGAGTCAATACTGACTTTATAAGCACTTTACTCCCAAAAGCAAGAATATCATCTAACGCATAATGCCACAGAGAACCTTCAAGTAAATAGTGGAAGGACATTTCTTTGGATGCTTCACACCAGAAGATATTCTAAACTCACAGTTTAGGAAGCTGTATCTCAATCAAAGTTGAAGACAATTTAGCTAGGCCACGTCTAAGCTGAGCTTCTCAAGAAAGGGGCAGTATGTAAGTTAAGTACAGTGGTAGGCTTCATCTTCTTTAAGTCTGACTCGTTCTCTGGGGACATCTGGAAATCAGTTGATCCTGGATACAATCAGCAGCCAGAGACTGTTAGGATGTAAAAATGCTATGATGGTGCTCTCCTTCCCCAGATACACATGATAAAAGATCTACACAGAGGCTGAACTGATTTCAAGGCTGTCACCAATCAAGCCTAGCAGGCCAAGGGTCTACAGCTGCGTAGTGAAGAATGGGGACAAGTGCAGTGCAAGAGGATTAGAGCAATATGTCATCGAACACCACCGCAGACTAAAGATTTCAGCTCAGTGTCTATAACAAAGCTTTTTAGTTTTATAGCTTATCTCCGTTAGAAGCACCAGTCTCTCAGTTTCTCAGCCAACACATAGCTAGATGTCATCAAAGAGGTCCTCTGGCTCACAAGTGTTTTCCAGTGTTTCGAGAGACATCACATCCAGCAAATGCTTGTCCGATGTCTTCTGGGAGGCCAGATCAGGTCTGGAAATAGAAAGCAAAGAGATTTGAAACAAATTTAGATACAGATATAAACAATTCCAACAACTACACCACCAAGGTAAGCATTTAATAGTGTATTTTGAGCTTTTTGTTAAGGTTACATGTAAGAGAAAAGTGCTTTTTGTAAGACCTAATTACGTGCTGAGATGGCAATGGCAAAACAACAGATGAAATTCAGCTTATAAATGTCAAGGCTTCAGCTATTTTGTTACAATTTTTAGGACCCTGAGAAGGACCATTTCACTCACAATTTTCACATGGAGAGCTAGGGAGAGCAGAACAAATGCAGAAAACATACAAAGGATCTGCTCTTCTACTACTGCACAGGATGATGCTCTGCTAACTGCTCTGTATTTTTTCCCTGGCACTAAATGTGTCTGTTGTCCATCAGTTTGACATGAAGACATATGAAGAATCAGACTCAGTTGTCTCAAAGGTCCATGCTCCAAATGTTCAAGCCTCTCTCCAAACACTTGAGCAGAAGAAAACAGGGAAGTGATGAATATCCTTCCATCATAATACATGAATTCAGGTATTTGGGGACTTTCAAATCCTTGGCCTTCCCCTGTACGTATGTTCTATTTACATTTGCTATAAATGTATGCAAATAGAAGCACTCGCCATTCATGGATATGTGTATGCCAAGGTTTGCCCTCAGCTGCACACCACAGAGTCCTACTTGAAAACTTCATGCCTGAACCAGACATCCACCACATTGAATAAGATGCTACTCCGCACCAGTCAGTCCTATTTAGCACTCCTTTGACTGTCCTCATCAATGTAGGTCATTTAAATGGCTCTTGGCTATACAAGCTCCTGGTGTTTGCCAGGAGCCCATGTTCACTCTTTCTCCTCTCTCTCCGAGACACCATTCTGATAAAGACAGCTCTGCTTATGCCTGGGAAGGAAAGGTATCTTGTGTTTCCAAAAACAGTGGCATTTGCAACAGCTTCTGATCCCTATAGGAACTGATCTTACATGTATAGGCTGAATCCACAAAAAATCTTTGAACCCTGCACAGACAACTTTGCTTTTGTGAGCTTTAAGAGGAGAATTATTGATCACAGACATGGGTATTGTTGGTGACTAGATATTCCAGGTCGATATCACTAGCTGCTTTGAAACTAAGACATAATCTCTTAATCTTGGCTCAGTGTGCTGTAGGGAATTGGTGTAGGAAGCAGGGAACAGGCCCTGATGTGCTTGTATTGTAGGATTTTGGACTGGTTGGAGTTTCATAAAAGTTGATGGCTTCACGCCCAGGTATATTCCACTGGTGTAATCCTGACAGAAGGTGAAAAATTCATATGTTACCAAGGCCAACACATCAGCCACCAGAATGGGAAGAACTAGACAGAAGTGATGGAAAGTGTTACTCTCAAATGCTGCCATATGCAGGCTTAGTGCAATGAGGCATGCAAAAGCAATCCTAATTTTCAGACTAATTCAAGCATTTGCCTTCAACCTCTCCACATTGTAGAGCCAATATAGTCAGTGAAATTCAGCAAATTTTTTTTCTTTTTAAATTTGGTTTCAAACAGATTCAGAACCAAGTTTCCCAGAACTACTACCCAGAAATCTCTAGGGACCAGAAGTTTTTATAAAACTGCAATCTTCAAAATGCAATGAGCTTCCTAAGACCCCAGCCACTGCGTGATTCATAGCCTCTCACACTTCAAGTCTGTCAAGCCCTTGGAGGTTCAGAGCTCTCACTACGATGTTTCCTGCTGTGAACCTGGGGAATGATTTTTATTTCAAGGTGGAGCCCCCCATACTCCTGGGGAATCAGCAAAAGCCCAGTAAATGCTGAGTCTTGGATGCTGTCACTTCCTAAGAGCTCTCCGGTATTCAGAAGGGTTTCCTCACCACTCTATCCATCACCTCAATTCTGCGGATCACTTTAAATTCAACGTACTGGTATATTCAGATTATGATAACTACCTTCTTTGGAAGTCTAACTAACTTTCTCTGTGAACTCTTCCAAAACACTTTCCTTCAGGTCTGAATAAATTGTGTCCAAGCATTTTTTTTTTTCTTTTAGTATGCAGTGACATGTAGACAGATGCGTGTCTCATCAAAAGTCACTTGGACTAACTGTGAAACAAACCTGTCAGAATCAGACCCTTAGCCAATGACCTCTGGTCAGCAGGATCAGATCACTCCATGGTGTTCTGATTGCCAGCTATCAACTTATTTGTACCCTTATTTTTTTTAAATATAGGTAGCATATCCCAACACAGTGTGACACTCAAGCTTACTTATTGAAGGTGTGTTGTTCTTTTACCTTTCTGGGTCTATCCAAAGCATTAAGTCTCCAGTGAGAACATACGTAAATCACACAGTATGGAGCCACACACTGATCGTTTTAATTAATTCTGAAAGGTCCCATCAGCAAATAAATTAGGCTGTGAAGACCTCTGTACCACCACAGGCTATTTCAGGTACTGGAAGTTTTTGTTAAAGCATATGCTTATATGCCATATAGGCATATAAGATTAGGCATATCAGACTGAAAGACTTCTGAGACCCCACACTTGTTGATTTTGACATTTCACCTATTCCAGCATTTTCTGATCTTGAAAAGCAAGCCTGACAGTGTTTAAGCAATGTCAACAACAATTTTATTCTCATTGGCTAAAATAACTGTTTTCAACACTATACATGATCACATCTATAAGCCAAATTGCTGTTGAGTTTTAACATTACACAGCTAGAACTATGAAGCTTCTGTGTTCTTGTAACAACATGGTCCTCATTTAATCACCAAAAGCTGTAGTCGCCACGCCTGTGAATAAACCCAACTACACTTGCAAAGTGGAAGCATTAGGCTCTTTACACGAGGTTCATCAGAAACTTAATTTTGGTTTTAAGACTTGATGATTCCTATTTGCATGGCAATTATTCACTGAATACCAACAACTTGCTTTGTGCTGTGAAATTATTTTGAATCTTGGATTCTCACTGAAGCTGTATTACCATATCCTGATGCATAATTGAGTTAATTTCTTTAAACTGCAGTGAGTTGTATAGTCCTCTCTCGCCAAAAAGGCTGAAAGTAAGGCATTCTTCTTGAAAGTTTATTCTTCTGTTGGATCGCTTTTTGAAGGCTTGCATTTTGGTAAACTTAAATGCTATTAACACATCTGGCGAACGGCTGACTATAAGAGATCATTTCATATTTCCTGACATTTAGTTCAAGCCCTTCATAAATTGAGACAGAAGACCAGATCCACAGCTGGTGTGAATCACTGGAGCACTAATAATGTCAGTGGAGCTCTGCTGACTTACACCAGCTGAGATTCTGGCCCAAGATCTGGAAGAAAGTAGTTACATTACTTGATATTTCTTTCCACAGCTGAGTAAGAGCCATAAGAAACAGAAGACATGCAACACTTTAGTACTTAACTAAACAGCACAGAAACTCAAAGCCACGCAGGGTGATGGCTTTGCATAGCTTGGGAGAAAACGCAACACCTTCTTTTGCAGGAGGACGGATGGACCACTCCCATTTGTTTCTTGTGATGAATTATTCCTGAGTTCACACAGACCCCAGAGAAGATCTGCACAACACCGTTCCTGCTGCAACAGACAGCCAGTTCCACGAGTTAATGTTCGTGAAGCACTATGAAGTAGAAAATAATTTCCTATGTGACTGCTACAAATGACATGATTAAAAAGAGCTTCCTAGTGGCAAGAAGATGAAACAAGTTGTAGCTGTGCTGAAGGAAAATCAGGTCAGAGGCTGCAACATCAGCACAACTGCTCATCTTGAGGTACTTCTTGCTGGAAAGATGAAAGGTTCTCGCACTTAGCTATGCTTGTATAGCCAGCCCAGCATGTTGTGGTTGCAATTTTACTGAAGTTTTTGTTCTTGAGCAACAATCATGAGATTTGAAAAGAGAAATACCCTTGTAAATTAATGTAGCTATAAAAGTTTCCCAAGAAACTTAAATAATCTAGGAGGCATACTTGTGTCCTCGGACCATTACATAATTTTCCTCGTTTTTTAGTAATTAAAATAATCAGTTCCAATCAAAAGCTGGCATTTTACTAAGAGAGGAGATTTCAGCTCTCCCAGAAGATGTGTAGAGTGTTTTAGGAAAAGGCTGAATTTCTCAGTCTGTATATCTTTCTTTAGCTTGGTCTAACAGTTCATTTTTGTCATTAATCTGAAAAAAATGAAGGTTTAATAACATGAGTAAATATTAACAGAGGATATAATCTGATATATACTTTCTTCGGTATCATAAAAATAGGTGGCAGCAGCAGCTCATAAACAGAAAACTGGTGGTCATTACAGCTTTAACATAGGAACAAAGGTGAGGCACCTCAAACACCAACGAACACTCGCATTGCAACTGACAGGGCAAAAGCTCAGAGCAACATTTGTGCTCCAGAGATGGTACTTCTAGTCCACTCCAAGAGAAAAACTTGGATTCTTTGTTTTATCAGCAATCTGCTGTCTTGACTGTGTAAATATCATCTTCACAGAAAGTCCTCAGAATAAAGGTACTCATCAGCCATTGTTACTAAGGAAGTATTACGAAAAGAGCTTAGAGTAAAGCTCAGGGCTATATGTAAAACCTTGGCCTTGAATAACTGATGCCCCATGGTGTGAGCTCTCTTGGGAGACACTGTACTGACTGCCTGTACCTACTGGCCAAAAAGAGGAAAGTTCAACGATGAAAAGAAAAAGAAATGGTGTAATGGAGGAGGGGGGAAAGCCTCTTATATGAATAGATGTATCAAGAACACTATGTGCGGACAGACCTCTTTGAAGTTGAAAACTAAAAATATAAGTAGACTAAATTGAAACTACACGTGATTAAAAATATGATGATATCCCCCTTTACAGAAATGCTACAATGACTATAATATAAAGTAAGTTATAAAGGTATTTTTCTTTTAAATTCAATTTTAAATGAAAATGAAACTCAATAACTTGGTTTAGGCTTTGGCAGTATTATGAGTATTCAACTTCCAGATATAGTCTACTCTGGCATTTATTACTAGAAATAATGTGAAAAACCCCCATATTTCTAATTGATCTTGCAAAATGTAAACCCCAGCAAGTCATGAAGAACTTGCTGGATACAATCACCTTCATGATCTGAAATTACAGTTGATGGACTTTCCCCTCAGTTATGTTAGTGAAGAAACTGAAAATTTTTCTGCCAATTTCAATCATCTGAAGAGAGCGGTGGTGTCAGAGATCATCAGAGCTCAAGCTGTACCTGGGCCCAATACAAATTCACAGAGGCTAGAGAAAAATACTCAAGAAGTAGCCAAACCCAATGATTTCTAGCTTTAAGGATACTGTCTCCATCCTTCTTAGAGAACCTTCCATGTGTGGCATTTCATTTTTCTACAGTCAGTGCACTAAGCAAACAGCCTAGTCTCAGTTAAGGTCAGCAGACAGATAATAATGACAATGAAGAAGATGATGATGATAACAACAACAACAACAACAACAACAACAATAATAATAAGCTTGTTCAATTACACAGTTAATGAAGAATATTTTCAATGCAGCAACCATAAATTTAATGTGCAGCGAGGGGATCAATGTTCCTTAATAAGCTTCCACCTCTGGCTGAAAGTCAAGCTGCAGCTGCACCTGCATTCATCACAACCACTGCACAGTAAGATAAGTCTTGGAATCCCCTCAATTAACAAAACTTAAAGCAAAACTTCAAAAAACAGGACAATTGCTAAACACTGTCTTAAGCTCTTGCAAGCACCACTCTTTGTTCTCTAGAACTAGAAACTATCGAGTGAGGGATAATTTTGATTTATGCTTACACAAGTTTTTTTTAATTTACATATCCCTGGAAACTCGGAGAAAAGTGAACTGGGAACCCCTTAAACATCACAGAAATTGATATAGTGATTGCAGCAAGAACAAACTCGCAAACAAGTCTGCTACACTTAGAAGATACTCATATATCTCTTACTGACAGAACTTTTAATATTGATATAACTTCCAATGACTGGTCTAGATCAGTTCTCAACATTATTAATCATCCACTCTATTTATTTAGTCCTATGAAACAGATGGTCTAAAGATCCTCAGAAAACCATATGTAATGTCTAAAATGGCTGCAGAGACAACACATTGTGTAAATGAGCAATGCTGACAGTACTTTTTTAGGGACTTGTATCTGTTCAGTTTCAAATTCCCAGTTAACTTCAGTTGGCATAGTTGCAGGTCCTTATTTAAAAAGAACATTCCAGTTTAGTAATATAAATATAGCCTTGGATCTTTTCATCTGATCAAATGCACTTGCAGATGCTTACTAACAAAGATCTACTTAAAAATGTAGTAATAGATGTCACTTACAAGGAAAAGCCTAAACCATGTTTGTTTTAGACAAGTGGCACACATTTCTGTGGCTCATTTCCACTTAAACTCCTTCTTGCTTAAATAAACTAGACCACATTCAGTTCGAGGAACATACTAGCACCACTGCCTTCACTGGGAAAAAAACACACATCTCTTAATCATAAGTACAAGAGTATATAGTAAAGGAAAACTTTGTTTAGGAATTTTGTCAAGGTCTTTCATAAAACCAGTACATTGCAAATCTACTGGCAAATGCTAGAAGCCATTTCTCATAGTCGTTAAGCGCTGTTTATCACATATACATTTATATAACAGCACGACTGGCTAAATTTTGTCATAACCCTTTTCGAGGCTGTCAAACCCTGGAGCTGCTTTCTCTCCCTAACCCTTTCTTATCCCCTCAGGGTGATCACAAGCAGTAGCCAGAGACCTAAGGGAGCAAATCAAAATCCCCGAAGCAATTTCTTGCATAAGAAAATGTGTGTCCTCGTGCTCCTCTATCTGTTGTCCTCAGGACAGGAGGGATCAAGATGCTGTCGCAGCCATTGCGCAGTGGTGGAGCGTGGCGGGACGGGTTTTCCACCTGAAAACCTGAAGCCTGCAGATGGCAGCTACAAAACTGCAAAACCACGATGGATCAAATCACGAAAACAAGAGCATTTAACTGGAGGAAAATCCAGCAACCCTAAAACCTAGATCGTGCTGCAGATGTTCCACGTATTTTCCACTCCTTTCCAGTATTGAGGGTCTCAGTGGCTGTTGAAATCCTAATGACTTCAACAGGAGCTAAGCACTTGCTTAAAGTAAGGCACATGCTTACAAAGCCTTCTGAACCACAGCCTCAGCTTGCAACTCTCTGGGGTCCACCCTTTGCCTTGACTGCTACAGAATGAAAGCCACAACCTCACAAATTAATAGAATTAAAATTATTCTTAAGGAAAAATGGATTAGTCCAGAGTTCATATGAGGAAAAGTTCCATCTTAATACTAGACTACGGTACTGTGATATCTTTACTAAATTTACAGGTATAGCTAAAAATGCCCTCTTCTCAGAAGGATGTTGGGGAATCTATGGACATAATCCTAAAAATGATCTTTTAAAAACTGCTATGACTTAATTAAGCAAATTCCTTCTCCCTGCTGAACAATTCGTACACGTACAGCTGGGCACCAGCAGAAACCCGTTATTGCCCAGATTACCTATTATCCACGGGTTTTGGATCATTCACTTTTATCGACTTATTGCAGAAAACCACTTTGGATCAGTACAGTATATGGATATGACTTAAGTATGTCTTTTCTAACAACAAAATGCACTTAGAAAGATAGAGCAGCAGGAAGTTCTTAATAAATCTGGTAGCAGTGAATTGAATAAACCGGGAACAGGTTTCAATGTACAAGTTAAGGGAGAGCAGGGAAAGTATAACAAGCTTTTTTCCCCTCTCTAATAGGTCTCTATTGCATATAAAATTGTTTTAGTACTGAGAATTGTGTTTTCTTTTCTTTCGTCTCTTAACTCCCATTCAACCTCTCCTATGTTCCTCCTGCTCCTTCTGCAGCCACAGATCTGAATTCATTCATACTTTTCTGAAATAACTTCAAACCTTTGATATTTAAGATCAAATCCCTGCCTACAGTGACACCTGTGAGAGCAGAAACATGTTCAAACAGCAGTACCAAAAAAAAAAAAGAAAAAAAAAAGAAAAGAAAAAAAAAAAAAAAGGGGGGGGCAGCACACCCAGCCCTTTGAAAACACAAGGGAAAAGTAAAAATAGGTACAGTTGGCTGAGACAGAACAGACCTGAACACTGCAACAGCCAGTGTTTTCTGGCTAAAACATCATACCTTACCCATCCTTGAGATGTCTCCTCACCCAGGGTAGAGAACAGACTTAGGCTTTGTCCACCTAATGTCAACCCTATTCCTTACTTTGGGGTGCATAAAGCAAATGAATGTGGGCTGAAGAGCCTGGCTCTGACTCCCAAACTTCTTAACTCACTGGTAATACTTCTTTTCTCTTTGGACATGTGGTTAAGATGATTTAACAATCTTCCCTTTAGACAGCCCATATATCAAAATGTCTATTTGGTGGAGTAAAGAAGCCACTTTCAAAATATATCTTCTACTATTATATGAAGCAGGAATCATGTGCAGCTCATGATGCAATTGCTGCAAGACAGCCTGTATAGCAGGCTTCAAAAGTCATTTTTTCTCCTCCAAAACACCAACTGGTCTCCATCCATTCGAGCTCTCAGGGTCTGCCTAAGCAGCAACATCCGCAGTAAGTGCTTTAGCAGGAATGTTTAACAATAGACCAAACAGCCAAGTCATTACTTGTTGGGTAAATGCTGCGAAAGAGTCTAGACCATAAGATTTTTAAGAAAGGTTGTCCTACACCCAAAACCAACAAAACCCCAACTGACCAAAAGGACAGGACTGTCCCTGTGTTTCTATCACAAAAATTCTTATACGAAGTGGGTTTTTCTTCCTAATGAGCCTCTCTACTTTTTAGTTCTGTAAATGGTCAAATTCACAGAAAGATTCTTTAGCCCTTAAATTTCAGAGATTTCCTTTCCTGGCAGAACAGTCTGCACACATGTTGTACCAGGATCAAGGGACAGTCTCAGCTTATTCATGTATATATGGATCTCCCCCAGTGTTACGGTAATGAAAGTCGGAGACTTAACTGGTGCTAAACCAGCTGTGACTGTGCTGGGATTGCTGCAGATCTGTCCCCAAAGGTGGAAGGGAGGGGAGCCCAGAATGGCCACCAGTCAAGACCTCTCTCTGCATTGGCAGGCCATCCATCTTGGTTTTGAGAAAGGAACCAAGACAACCAATGGAGTTACAAGACATGAATTAATGAGCACAGCAAGCTGAAAGACAGCAACTAACCCATATTTTATATGGAAACTTCTGATTACTAGCTTTCCACGAACATAGGTGCAGTTTCAGGGAGTCCATGCACCCCAAGTCCCTCTACCAGATGCTTCTTCTCAGGCTCCAGGCTTTCAGGGACACTTAGTCAATCAGGAAATTAAGAGCAGGGTCTTGGATAGACTGTAGGCATCTGAGGCTGGACTATCAGGCTCATCAAGACCACGAACCAGACGCATAAATGCAACCACGAGAACAAGCAATACTGGTGTCATACAGCCAAGCTCCTTTGGGCTGCCATGCCCCTGTGCTCACCACCCTTACCTGCAGAGATCACCTTATGCTTTACACTCCAAGCCTGCTCATCACCTGTCTGACCTGGCGCTAGGCATGGACACCTGCAAGTTTTATTTCACATGCAGCGTATCTAGAAAACATTCAGCAATTTTGGTCACTGAGACCTGCATCTGGCTGAAATCATGCCTTCCTGCAATGAAGAAACAGGCCGCATCAGCCAATCTAAAACAGGTAATGAGAAAGATAATTTACCAGATGTCTCCAACATAGGAACAGCTGTCCCTGGGTCAACCCAGTGTTGCCCTGAACACCTTTTCCAACAACAGCCAAGAGCTCTTTGAAGAGTACAGAGTGCTTTTCCAGCCTCTGACCGCTTGCAGCTCAGAGGTGTCCTGAGCCAGGGTTAATTTCTGTGTATTCAGTAACTTTCAGTACCTTTCTCTTTCATTAAATGGACCTGTCCCCCGTGAGCCCATGTAAACTTCTAACACTACCAAAATCTTGAAGGGTCTCCACAGGTAATACATGGGATAGGAAAAACACAGCAGAAAACAGAATACAATGAAAAGGGGGAGAAACATGACAAAATTGATAAAATACCAATGTACAATAATTTTCTTTACAAAGCCATTTCAGTTCCACAGCCTAAGCCAGATTTTATCTTCAGTTGTGATATACTAGTATGAACCTGAAGTACCTCCACCAAAGTTTTCTTGTACCAGCACTCAAACCACAAACTTTATAAAATTTTAATCCACAGGGCGCCTTGATAATTGTGCTGGTACTGACAAATTTAGATAGTTTGCCTTTTTGTGAGTTTCAGCACAGTGCTCTAAATGATTCTTTTCTCTTACAAATGCATTAAGAGAAAAGGGAGAACCATACAGGTGGGCAACTGGGACTTTATTAGGAGAAGGCAGATGTCAATCAGAGTAGAATAATCATGTTGTACATGTGAAACAGATGCTGCCTGTGTAAAACAACCCAGTGTGCTATACAGATGATTCACTGAAAATGCAGTTACACCTGCATCTTGGGTTATTGGTAACAGGTCCACTTACTGGAAACCTGTCTGATTTTATCCACACTAAAGTACTGGGAAACATAGGTTTATAGTCCAACATAGCAGGGAAGTCACTGTCTTCTATTAATTAAGACTGTGAAAATTTAACATTTTGAATCTTGATTCTGTCTGAAATAGGTATCTTTGCAAAAGAGAGAGATGGAGAGAAAGCAAAAGAGCAAGACAGAGAGGAGTTCCCGTCTGAAACTGCCTCAGCCCTGGCATAAATTCTCATGATCAGAATGAGCAGTTCAGATAGTACAAATGGATGCAAACAATGTAAAAGACCTAGTTGTTTAAAAAGCTTTTTTTTTTTTTTTTAAGCACTTTTAGAAATAAAATAGTTGTTTGAAAAGCTTCCCAATAAATCTGGCAGACAGAAAGCATTTCTGGTATCATTAGGAAAAAAAAGAAGAATTTTTCAGAATTCAATCTGAAGCCTGGATTTTCAGTTCAAGGTTAGCTTAGCTCTCCTTTTAATAAAATCAGCTTCTTTCAGAGCAGAGTTAGACTAAGTCATTGGCACTTTTTAAACGATTGCACATGGAATTACCAGAGCTCTCCAGCTCTGAGGACTCATCTCAGGAGCAATGAGTTCCCACTTTCACTTGTTCCAGTACAGTGCGGGGTGAGCTGCAGTTCCCTCCATGACATTGCTGGCACGCAGCCCTCCTAATCCCCCAGTGAATCTTCTGAAGAGTTTTATTGCTAACAATATGTACCATAACAATTGACTGTATTGTACATACACATATATACTCTTGCCTGTTAAAGATTATAGGTCTGGTCATAAAAGATGGGAGTTTCCCAACTGGCTTTATTTAGCTTTGTATAGGTTCTTTGTACACAGCACACCGACATCAGCCTCCCAAGACTTAGTAGGAGGTCAGTGGACTGTATTTTTAACCTATTTGCTTTTTTTTCCCCCAGACATGTCTGGACTCACTAGTGTGACACTAGTCCAAAGTATATGGTGATCTTATTGCTTTTTATCTTTTAAAACTAATGACAGAACAAAAAATAAACAAACAAGACTGTCCTGGTTGTGTATGCTATTAGGTTTTGACACAAACCAGAAGCAAGGAAACAAACCCAAATGACATCCTACTCACTGGTTAGGTTTCAATGGTGATATTTCTGTGCTCCTTTTGTATGTAATTGGTTCTGCATTGTTCTGTCAGGTACATAGCATTCATTGCAAATGTCTGTCTCAGGGTAAAGCATACAACAGAATCAGTACAGAAATTAATAGGTGCTGACATATTGATTCTATTCACATTTTTTTAACTATGAGAACATTTTAAAGAAACATTAATGAAATAATAAAATAATTGATATTGATCCCTGCAAAAAATCATGATATAAGATAGATATTTGGAACAAAGCAGCAAACTGAGAAGGCTGTTTAGCTGTGTGGCTGTTTAATAACCAACATGGCTTTTAAAATAATTTATTAACCAGCTTTCCACCAGCTGCTATGAGAAGAGGAATCCGTTCCACCTTTTCATACTCCGTATTGCTAATTGTAATAAGATATTCAGGCAACAGTAATAAAAGCTCATTCTAAATCTGGTGGGAACCGATGAAAGCAATTATGGTGAGGGCTTGGTACTGTCAAACTGTCAAGTTTCAAGCTTAATGTAATTCTTTAGGGTTTACGCTTTCTCTATTCTAGAAGAAAAAGACTGCAAGCCATTTTCTATTGAGAATGCAATGAGACCAAGGAAACAGACCATTTAACTGCAGAACGCCGAAACACTACATAAAGCACCAATAAAATTATATGTCATGTCATAGCAATTCTTCAGGAAGGGACCCGTTTTGCCCTCTTGGACATTACTGGTGAAAAAATGTGACAAGGGGCTTGAGGCCCTTGGTGGGGTGTGAGAAATTTCAGAGGTCTAGGAAGTGTGTTCATTTAAATTTTATCAATTGTTTCTGTTTTTCTAGGCTAGAGACATGTTCCATTGTGGAGGAAACAATGTAATAATATAAAATAATAATGAGTCATTAGGTTTAGCCTGAATACTGCCATTTATCAGCAGAACATATTCTGCCTAAAGTTTTTGCTACAGCTGTTTGCGAAACTAGCATTGATGCTAATGTCCTACACACACACTTCCAAGTCACACAAGCTTTGTAACTATAAAAAACATTGAACTACCAAAACAAGGTGGATTCTACATCCTATCTGTATGAAAGTCAAGCATGGCATGGACAGTGGCACTGACAATATGGCACCTAATGTGTGTTTCCTCTAATGCCCAGGGGACCTGGCTCCACAGCACTGACAGGGAAGTCCCACCGGGTCTGTAGAATCATAGATTCCTAGAATATCTCAAGTTGGAAGGGACCTGTAAAGATCATCGAGTCCAGCCCCCTGCTCCTCGCAGGACTACCTAAAACTAAACCAAATGACTTAGAGCATCATCCAGATGGTCCTTGAACTCTATACACCAACTCAGTCTTCAGCTCCTCAGCTGAAGCTCCCTGTGATAGTGAAAATCATCCTGAAGGATGACTGGATGCACCAGGAGGCAGATCCTTCACAGAAGACAGATTACTTTACCTGTTTGTTTCAAATATTCCATGAAACAACTGTCAGTCAATAGCGAACCTCAAGTTGAACTGCTTGCAGAGCAGACAGTGAGTAGACAGTAACAAATAATGATGCATGAAGTCAACTTCATTGGAAAAAATACTCCACTTTGATTTGTGTTTTAATTCTACACTGAAGAAAATAAGATTTTCTCTTTCATTGTGAGGCCAGGCGCATTAAAACTTTGTGAAAGAGAGTACAGCACATGACCACATAAGGGACCCAGCTAATGTGATGAAGATCTGGCAGAGATGCATAACCTAGGCAGGAATGACCGCAGAAGGAAACCCCAGCTCCGGATCTAGGAGTGTTAAAGTGCCATCTATACTATGTTACATCTGCTTGCCTTCAGCAAAGAGGAGGTTTGGCCAAACTATAAGTAAATCAGCATGGTATATGAGGAATAACTGACACTTTGATAAAACTAGTATTAATGACTTTGGCTAGTGACAATTGCTGCATTTAAAAAAAACAAGACAAAACAAAACACAACTTCCCTCTGTTAGTCAAAAAAACCCCAACAACAAAAAAGTAATGTGTTAATCTACAGCCCAGGAGACTGTTCAGGGAATGAATTAGAACAAAGCTGTCCCCAGGTGCACGGGGTAGCATGCAGTAAATATAAAAGCACCTGATGGGCATAGTATCATTTGTTGCTCACAGATAAGATGCCTATACCTACAGAAAAGGAGGCTGTTCGAACTTAAACCACTTCTGTTCTTCCCTGCACAACGGTTTAATGAACAGATAGGCACATTTAGCTGACACTCTCTTCGTAGCAGGAAGTGCTCAACAGACAGAAAAGAGAGAGTTGGTAGACAAGATACAAAGAATAAAACTCTTATTTGATTACTAAAGCTGCTGCAAAACCAAGGCAGAAAGAAATACTCATGCTCTCAGGCAGAATTTGTATAGTAAGATGTTATTTTGCTTCCTGTAAGCATCCTAGAGCTGTTCCCAGCATTAAAAAAATGAGCAGGTTCAGAAGGCTTGGAATTGGACTCGAGGCTTATCAAAACCCCACAGTTCTTCTCAAGCCTTTAAACAGCAGAAAATCATGAAAGGATATACCTCTTGTAAGATTTCTGTATTACCACTTTCAGAAATGAGAGGGGAAAAAACCAGACATCCCTCTTTTACAGAGTGGGATGAAAAATGGGATAACGTGAACACTCGGGACAATTCTTTTGAAGTTTGGATCAAAAAAGAAAGGAAGCCTTGGGGGCAGGGGCAGAGGAAGGAAAGTTCCTGCTTTATCATATTGAGTCATTCACCCTCAGCACTTCTGTGTGTTTATTACGTGTCAGCAATCACAAATGAGACAACAGAAGTGTGATAAAACTAGCCATTCCTAGAAAGCACTTCTTACAGATGATGCTTAATTCAAAGGTATGAGTTTTTTCTTTTAATTGTTGGCTGAAAAGACAAAAACTCTAGTGAAACAGTCTCTGGTGAGCAGTTCAGATCAATAGGAAGCGAACAGCTAGAATTAAATCAATAAAGAGCATAATGAATGCAAAGACACTTCTCTTCAAGCAAAAACCCCAGGTGATTCAAATTCCCTCACAGATACTGCCCTCTCATTGGAGTTGACAGGCCTTCACAAAGCTTGAAGCTGATGAACCACTGTGCTGCTAAAATGACTTACCCTTTCCCGCCCCCCCAAATTATCCTGTGCAGTGTTGCATCATTGTGTGAACAGCCTTCAGGGCTCCCCCCTCTCTCCATCCCATAATCTGGAGAAGGTAAAAGCAGCCACAGAGGCACTCAAGCCCCTTAGGAGACCCATGGGATGCCTTCTACCCTGGTGCCCCAAGGCTCACTAGCAGATACCACCAGAATGCTGCTCTGCATCACCACAAAATGGCACTTGGCTGCTCCATGGACTCTGTTCATTTTTGCCTGCACCAGCAATATCACACCCATCTCTACTTCAGTGCTAATTTGTATGAAGATTAAAAATTGAAGTGTTACAAACCTAGGTTAGGGAGAGCAACGTATGGGTCTCCTGAGGACCTCTCAAAGCAATACAAGTTTGGACAAAAATCACATTTATAGAGAAGCTTTCACCGGCAGACTGAAGGTGGCTGCTGGAGAGAGGTGAGCAGATGTCAGGCTATGCAGTAAAAGCAAGTTGTTATTGGCACAGGTTTAGAATAGTCACATTGCACATGTGTGTCTGAGCTGTGGTGGCTTATGCAGCTTGTCCCAAATGAGTGCCAAAACCACCTATTTTCCCACCGTGCCTCTCCATGCATTTCATTTATTGCTTCCACTCTCATCGTCCAGCAGTCCAGATGGCAAAATCCAAGTGCTGCCTCTGACGGGAACAGGAACACAGTAGCTGGCTGGCATAAACCCAGTACGGGTCCAAATCAGGAGAAGGTAGATCTCAGCCAGCTACAGAATAGGCAGCTTTTGGTGGAAGGAAGACTCTTCAAAGATTATGTACACCCCACTCCCCACTCTAGCAGAACCTCCAATGGATGATGTATTGCTACCCTTTCCAAACATGAACTCCCTTAATGGAGAAGCAAGTCCCAGAATCACTAAAGAGTTTGCTGAGTTAAATGTGTCAACAGTGTCTATGGTTTGTGCTACAGGAAATTAAGAGAATCTTTGGGGCGGGGGGCGGGGGAGGGATATCAAAAACCCAATCCTGGGAATAAACATACCCAGCAAGGAGTATGGCAACCCTCGCACAACAATTTGTCAAGATGTCTGTTGAAAAGTCTACTGGGAAAAATCATACCGAGAAGAGTCCTGGTAAGACTGTTATTATTGCAAAAACCCACAATGATAAGTAATGCATGCTGCACAAACAACTATTTTGCAAGGCCAAATTCCAACCCTACCATTCAAGGGAAAAATAAAACAACCTTAAACAGGAGATTTGGAAACAGACTCTTCCAACACATCTAGAAGTCACTTTGCTAAGTAACTGCCCAGACACCCTTGCAGCCTTTGGGCCTCAGCAGTCATCACATCTTGCAATATCCTACCTCCATGAAAAGTCCAAGGAAATAACTGTGGTCCACAGACGCCCTGAACTTGTCCTTTACATGACAGATATTCAGGGAGCTCTGTAGCACCAAGGGTGTATTTTAAAGCCTGACAATCTCACGGCATCTGAAATTGGAGGCTATTGAGCAAATTTCATGAAGACATGTTCTTGCCAACCCTCCTTGGAATAATCTATGTCTATGAAGGTATTGTATAGCCAGTTGGGAATTTTCTGGATATGTTTTTCAGCCAAATCAAAGATACATATTAAATATACATCCATGCTAATTTTAAGATATATTGGGAAACTAGGGCTTTGGGTTCATAAATCAATGACCTAATTATACTCGCCCACATACAACATTTTTCCTATTCATGACAGATAAAATGGCTAGCAACCTTTACTGCCCTTCCTGAAATTTGTTGTGCAATGCTCCTGTCACCAGTGGTACTCTGACCTTTCTTAGACATGACTATTTTAGAGACCAAACCACATACATTGTCAGACAGTCATTAGGTCTCTCTCAAGTTTAAATCTCTAATTTTTGGGAAGAGACGTTAAAAAAGGCTTACAAACTAGAATGGTATGTGGCACTGTTCAGCATAAGTCTTACATCCAACATTAATGAATATTGCAATATACGGCACCTGGGCCAGACATGGTGCAGACAAAAAAACCACACAGGACTTCATTTGATGAAGCGTGTGCATTTTGCTCAGAGCAGGACTGAAGTTGTTACCAATACCCAACATCAACCCGCCCTTGTCTCTTGTGCCACTCAGGTGTGTGTCTGAAGTCCATCTGGAAGAATGTCATAGCACCTAACCACTTCTAGTAAAAAGAACATTTACAGCTTTTAATTTGGCATTTTCAAAAAGTAAAATACAGATTATACTCTCCTTTGCACCTGAGCTTTTAAAGTGTCCTCCCCATCGTAGAACAAAACCGTTAATACTTCCCTTTAAAATATACAGATATATCTCTGTATAGTGGGAACTGCCTAACACGTGAAGGAAAGGCAGACATTTACTTTATGTTTGCCAGACAAAAAATACAGGTAGTAAGCACCAACTTAAATTTGTTTCTGAAGGCTCTTGTCAGTGAAGGGAAAAGATGAGTCGTTCTGTTTGCTGCTATGAGAGGACAGTCTTTATTCTCAGCTTTTTCAGTTTCTGTCATACAGCTGAACTCATGTTTCTGGATGAATACACTAAAGAGAGACTAGAGGTAAATATTAAACCAATAACTGCAAGGTGAATAAAAAGCTTTTTCTGAGATAATCTTTTACTTAAAGCGAATTGTTTCAGTACATTAATCACTTGGGCTTGAATTTCTTTGCTGCTTTCTTACTAAAAGAATCTAATAACACCAAATGATCAAACATACCTTTCTCTATATGTTTGTATGTTGAAGGAACATTTAACCAATATTAATTGGAGCAAGTCCTATGATCTGGACAGTCATGGCTTTAAGTTTAATGGAAATTCCAGCAGAACTACAGTTACCTCTACAAAAGACATGTAAAAATAACTTTGCATATGTTTATCATAACAATTCATCCTTACATGCTATTTTTCAACTCAAATGGTTAATTTTAGAACAGAGAGGAGTGTATCTTGGTTTCTGGCAAGATAAACACTGGTGACATATAGTGCACAGAAAATAATCCAAAATGACAAAACTGATTTTGGAAAATGACATTCACTAACACAGCTAATGGTGAGTAATTCCAGGTTGGGATTTACCAGATTTGATGTGAACCATAAACTATTTCTTGGTTTACAGCTCTATGGAATAGTACTTTAATGCGACTGGCAGATTTCCGATACAAAAGACTCATTCTAAAGACATAACTATTTCCTTAGACTAGTAAACAGCGTCTCATTGTACTGATGACATAGTAAGAAATGCAGGCTTTTGATTAAGGGGATTATAATTGAAATAGAGACAGATCACATTTTAAACTCAGTTGGATTAGTTGGTGTTAATTTTTCATAAAGGTATTGTGTTGGTTGTATTTCCTGTGGCTTGATTTTTTACAGATGCATTTCACAGAATAATTAGGATCTCCTAGTTACAGATAATCTTCCGCTTCTGTTTTCCCCTCCCTACTCACATTCTCCGTACAGCACACGGATGATAACAAACATCGCAGGCGGCAACAGGCAGGAAACCCCTTCAGAAATGTGCCTGCCTTTACCACAGGTCCGAGGACTAAGCAGTTTCGCCTCCTTTCCATCCACACTCTCCATGCACAGCTGAAATCCAATGCTGTCAGAGTGCACTAGCATTAATTTTTCAGCACCTCGCATGAAACAATCGATCGACTGATTTTATAAGGATTCCTGTGAATGAACAAACCCCCTTCCCTGTTCCTTCTGGTTTTGGTCCACATACCTCATTTTCTACTGTCCTCCCCTTTGATATTGTTTTCTGCGTTACAGTCCCTTACTGTTGGTGCACAAACAGCTGAGCCAGGATTACAAACTCCTCTGACTTTGGACTCTGCCAAGAGTGTGAGAGCCCAGCATGAAGAAGCAGTTCAGTGATCCAAGTTCCTGTTGCCTAATCAGTCCTTTCACCCTAGCCAGGAGGCAGTCATGCCTCTGCTGTGGTTTTGCAAAAAACATGAATTATATGGCAGTACAATGAACTATCAATTACTGACCCAATTTGCAATGCTGGGAATCAAATCCCAAAGAATCTAAATGATCAAAGAAGAATCGTAGGTTGCAAATTTTATTGCTGTATTTTTACTGGAACACAGTTTACTCCTCCTAAAATCATCCACATTAACACAATACTCGTATGGTCTGGAGCTGTTTAAACAAAACCTCATTCCACAATTCAACATTGCAAGGAAATTAGCTAAGTAATAAGACAAAGCATTTTCTTAACAGTATTACAAAAAGTAGGAAAAGTTTTGAAAATTTAACTTTTGTCCCTGAAGCCTTAAACTTTGGAAATCAACAATATAGCATATCTTTTCTAGGTAATGAAAGATATTTGTAATGGATTTTACAATTAAGTGAATGAAAACTGCTATAGAGTCTGTTAGGGATTATCAAAATAGTGTAAAGAATTCACTGTTATGCCAAACTTACCATGAAATTTCTTGTGCATTTAGCCACATACATTAGGGAAGAAATAACATTTTAAGCTGTAAGAAAACCACTCATTCAGAAGATAAGGACTTAATTTAACCTACAGAACAAAATGCGAAGGTAATAAATCAGCTAAGGGGATGCATATAGCAAAATGCATATGCAGCAATGAAAACAGCACTTGGTTTTCATTGTTATTTTCCACTCTACATCCTATTGATGCATTGTTAAAATCACTGGAAGCAGACAAAGCACAAACTTGCATGAGTGAGGTTTAAATGGATGAATTTACGGAATTTTTTGCTGCTACCAGCCACAGCTTTCATAGAAGGAGCTTCAGAAAGGAAAGAATTTTTGGTCACTTTCCAGTGAAGTTAAAAGTTTAGGCAACACCAGACCATAATTGCAAAACAACAGTCCCCGTGAATTCTGGCAAGGCTTTGCCTTCGAGCATGTCACCAAGCAATATCCCTAGCCCATAACTGGGGGGAAGGTGTGAAAAAAGACCTGTTCTGAAGAAGACCAGAACAGAGTATGTCTCAGCAGCAATGTGGTTTGGGGTTTGGGTTTGTTTTTTTTTTCTGTAGTGGACAGACAAAAATTTTGCTTTTTCTTCTTTTCTAATAGTTTATTTTTCTTGAGTGTTGTCACTGGGGTCTCTCACACTAATAGGTCTCAAACTTACTAGCTTTCTCTGAGAGCACTTGCTTCATGCTGCCTGAGGCCTCAGAGACTTCAAGCTTTTTCTCTGTAATTCTGCACACTAGGATCTTGCACATCGAAGAAAAAAGAAGGGACTCTGGATGGAGTCTCGTTCTGCTAGACTTAACTTGGCTATCATAATCCTACAGAAAGCAATGCTCCTGGTTCCAGGAACCTGCAGTAAGACTCAAAGAGGTGAAACTCCCCCAAACATGCAAAGAACGAACTTCTACTCGGTCCAGACAAATAAGGAACACAATGGATTTAACTGATGATTTGAGAAAGTGAAAGGAATCAGGAAAAAATATGAAACTGAATGGACAGATGCATATACCAAAGTACAGTAGTTCTGTAGGACCTGGCAGGGGCAACGAGTAGGCTGTTCTACTGTACGCCAGCCATGCCGATCTAACCAGTGGCTTTAAACACTTACACAGGGACCTGAACATAAAGACCAAGACATGGTTCTCACCTTTGGCCAGCTACCAGTGCTGGCCAGACTTACACATACGTTTATAGCCTGGAACATCAGATTCTCTGCCCCTTGAGCCCTTTTGCAGCTGCTGCATCCCTAAAAGTAAAAGACCCTGGGCTTCACCTGCCTGACTATCGACGAAAGAGTGACAGACAGAAACCCCAGAAAGGCACCGAGTATTATCAAGAGTTGCAAATACAATCCACAAAAGCTGGAAGTCTGACTCCACAGAGGATGTGGCTAAAAACCTGAAGAATAAATTCAACAAAATGCTCAAATTAAAAGACATAAGCAGACTTTTTACAAAATACAATCAGCTGTACTGATCTTAGAAAAGATGCACACGTGCTATGAAATGCTATGGTTGAAACTGAAAAAATCCCATAGCATTACTCTTCTGTGTGCTGTTGCTAACAGAGAGACAGGATTATTCTCTATATTATAGTTCAACTAGTTGAAGAGCCCTACTCCTACCTGCCCCTGACGGAAGGAGAAGGAGCACATAAAGTCAGATATGTTCTTTCCTACGGCCTATCTTAAATAGGTTTACAAACCTGTTCATATGTTATGCTTACAGGATCACTCTAACTACATGATCTATCTATGCTTTCAGACGCACTAAAAGCTAACAGAGTTTTGTTCCTAAGTGTCTAAACCATGAGATTTAGGTTCTCCAGTGTTTTCAGTGCTTCAGAAAACTGCATCCTTTCCTTATGACAGACCCAATACATTAGCATCACTTGAGAACTGCAGGATCAGACAGTAGAGGAGGCACATATCCATACTCCCTGCATACAAACTATGTACTGAAAATTCTGCAGGGTTGTTTCTACACAGACCAAAGATGAGTTTTTCAATCACAGTAACTCATTTCAGCAGAAACTACTCCTTAATGAAGATGGGGACAGCACTCAGCAAAATAAGTATCATTTGAACTGGTTGCCTTGATACCCTTAATGAAATGCCAACTTATACCATGTTCAGCTTATATGATCTCAAAACATTAAAGTGTGATTGCAAGAAGCACAAACAGGGAATATGAGGTAACACCAATGGAAAACACACCTTTTATCTATATAAATAATGTCTAAAAATACAAGGTGCATGACAAGGAGGCAGGATGCTCTGACAACTAAAAAGAAATCTGCCAGAGACTTCAGTGCTTGCATCTATCTCTGCATACAAATCTAGAGCTGCACTGTCTTTCTTACATGGACAAGCTAATTCATTTCTCCATTTACATTGGTTTTCCAGAATGTAGTATTGGATGAGGGGTCTTTATTTACCTGTAATTCCTTACAAAGGACTGAGAAGAGAAACAAGCTCTGTGGAGTTTGTGAAACTAATCTATTTCCTGCTACAGAAGAACTCTTCCTCATTACTAGTATTTTTGCAGCACAGTTTTAAATGAAGCAAGAAATGCTCCTTCATTTTTCTCTGGAAATGCTATTTTGCAAGCCAATAAATATAACTGACAATTCCTTAATATATTGTCCAAAAGCTCTTTCTCAAGTCATCTTTCTTAATCCCATTTCTCATATTACATTCTCTGCTTCATGTTGATACCCTTCAAGTTATCACTTGTTTTCTTTATTGTCCTTTAGCCAGCCTGTATCTGTTTAACCTAAAACTGTTCCTTGTAAGTCCAGGCTCCAAATACCTTTCCTGTGTCTGCTGTTCTTCTCTCCATCTCTCCAGCTGTCGATATCTTTCTGCTAACAAGACTTCAGCATCCCAAGTGACAGGAGACCTCTGCTTATTAGACTAAAATTGAATTGGTCTTTATTGCTGTCAAATCAGTATTCTAAATTCATGTGTAATTTGCTGTCAGCTACTACTTTTAAGTCTCTTTTGGCATTACTGCTTTCCAAGGTTTCTCTCACTCATAGGAATTGGTGTCTCAGATTATTTTTCCCTTGATAGGCTTGCACTAATTAATGTTTCTAAAATGCTTTTAAAATGGAAAGCACTATATAAATATTAAGTTTCCTTATCTGTAATGGGAAACATGCTCCATTACTATTGTCACATAAACTTCACATGAACACACTTTATGCATAGTCCTTGGTCATGGGCACTTGCTTTCCAAAAAAGCATTACTAACTGAATATATTAATGGGAAATATTTATGTGTAGGCTATGTACACATAAGAGCTGGGGTATGCATTGTATGTGTTACACACACAAAATATAGGTCAAACCACTCTGTTGTTTATGTATTTAAAGTAAACAGAAACTTAGCCCAGTTTGCAATTTTGCATATGTATTTTACACTGATTTTCACTGTATAAACACTGTCTTACTGAATTATTGACTGCCTAGCAATGTCTGGTGCAGGGAATTGTTTAATACTGAATGAAATGATATTTGATAAGTTTAGGCAGCTTAGGTATTAATTATTCCAAAAAAGAAAAATAAAAAATCCCTGTGCTTTTGCTACCTAGCATTTCATGTATTTGAGTTTAAAGTGTATCATTTTAAATGCTCTGTTCCACAAAGAAATGCAAAATATTTCTGTACACTTTAGCACCTTTAAACCACAGGTAATTAAGAAGACTGCAAACTGTTGTTATTGCAGATGGTATTGGGCAGCATCCAGTCCCACCACTGGAGCTGATGTCTCACGGTGCCCTCAGGGACACACAGTTCATAGCTTATGGGTTTATAATACAAGGCACATGCCCAAGGGGCCAATGAGCGCGGCGGGGGACAAAGGAAGGAAACTGACCCAGGTAATTTGTTAAAGCAGGCATTAAATATGTCGGCAAGGTTTGTTCTTCCAAAATGCTGCATTCTTGGTCCCGGTCCAATAAATCACTTACCATAGACGTCAATGAAATTATTCAGAGATTTGAAGGTTAAATTTGTGTTTACATGTTTTGTTTGGTTGGGATCTGCACAGTCAGCACCCTCCAGGATTTAGCTTAGGGGTTTTTTGAGTCTAACAAGTTTTGAAGCAGAAAGCTCTGTGACAAATTTTCTGCAAACCTCACTTCAAAGGGAGGTGGATGGTGTATCTTCACTTCCACCCGTATTTTTTCCCAACCAACCTGTTTACTATGGGTCATGTTATGAGGCATTTTATCATATTCTCTCTTTTTCTGGACTAATGTCCCTCTCCAAAGTTCAGACCAAAGAAGAAAAACCAGCACTTAATCTTGAAGACTGTAAGAAGCCTTTCCATCCAACGATCTAATGTTTTTGTATGACAGCTTATACTTGTTGAACTACACGTGGTGGTGCAGAGTTACTGAGTGATAGGTGTGTTCCCACTATTCCCTTCCACAGGTGGAGGCTGATACACCTGTGTCATATTTGCTAAACCATAGTTTCAGATAAACCACCAGCAGATTGCTTATTTTGGAGATTGGTTAGGCAGAACAGCACACAGCCAATGTACCCGTCATGCTACCACAAGACCAAAAAAGGTGTGTTTGCCTCCCTTATAAAACACAGAAGGGAGCCCTAAACTCGTATAAAATGTCTAGACTCTGGATAAACAGTCACCAAAGCCGGTGCTGCTGCTAGTTACTGAATTACCATGAAGATGAAGCTGTACATTAATAGTATGTCAGTCACGTTCAAGGATGAGAAGCAGGTTTAAGATAATCGTTGCCCTCCAGAGACCTGCACGGTCACCCACAGCCCCGAAGACGCAGCCACAGGACCAGTTCCGCAGGCTCCACTCAGAAGAGCAGACCTTTGCAGTCAACCCTCAGGTGATCCTCAACCCAGTTCTCTTCCCAGCTCAAGCGCATATCACTTCCTAAGGCCCAGCTGGAGAATATGAGGATTTGCAATATCTCTGTCAGCATTATTATTGCTGCTGCTGTTGCTGCTGCTTATTATTATTATTTAACACCAGTCTCCTCAGCAGCATCACAAAATGCACAGAGTTCCCAAGCCATCTCCTTGCAGTTACACCGTGCTCATATAATTCCTGTAACATCATTATGAATTCAGGACAGCCTGTACAGACACAAGGGAAACTTAAGGTGAATAAACAAAATGTAAAGGAGAAGGGCATACTTAACAAGATACAGATAGTTTATTTCAGGGGTACAGTATACTTTGTTGTAGTTTCATTCCAATAACTTGATCATACAAGCTCAATCTGCCTTATTTTCTACACACTGATATAACAACACTTCTAGTTGAATATCACCCTCCATGCATTTTAGTGTGTTAAAATTGCTTCAGGTTTTGTTTCCTGGCACTAAGTATATAAACTATGACAACACTGGTTTGGAAGAAAAATTTTTGTATTCTCATGATTATGCAAACAGAAAGCACAAACAATTTTTATTTATACTATTATTCATAGTAAAAGATAACTACAAACATGATAAGGACTACCACAATTGTAAAAGAGATGTTTGAAGTGACTATAGCATCCTTAGCAATCGTGCTGGAAAACTCATAGCTATTTTAAAAAAGTGATAATGCTACATGAAACAAATGTACCTATCAGTAGTGATCAGCTTCCCAGGTAACAATTACCTCCTACTTTCTGTGCTGCATGAAATATTTATTAAAAAGGCCAACCCTAACATGAAAGAAAAGCACCTGTTGCTGTTTCCACAAGTAGCTCATTTAAAAGACCTAGAAACTGGGACAGACTTAAGGGAATTTTCCAAGATTTTGTCCAGGAATGCCTGTTCTCTGGCCGAAAACCAGCTGGGCTCCTTGCTTGAAAATGGCTGAGCAATCTTTAATCAAATTGTCTGGTGGGTGTCTGTGACAGAGAGAAATATTCAGAAGAACTAGGAAAAGAAAATCAGATCCATTTACACCAGCGACCTAAGCCGAAGCTTGAACTGAGATTTAAAGACATAAAAAGTGAACAAATGCACTATTTCATTCTGCTCATATTTCAAGTTACAGAGGCATAAACAGATAAATATGGCAGTAAAATCAGTTTGCTTTTACTGCACTGTAAGTTCTTATGAATGACCAACTTCTCCCCACCACATTTTTTAAAGAATAATTTGTTCCAAGTCAAAAAGCCCGTATGCCAAGTTTCAGCACAGAATAAAATTTTTACAGTGGAGTTATAAATTTTTGAAAAGTGGGTTCTATGTACTCACATACACTTAACCATTACAAGGGCAGCAGGTGTCACTATAACAAATGATGTAAAGTTCAATTTAAACATCAGAGAACATACTGAAATACTTTGGAAATTGCCACAGGTCACTAACATTTTATATGAAAGAAAAAAAAGAAAAGAAAAACCAAACTCCCCTCCCTAACATTTAATTTTTCCCCCCACAAGGCAAAGTAAAGAAAACACAGACACAGATTCTTTGTAATTAACAGGACTGCGGTTTTACAGCTAAGCATGGGCCAAGAAGTGAAAAGTTAACAAATCATTAGACAACATATATTGCTCTGTATGAGAACTGTAGCAATCTGCAAAATAGCTTAGGATACATGAGCATGAGGTCAACTGTTTTCAGTAGATAATTGTACGTATAAGCATCTTTACTTCATGGACAAGGCATGCAACATAGCACAGGAATATTCTGGCAGTTTCAAAACAATTATATTTGCCTTTCATGTTATTTAAACAAATACAGGAAGTAAGGTCACTAATCACTGTTACGATTTAAATATTAAGAAAAAACTGCCTGTATTTTCTCTCCTCCCCTCCTTCCATTTTTCTGCAAGTCACCGCAGTTTCCATAGCAGCTGTACTGTTTACAACACAATGGCCTCTTCCCCCTCCTTGCTAAGACTCCTTGAAGTTACAAAGCACTTTAACACCCACTTAACCTTAAAGCTAGAGGATTCCTATGGGAGTGCTGGTACCCTGTGTAGATGCTTTGCTCAATTCAGGGACAAGAAGAGAAGACACCATGTAACCTGAAGGAAAAGGAGAAATGCAACTACCTATTTGCTTAAGGATAGCTCTCCTTTCCCAGACTGTCCTTCTACTAAAGTGCTCAATTTTCAACATTACCTCCAGGTTTCACACAGGAATCCCCACTCCTCCTAAGCCAGCATTTGTTCAGGGTTATACCTGGTAGCACCTGACGTCCTAACAATACCGCACACCGATCCATGTTTTACTCTACATACTGTCGCTATCAAAAGCTTAGCTGAATAATTTGCAGCAAGACCAAGTTTCACCTCCCGCCCAAGGCACCCTCTTGGGTTCGCAGAAGCGGTAGTGAGCCTGGACATGAGCCGGACGGCTCGATGGGATGGCCCAGACCACGCAGCTCTCCTTAGCCGGACACTGGATCTGCTCCGTAGCAGCACATCCTACACTACAAATCCACCCGACGGAGGTGCCGACGCAGCACGGCAGTGCTCTGGCTGCTACTGGTGTCACTACCCGTATATAACAGCAAACAAGTCATGAGAGCAGCAATTTTAACCCGCAGGACTCACAACAGCGAACACAACAATGAAACAGCACCAGCTCCAGATGTCAGAGGTTACTAGCAGCATCAGCAAAACTTATTTTGGAAGCAAAAATATTCTGGGAGAAGGTTTAAATGGAAGTTTTAGTTTTTAGTTTTCTCTTAAGAAAGAGAAAAATACAGTCTGTGGGGAGATTGGGTGTGAGACTGGAAGTGGGCAGCAGCTGTGAGCAAGGTCTGTAGCTTTTTTTGCTCCTTCCTCGGTTTATCCAGGGCTGCTAAGTACCCTCGGGACAGGGCCGTCAGGAACCAAAGACCTCTTTGTCTCAGGCAGCTTCATCATCCACAGCGGTAGCTGCTGCTCCTGGTAGCTTGACCTCTCAGTTCAGCAGGATCTGCAGGGAATCGACCGGTCAAGCTGCAAATACTGCTGGAATAATCAATCTCATCTCCTCTGTCCTAGGAAAAGCAAGCAATCCATAGCTTTCAACAGCGATGTCCTAAGCAGCTGCCTATTTCACCTGTGCCTGAAGCTAACTGATATTTAAGCTCTTCCTCTTCTTGAAATGAACATTTTAATCCCAGAAATATGAATATTATCTGTCAGACATTTTTTGTGGGTTTTTTGCTTCATCATAACAACTCTGGCCCTGATTCAACAATGCACTTAAGCATGTGCTTGAATTTATGTAGATGAATAGGCCTGTTGAAAAAATGCTCCAGTTAAGCATAAAATTGATAATGTGCTTCAGTGTTTTGGATTAGGCTTTAATTGCAGGAAAAGTTTAAAGCCATATTGTATAACACTTAAACATCCACCCATAAGCAAGTTTATGCTTTTCCTTAAAAAAAAAGTTATAGTACTGCTCCCTGCAAGAACCAAAGTACAGTGTTAAAGATCCCTAGGATGAAACTAGCATTATCTTGCAATGTGACAGATGTACCGTAAAAAAAGATGTGTGATTTTTCTCCTAATCTTTGCTGTCACAGACGAAAGAGATTTTTTTCATCAGTCTCTGTAAGTCATATTATATAGTATAGAAATACCAGTACAGTTAGGGTCTTTTTTTATAACTTGTTCTGTTTTAAACTGCCAAATGCAGTAATTCATGTAATCACAGTTCCAGACCACCCTGATGTCAGCACCTCTTACATGCTTTACAATAGACCTTATTTTTTTTAAAGTGGGCAATTATAATTCCTTGTATCACTATCCTCCCCAGCCTACTTAAAACAAGAAAACTGTATTTTAGTTTTATTGTGAAATACCCCAAATAAATATCTTAAATGGCAAATAAGCAGCACAAACATGAACATGGAATATGCATGCCCTTCTTCCCCCCTTATGAAGGAAGTGTCTATCAGGATAAATTTAGGAAGAAAGGAGATTTTGTCCTGGTCTGAGAAGTTCCATCCCATTCAGTGTTAATGCCTACCACAGAGAATTTCATCTATCCTTGTGAAATGACAGACAAAAGTCTTGCAGAAATCTTAAGCCAAATCTGGAAATCTGAAGCGCTTTAGCATATTAGTGATATGCCACATAATGAGACAAGCTCAGAGCTGTGCAGAATGGAGACGTCTTTGCAAGGAACACTTTCTAGATACGAAGGCAACCTATAATGTGGATCAGGAATAAATACAAACTCTTGACGACAAAGGACGAACTTTGGCACTGGCATGAATAAATAGGAATTGGTCATGAAACATCAAGCATATGACTGAAATCAGAGAACAAGAGGGACTGTGAAGTTCTCAAATTAAGGAAGATTGGTATTCAGACCTAGCCCCCAGCTGCCTTAAAGTCGCCGCTTCTCTCTTAGTGCAGATTAAAATTATGTCTTTCATTTCTGATGAGGTCCTAAGCAAGGCACGTCAGGCGCATCATCGGTGCCAGTTACAGGAAAATATTTATGGGGTAGTTGATAGGAAAAGCACACAGCAAGAGGAAGGGATAAAAAGTCCAGAAGACATTTCCCTCTGCAGCTGTCAGTAGGAGGCTGCACACCAAAAAAAAAAAAAACCCGCTCCAAGAAGTTTCTGCAGTGCTTTTTTCTCAAGAGACATGGATACAATGATACCTATTCAGTAGCCTGAGCCTCTGAAAAATGGAGAATTATACTTCTCTACTTCCATGTGCAGTTCTCTGTTCACATACATTGTCAAACAGCAAATGAGACAGAGAGAGAATAGAGTTTATTGTATCTAATGGGACTCTCAGCATGTTAGAAATGCCAAACTTTTATTCATAGCATCTACGTGGTAGTAAGACTTCTCAAAAGATGAAGAAAAATATTTTATCAGCCTAAATCAATACTGGACCTTCTCATCAAACACTGCAGCATTTTATTCCTACAGGGTTGCCTGAGAGCTATTGTTTGAAACAACTGCCATCATATAAATCAATTTCTTTATTATTAATAACAAGAATTTTCCTTGCAGTTGTAGTGGGAACAGTGTTCACATACTGTTCTCTCCTAAAGCAGTTCCAGTATAGTAATGTGACTACACTATGTTGCCATCTTTTCAAACAAAGCCCCCACAAGTTACAAAAAAAACATGTCTACTCATAGGCTGTGCCTCTAAAGTATCTGACTTCTTTCTCCTGTATTACAAAAAGACTTTTCAGTGACACTTCAGTATGGGATACATGCAAATATGCCAGTTTTCTTTTAGTTGAACCACTCCATTAGATGCTTCCAAACCAAGCAGGGCAATATAAACACTGCCCAGGGTAAGAGAGAAGCAACCTATCAAGATTTGATAGCTAGTGCTAAAGAATTTTTTAAGTGTATGTCAAATAAAAGATATTGATGGTAAGACTGCAAAACAACCTCATCCATTGATTATTTTAAAATTCAAGCAGGTATAAAATTTTCCCCTTAAAAAAACCATGGTAACAAACCCAATCAGATTACAGGGAGCAAAGATGTTATCATGTAGGTATCATCTGGAAAAAAAAAATCCCAATATGACATTTCAGTACATTTTTACTTGATGATTTTTGTCTCTTTTGAACGGCACATGCTTTATACCAGATGTGATTGTATCCGTATCTTCCTTAGATGATGTTAAAATGACAAGCTACTGCAGTCAGAAGGCAGTGAAGAAGAGATCCTATTATTTTCTGTGCTCATGAAGCAACAGAAAATAGCATAGGTTTTGATATATGCACATGGTTGGTTGACTTAGATTTGAACCATGATCATATAGAAGAGTATCATCTCTGACACTGCATTAGGTGCCACAGCAAAGCACAGTCATTGCAGAATGAGACCACTATCGCTGGCTCTTTTGCTTGACAGAGTGTAAAATCAGAAAGCGGGGACAAAGGGAAGCACAATAAATTAGAGTGACACTATTAGACACAGTCTCGTATTTCATTGATGTTATAGCTTGCATGGCTGAGTAGTTTTCATGCAAATAGGAAGGACTAACATCTTAATTTTATCCTGAATCAAGTCACTGATTTATCTTACATTGGTGTCCTTCCACCATTCTCTTCAATAAACTCTACCTATGGGAGTGGGTGGTGGGGAAAAGCAAGTTTAATAAGGGTTGGCTCACATGATGTAGAAGGTTATTTTCTCTGATTTAGGCCAATCAAAGTAATGTACAATGCACTGATTAGACATAGCAACATTTACGCATGCTAACCCTGAAAGTAACAAAAGTGTAGCAGGAATATTCAACACAACTGCAAAAAGCCAAGACATTTATACGTAGTAACCTGCATTGCAACCAAAAGACTTACCCTACTGTATGACTTAACCATTATTATTCAAAAGTTGCTTCAAATTTCTCCTCATCTCTCTACAGCCAAATGGAAATAATAGATACTACAGTGCAGTGATGTGGAGCAATTGAAGATAATTTTGAAAATCTATGCTCTCATTTGATGAACAAATAGATTTTCATTTTTGCATATAAACCAGCTTGTATTAATGAAGTAAATTCTGTGCAAAATTGTTTGCTTGCCTTTGGACTTTACAGTGATTTCAAAATTTCAAAGCAATATGGCTTTTGGTGTATGAAGCAACTTGTAAACTTCTCTCCAACAACTTTTTTTTCAGCTAAGCAACATAACTACAAAAAACCTAAACAAATAATTTTTGCTACATAACCATTCCAAGTAAACATTCAAGTAGGTCTAATTCACTTTTTCCTTTGGCAATGCCTGAAAGAAAGTGAAGTGGTATAGATTTGAAAGATAAATGTCTTGAACTGACAGCCTTTTTATGAAGCTACATTTTATTGGGATGCAATAATGAGTTGAGTTTTCCATACTTGACTGCAGTGATATTAAGACACCTGATTGTGAAAATGGGAAATTGCATGGAATACAGAAAGACTGATGAGTATCTACTTTGAGGTGGATTCCTCTTTTGTTATAAATAGCTTGTCATGGACAGGTAACTGCACCAGCTCAACTGTGCATCGCACGCTGACAAAAACTCTTTGCAGCATATTGCCATAACTTTCTTGTTGATTTACAAACTGGTAGTGGATTTACATGAAGTCAGATTAAAAAATTCTAAGTCATTTTTCCAAAGGGACTATTTTTTATAGTTCTGCAGTTTTACAATACTCTTTTTTTACTTGGCAATGACACTGTGCTTTTCTTCTCACCTTTTTTGTCCTTGGGCAGTAAGTTCACTGTGGTTAGAAGTTTTGCTTTGTTTACACCTAGTTCTCCATCTCACAATGAAGTCCAGTGTCTAATTTCTCTGAACTGTAACACATAAGCGCTTCTGAGATTAGTTCATCTGTTCTCTGAAGACTTAACTGAAACTTTATTCTTCTCCTGTCTTTGGCTCTGCGTAGTTGTTTTCACTTGTTTAGTTTTTGTAGTAAACAGAGCAGCTTTAGTTGCAACACTTTTTTGGTCACCATGGAAAGACTTCACCAAGGAGGAAGATGAATATGTTGTAATTACAGAAGTTCCTGTTCTATCCACTATACTCTCTCTTCCCTCACAAATTCATTGCAGCACTATCTGTTACTGCATAACAACTAAAAAAATGTGAGAGTTACTAGCATACAGGAATTATACATTTTCTTATATTTTGTTTTCTGGTAAGTAGAAAACCCATAGGAAGGTATTTCCAAATTAGTTTATAATTATTGGGAAAGTAGTATTAATATTAAGGTAGCAGATAACAGATTTTTTTATTTCAAGAATATGAACAATTGAGAAATCTACACTAAGTTAAGATGGCATCTTTCTGTAAAGTGACTCAGTAGGCTAGGTCATAAACCACAGGATTCAGATTCCAAAAGGCATCATTTTCTGCATTACATGAAGTAAAAAAGCAGCAAACTCCAAAAGAGCCTTTCCTGTACATAAAGCAATTAAACCCTTATACTACTATTTAACATTTATAAATGTAAACTGAGTTAAAATTATTAAAATACGATTTCAAAAGGACATTATAATTTCTCTCATCCTTCTCTTTCCTGTGTTGTAGTCTATACCTCTCTGTACACATCTTAATTCAAGACCGAATCTTGCAAATATTTACTCCCAGGTGTAACGCTTACCACACTGTGGAGTCCCATTGAAGTCTGAGGAGACTGTCAAAGAAAAGAGTATCCCAGGAGACTACTATAGACTGAAGAATGTAGACAGGGTGTTTAGAGGGTGCTGCACAATGAATACGAAAACAGTCTGATATTTACGTTGGTTTTGTAGAGTCTTCCCTAGCAGTAGAGATGGATTTTATGAACTGAGAAGCAAATTCAATGTTAGTTCAAAAGGCATCAGCCTGCTTCAGAAATCTCAGCTCTACATGTTTATAAGTAAACTATAAATGCCTATTGTTACTGTTTTCCCACAGTCTAGCATTCACCCACTCTTTAATAAAGATCTGTTACTTATTCAACTCCTATTATGTTTTTCTTCTAAATCAACACTATGCTTTTGAAGCCACCATGTTTACCCATACAGAATAAAGGGTGATATCCTCACAGAATTATACGACAGAGACTTCATGAACAACAAGCTTTGAGGTCTCTCACAGCATAGATTTCAGATCACTAGGTGAGAAAATATGTGGGTTTTATTTTCAAATGCTTAGCACCTACCATGAACCCAGTTTAACCAACAACAACACAAGAACAATAAAAATCCTCTCAACTCCCACTGAGGATCTCAGTGGGACCAGGTTTTCAGAAGGTTTCAGAAGGTTCAGAAGATCTCTGTCATGATACTCTGTAATGACAGTTGCTTCTGTTGACATTTCAATGGATGACAAACTTTACAAAATATGGCTTTGTTTACATATACTGAAGTTTTAAAGTAGCTGGCCATGATCCTTCACTGCAGAGATTTATATTAGCAGCACATCCACCATTACATTCAGCGTTCCTTGTGCTGTTTGAGAAACTAACGGCAGAGTGGAAACACATTTCAAATGGAGATGAGACTAGAACAAAGAACCACCTCACCAGTTTGCTAGAAGTGATGGAGAAGGAATATATGGTCATCACAGCCATGGGTATGGTGGGTGCTAAGAAGCAGCTGAGAGCTTCCCATACAATCACCGTCTTTCTTCCATCTGGTAAACCAACATTGTGCCACTCAGAGTGCAAGAGCTACCTACGCAACATCCAAGCACATGTTACACCCACGCCAAACAAGTGAGTGAACTACTCACATTGTATAAAATACATGTTTAACCAAATGACTCACTGTATTCTACAGAGGATAGGAGGTGAACAAAGTTTCTCTATGCTTAATAGCTTGTAGGAAAAACAAGCAAGTAAATCACAAAAGGAAAAAGAAGCTGTAGCATTCAGATAATGAAACAATTATCCACTTGAAAATAATGAGAAAAGCACCTTCCACAAGGGAGTTTCTTTTTTTTTTTTTTCCTTCTTATTTTTTTTCCCCCCTGGAAATATGCTACAGTCTATATCCCTTTTATCCTTTCCATTAGGTATTTTAAGGGCTACAGATGATTCTGCTGTGAAACAAAAACAAAATACATGAGTATTTTACACAGTGTATCAGAAAAGACAGTTTAAAAAATGCACAGCCTTATGCCTTGAGCCTCTACAAACACTCTTAAAATCAAGCAATTCAATGCTTTTCATGTCAATCATATTCAGAGGTCTCCAATGCCTCCAAATTTTATGAGCTGTCACTCATTCCAATCCCAAAGGTACCCTACTAAATACAAGCTTAATGACCCTAGAAAGTATGGTTGAAAATTTCTACTCTACAAAAATGTAAATTTAAAGCACAACAGTAAGAGAAACTAAAGAAGAAAAAAACCTGGCAATTTCTTATTAAATAATATTTTTATGCCCTTGGATATAGGCAGTCTTTGTACATACTGAAATATACATTTTGGTGTTGGATGGATGAAGATGAAACTCAAAGACATCTGCAGACAGTAAGTGACATCACTTTAAGCCAATGAAGACTACAGAGTATCTGGATTGTTTTATTCCCACTTTAATCCCTTATAATACATAATGTCTCTCATTTCATTGTACTTGAACTCTTATGATGAACCAGAAAATTTTCTGTTATTGGTCAAACTTTATATACTAGCTTATACATACAAAGCTTCCAAAAACTCACCCTACTGCAGACTTGGAATTTAAGTTGCATTTTCCCTTTACATTAAAGATGGGGATAATCCGCAAAATCTGTTCTCTGCCCTGAAATTCAGTATGCATATGTGAGCTGTTTCTCCGAGAGAAAGATACCACTAAGAAGCCAAGTTAAATCACAGATATTGACTCTATTTCTTTTTCAATGGGCTCACAGAGTGAAGAAATGAAATATTAATAATGCTTTGTAGGGCAATGATCAAAGAAATAAAATAGTCCAGCAGAAAATGAGAGGGAACAAATGGCTATATCTATTGTGTTAATGAGCATGGCAGCAGAAAATTAATTGGGTACCAGGTGTATAATACTGTGAAGAACTTATGTTGCCATTTGCCATAAGCAGCGCTGGAACTGTTAGAAATAAAGTTAAAATGGCTTGGAAAATGTGTTATCTGCTTGCCTTGCTGTTCTGGCTGGTTTTTTAATTCAGGTCAGAAGATTCAGCTGATACAAATTAACATACTTCTTAACTTCACTGATTTACATAAGCTAAAGTATCAGATCAAATGAGGAAGTAGAAATAAAACAAAGAGATTTAGCCTTTTTTTTTTTTCTTTTCTTTTTTTAAATCAAAATGTCCTGTGTTACCAACATGGCAACTCTAAAAATCAAATGACCTATACGGACTGAACTGAATATTGTTAACACTTCCGTTTCACCTTTTAAGGCACTCCATAGTACTTTTCATCTGATGTAGAAATATGAAATAATAGCGTGAATCATCATTGTTATACTACTCCTTAATACTTTACATGTAAAGGCGTTGTTAGGATGGTATGAAGCTATTTTAAATTCTTATAGACTCGTAAAATATGTTTTTATTATAGAACTGAGAACTAATCCACTTCTGCAGAAGTTTCAACTAATAGAACCAGTAATAAAAATAGGTATCATTGATGACAAAACCAGAACTACAGCAGCTGATATGGTTCCTAATATTGATGAAAATACATTCCCTAATGTTGATGCGCATAGTATTATACCTGATGAGTGGAAGAGCTAGAGCTATGAAGAGTCGCTTCCTAGTATGAACAGAATAGGAAACATTTGATATGAAGGTTTCTTGACTACTGAAACATGTAATAAAAAGTACTAACCAAGAACTGCACTTTCACAAAACCAATCAGATTTGCAATTGCAATGCCAAATTCTTCTTAGCTGAATAGAAGTAAAAGGTTCTTTGTGGTGTTCCTCAAAAGACCTGGTAGCCCCAACTCCAAACCAATGTGGTGAGTATCTGTATAACATGGTCACTATTGCAACTGCTGTTTCACACACTTCTTGGCAACTGCAGCAGAGGACAATGCAGGACTGAATGTGTCAGACCAGTCTGCAGAGGAAATTTTCTCCTGAGTATAATTTAATTTTAATCTACACTTTCCATCCTTTCTTCTTTAAGTTAATTTTATGTCGTCAAAGCAGTTCAAGTAAACTAAATATTTAGAGGTCAACTATGTTGATGATATACGCAAGTCTATTTTGCAGTTTGGGTGCATGCTGTAATTTAAATAGTATAGACAGACATTAATTATTAATTATATACTGAATGTGCAGAAAGCCTATCCTCTAACAAATCCATCAGATTAGTAGAAGTGTTATTGCTTTTTTTGGTATTCTTAGATTGGTCTCACTAAGTCCTACTATTTCCTGATACATAAATTTTATCCTTTTTCGTTTGGCTTTTCTTATCCTATTCCCCCTTCCTAACTTAAAATAGAGCTCTGCATATCTTGGGAAGTATGTGAAATATGGCATAAAAAAATATAGGTCAGAAAAAAATTACTCTTTTTCAGATTTTGTGTGTTGTTCTCTCAACCTCACTGTAGACTTCTAGACAATATGAATTGAATGGGGACAGGCTTTAGCCACAAAGATATCACTTGCTCTCACTTCTCAGTCTTCTTACTTTTATACAAAAAGAAAAAAAAATCTTGAGTGTATTTTGCCCTTTTTATGGACTAGGAAAGCAAGTTTTGAATATGGAACGTGGCTCTGAGGAATGACCCAGCTAGGAATTAAGCGAAAAGTACTAATAAGAAGATTTTTTGTGGAGACTTTATTGATACCACCATAAAGAATAAGAATACCTCAGGGTAAGCATATGGCTTGTCAGTGCCTGTCTGCTACGATATGTTGTTTCTCAGGGTACTATATTTGTATCACAAAATTCTGAAACAGATGAACACAAAAATAGTCCTTATCTTTACAATACGTGTCTTTCCTGAACTGTATCAAACTAGTATCATAATGGCACAATCAAAGCTTGTCTAAGTTCAGAAATCTGAATTACATAGCATGTCCAGGTCCTTATTAACATACACTATCAATTCCTTATCAAAACTCTTCAGTTTTTTCGCTGATGTTTTGAGTTTTAAAAATTTGCAATTAATTAATTTTTCAACAATGATCTCTGCAAGCTACAGCTGCAAGGTGAAAAAGAAAGAGGCATAAGTGGGGAGATGGATGGGCAACCCAAATCATTCTATGATTCTATGACAGGGTCGAGTGTGACAGCTGTTCAGATTCTGAAAACCAGGTTAACACAGTGTTGAGAGCAGAAAGGAAAGCATGGTAGCTTTCAGCTCCATCAGGATCTTAAGGACTGAGATGTGACTCATGATATACAATTCTGCCTTCCCTTCCACACAGCTCCTTTGCAGGCAAGCTACTGCATAAATACTGACTTTAAAAAAAAGATTAATACAGTCATTTTCCTCACCAAAACTGAAATCCAATCACTACTGGCATAACACCTTGGGACAGTGAAACAAATGCTATTTATAACATCTAGCCGTAACCTAATATCATCAGGTATTCAAATGTATGCCTTCAGCTACAGCCATTTCCCTAAAGCATTCAATCCTTTTAAAGACCCAGTTTTTGTGGCAGTGGTTAGAAAATGTTCCTTATACTTGATTAAGAGAACCATTTCATTCCCTAAAGGTATCAGATGTTACCTGTCAGGAATACAGACAAGAATTGAGCCTTGTTTCACAGAAGAAATATTAAAAATACTAGACAAAATCAGTGTCACTGCAATAAGTTGATGAAATACAGCATTTGGGAAACTGAGCTTTGGTTAAAAGCTGCTGGCTAAGACTTAATCCAGGAAACGGCAAAAACAGTGTGCGCACACACAGAAAAAGAAAAAAAAACCAGCAGGCTGCTTGGAAAGGCTTTTTAGAAGCTGATAAAGGGTATCAGCAAAGGCTTGTGTTCTCTCATAGTTAAAGAAGTAGACAGACTGGGAGTCACTGTGTCTAACCTCTCCAAACAGAAAGATTCGGTGTTGTTTTTAAGCGCTGACATAAGGTGAGGGCAGTAGCAGAAGGGACCTTCTGTACAGACTAAGGGAAGAAACAAATCTGTTTATAATTATTATTTTTATGGGACCAGTAATTTTATGCCTGATATGTAATTAAGAAAAAAAAAATAGAAGAAACAAATGAGGAATTCTGTATCTCCTGTGCTGTAGGTCTGGGGCTTCTGAGGGGGTGAAAGATGAGTCAGACCATGACTCAAAGAACTGTCATGCCGGCACAGAGGGAACTGAGAGCCACCTTCTGCCTTACCCTCAAAGTGGGTGATCTGGTCTCAGCAGCGCCGTAACATTAGTCATCTGATGGCAGTAAATTCGTGGAACATTAAAAACTCTTTGCCATAAACATACGAAGCCATAGAAATAGAAAAAGGATAAAAGAGCAAAGAAGGAGTAACCATGTGCATGCCTTCACATAGTACGGACCCTACTTGGCCATCCACGCAGAAGAAGAGTGGGCAGGAAGCTCCTCCAAACATGACCATAACCTTTGAACCAGGCGTGGATTATGTTTCAGCCTGGGTCTGGACACACCAGATCTATAACCTCACACATAACGAGCATTCTACAATTCAGCAAGAATCATCAGCTGGATCCTTATACTGGTTTCAACAGATCATGTCAAGTGCTGGGTGTAAAGCCTTGCAATTCCAGCGTGAATCTTCATTAATTTTAGAAATAAGATTGCTTCTGTGACTTAATGTTTCCAAGTAAGGTAAGAACTGCAGAAGGGTGGGGAAACTATATTCCACCCATGGAGCACAGCTCAAAGACATGAAAAAAAAGATCAGAAATTCACATGTTCACAAGAACAAGACTAGAAACTATTACAAAATGCCCTATTGCAGCCCAAGGGCTTGTCTGCTGTGAATAATTGCAGGATTTTGGTGGAAGCACATGGTAGTTTGGCTTCTGCAAAACTTTGTTTACTTGCAGCTCCTTCTTACCAATCAACAAGCTGTTTTGAGCCACCACTTCCAACACCATCAAAACATACCCGAAGAGGATTTAGTGTATAGCTGCTCCATGGTTTTCCTCTTGAGGGCATATACAAAACAAAGACTTTACAGATTATAAATATATACAATATGAAATTACAGATTGAGAGCTATCTGTCAGGAATATAATGAAATAAATTAAAAGTTTTAAACTCCACACTGTAACCATGAGAGGGAAATAGCCCCTATGCTAGTACTAAATCAAACAAGTCAATCTAAACTGTACGCAAATAAAATTTAGCTAGGGACAAAGATTTCAACTTGTAAGTCCTAGAGTTATTTGAAGCACTGAAAAAAATTCCCACAAACAGTTTCAAGGAAGAAAACGTCCTAGTCCTGGAATGGGTATCTAAATGTGGCAGTAAGATAAGACTGTAACCAAATGCACAGCTGCAGAGTGAAACTTACAAATTTAATCATGCATGATTGCTAAGTATTGGTTTTCTTTCTAAATTAGTAATAAATGGAACAACAGTGTATTTAATTTTATGGCACCTTTAGTAATAAAATTCTTTGATGTATGGCATAGAGCATGATTTTATGGAAAAAAAAATCATTCATTAGGAAAGAAAAAAAATATACTTTCCAGAATATTTTCTGGTTTCAGAAACATACCCAGTTGTAACTTTCTGTTCCCTTTCCCCCACCTGCTTTTTTCTGAATCCAATAAGACACACAGGAACTTTCTAACGCTCAAACTTGAAGTAAATAAAAATAAATGTGTAACAGAACCAAATGAAATGACTGACTAATTTTTCCATCCAAGATATACAAGATGTTTTAGCCTAACGGTGTTAGTTACAGAGGAAAGTAAAAAGTCATGTGAGAAAACTTTTTATATTTTTCTTTTTAGAAAGGTAGCCTTTGTCTCCCAAACAGACAAAAACCCCCAGAAACTAATCACCTGGAAAAGATAAAAAACATAAGGATTTCTACTGCCCACAACTTTAGATGAAGCTCTATTGAGAGTGCTTAACTAGCAAAAGGAAAGGAAGGGCAATGCAAAAGCCGGAAAAAAGGAAGTAGTGTGTTATCAAAGGACTATTAATTGCTCCCAAAGTAAGAGCAAGTGATGATCTTCTTCCTTTATTTACTTGGACTTTCAGCTGCCTAATCAAAGAATGTTGTGGTGGTTGTGCTGAAAGAAAACTCTACCTTTTGTTTCAGTTATTGCCCACTAGACCTTAAGGACTTTCATTGGATTGGTTTTATAGCTCACTACTGCACTTCAGAGAAGAAAACGAGCAGCAGACAGCTCCCAGTGTCCCCTTACATTGTTAGTAAACAGGAGCAGGATTACAGAGCACCACTCAGCTCACTGAAGTTTTGTGGCTGCTATTACTTGGTTGGTCATTCCTTCAAAGATGAAATTTCTAGTTATAGTAAATTTACTGCATTTGGAAATCTGACTTTCTAATTATAATTAGCTTTAATATTCAAGCCAATGGATCAAAAAAGCTAAAACAAAACAGCTTTCCACATGGAAGACAGATTACAGGTTTTGGGTACTTGCATTCCCTGCTCTCAAAGCAAAGCAGTTCGGCACGGTCTATATTTCCAGTGGCCCTCTTGCCAGTAGTACCTGACTAAGTAAATAAAAAAAGGTCTTACTGCCCCGCAGGCCTCAGTATGTTAGGTTTTTGTCTTCAACTCTAAAAACTGGAAGAAGAAAAGATTGAAATGCACCTCCTCCTTTTGTCCTTTGCTCCCTGCATCCCTCTCATACAAGCCGCTTACCAAAGTGTGCCCTACCAAAGCCATGAAAGTATAAAAGCATCAAGTCCTTTTTCTATTCAGAGCAGTAAGTTTTATAATTTGCCTGCAGGCAGAATAGGAACAAGCAGCTTTTCAAGTTTTTTATGGCATAAAAGAATTCTTAAAACAGCAAAATTATTTTGGAAGAAAATTTCTAACTCCTGCTGGAGAGAGCAAAGATGTTCCAGATGATCTGTAAATAATATATAATGTATGCTTCTTTTTTCCTCTAAATTTGCTCTATTCTGCCTTTCTAAGGCTTTCTCAACATTGAAAACAGAGCCTATTTCTAATAACGGATACCATTAAAGAATGCATGTGTACTGGCTGAAAACAACCGCAAGCACATTTCTCAGAGCATGTAAGACTTTATAGTTATTTCTGTCCAAGATGAGGCCTACAGGAGTGAAGAAAACCTACAACGATACTTTGTACAAAAATATTTTATTCAAGATGTTTACTGTACTGCAGATGTTATATGTTTATTTCTTTTCTTAGATGCTGACTGAACACAGCAGATAGTTCTCCTGGGAGTTTGCGAGCCAAGGCACATACAAGTATCCCAGTAAATGTCTGCCTGCATCCATAGGAATCCAGATACCATTAAAAAAGCCAGTCTTAAGGGGCTGACGAAGCTCATGCTTTACTGGACTTGACCAGAATTCTGGCATCTCAGTGAAACTAACACATAGAAAACGGGCTATTTATGAAAAAGCCTGCAGCACAACTGAGTCAGCTCCTGGTCAAACTCTCTTATTTTATGTCCCCCTCACCCCGCCACCTTTTACCCCAACTGAAGAGAGGAGAAGAGAGATGAAAGAGGAGTAATCAGGCACACTAAAAGCACTTAACTAGATGGGGCAGGACCACTTGCCACAGCTGTAGCAGGAAGCAACAACAACACAAGGTCATTGTATCCAAACCTGTCCTGACAAAGGGAGCTCTGTCGGTCTATTTACTTTTCCCAGTTTGTCTTGCTTTATGCCTTTGATAAACTGTCAGGACTAGTTCCTCCAAGGACTATATTCCCCCAAAAACCACTCTCTGCCAGCCTCACATATGGTACAGTTTCTTGCGCTTCAGAAGCCTGCAGTTCTCATAAGAACTCTTCATGTTTTCCATAATAATTTTAAATACTTTTCGCATTATTTCTCCAGCTGTGCTGTGTACAGACTGAGCAGCACTACAAATCCTGCCCTATAACATTACTTACTCTTAGCCGGTGCTGCAATCTGGTGGGTTAAGCTGCAGAAATATTTAAAAATACAGATCAAATAGCTGAATGCCAAATACAGTACCAGTGTACGCACAAAACAGACAACTTTACCAACATTACCCAAGCACTGAAATAAAGCTAATTTTAAATCAGATTACTTTAGTTCATTTGGCTCCAATCAAGCAAAATGCTTAGTTTTCTCCACTCCAGAGACATTTTTTTAAAAGCTGATCAGGCTGAACTACCTCTCAGAAATTAACACTCTCAGCAAGCTTATAGAGCAGGACATCTATTAGATAAAATAACATTTTTCAAAGGTCTTGAAACCGTCAGGACTTTTCTATTTTTGAAACACCCAGGAAGAGCAAAGGTATAACAATTCCTCAGGTGGAGACTCTCTTGCTATAAGACTGCCTTCCCCAGGGTCCAGCTTTGTCTCCTCTGGAGCTGGGGAAAGATGGAGCACAAAAAGGGACAGTTGTGGAGTAAGAGTGTCATTCAGGGACTTGTGCAATACCACTGCTCTTTAAACTCACTTATTAAATGAACAGCTTATTTTGCAATAATTTGTCTGCGTAAGCAAGCTTATAGCAAGGCCTAGAATACAAGAACTGTTAATACCAGGGTGACTAAGCCGTCCACTTGCAAAAGCCAGTGAGAGAAAGGGGATAAAATGCCTGTCTGAGGATGGGAAATGTTCTACACTGAGAGCACAGAGTGGCCTTCTTCTGAAGTATGACGGGTGCTCTGCAGCTGCCCTGACCTCATTACATTCATTCTGCTGAAATTCAAACTTCCTATTCTGACACTTTCGTAGCAAGGTGAAGGAAGAGGTTTTTAAACTCGCCAGTCATGGATGATTAGACATCTTCCTTCCACTGATAATTAAGGCGAGTTAGATGCCTAAACAGTACTCGTGCTCTCCGAAACCTCACTCCTAGGAATGCAGCTGCTGGCACGCAGTTTTTATGTTGAATAATTTCACCTGCCCATTTTCACTCACCACCCTTTTGAGCTTCAACAGCTACAGTTCAAAATGAGAGATCACCTCTGGCAAGCCTGAAACAGATTAGTGATAAATTGCTTCTCCTCCTATTAAGCAATTTGCAGCACATTATTCTGGTCAATTCAGTAGGTTACCGTTCTCCCTAGGAAGGCACAGGGACCTGAGGGAATGAAGATGAAAGCTTTTTTCTCCATAGATAAACATGGTACATTTTAATTCATTAAGATCCTCATCTAACTCCTCTAAAAACAATGAATTGCTTACAATGCTTTTTAATGGGATTTATAGTGGATTACCAGCAAGTAAAAATTCAAAGATAATCCATATTTGAGAATTTAGTACTTCCCCACAGCTGCATTGCAAGCGTTGTCTGCCTGTCATTAGCATTTCTGGGCATTTCTTATGTATTATTATGCTTTCACTAACCTAAAGCAGCAGTGCAAATATTTATGCCCAGTGGAGTTCAAACTGGTGGTTTCAGTGGGACGTCACATGGGTGCTGAATTCTTCACCACGCACCAGCTCGAAGTATCACATTCCAGCATCCTGTTCTCGATGTCAGTGAAACCGTTCCCATTTACACCAAGAATGCAGCCTACGCTTTAATATTCTGCCATGAAAACTTTTCCCTTAGAAAGGAGATGCATTCCCTTCCAAGTCAACACTGGCTTCCTGAGAAGGTGGGGTTTCTGAGAAGAGCAATCTCCAGAGACACGGTGGATCCCTGCTACACGACCATACACAAGAGCTTCTGTTCTCGTTTCACACCGTCCCTGGATTCTTGCAGTCTGTCAGGGAGCCACAGGACACAGTGGCTTCCTATCTTCTCTTGTTTCCACCTACTTGAATGGATTCCATAGGGTAAATTCCAAATCAGCATGAAATTAGGTTGTTGCCACCGACTTTTGGGTTTACTTTAAGCTTTTGCAGACTCCTTCTTTATAAAGTTGTATTTTGGTGAAAGTCCTAATGGTTTGTGTGACCATAGGAAGGAAGATCAGTAATTATATTTTCCATCATTATTCTTTCACATTGGAGAACAAAATGCTTTTTTGTTTCCCAGCAAAAACCTTCATACTATGTAAAAGAAATAGCGATGAAATTTTGCTTAGATCCAAAAATGATCTTTCTTTACCAAAGCCCTGCAGGTTATCTAAGCACTGTGATCTTACGATTTTGGTCACATCTTTTCTGACACTGCAAAATCACCTATGAAAATAATTCCTGTGAAATGTATAATAAGAAATTTAAATTTCAGTCCACAGAAGTAAAAATCTAGTAGTTTACTCCAGCTCCACAGAGTTACGGCATTGCCTAACATAAAAGCTGCATTGTGAAATAACAGAGGATTCAGTCCTCCAGAATTAATATTTTTACACTCATCTTCTGACTAAAAATCTCAGAAAGTCATATACACAGTGATACCATGTGATTAAAAAAAGAGGAGACCTATGAAAGTATTCAAGAGGTAAGCCCACTGCAGCAGCTCAGTATGCACCTGACTTATGTGTGTATAACCAAACCATTCAAAGGCTAAAAGCGGGTCCACCTCCAAATGATTTTTAGAATTGATAAGACTAAGTGAGGAGGCTGGGTCCATACATCAAAGGAAAAATATTTATTTCAGACTTGATAAGTATGTATGCTCATCTATTTAATCACATCATATTGATCACGTGTTTGCTAGAAAGAATTTTTTCCCTGTTAAGTATATATTTTTTTCAGATGATGAGCTGCATGTAATTTTTTCATTACTAGAACAGCAAATGGATGCATAAGAAATCTTCAATTGCTTTCTAGTTAGGGCTACAAAGGCACCATATAATCTGTATAATAGTTTTGCATAATTTAATATCATGAATAGTTGTATACTGTACTAGAATACAAGGTACATTAAAATTAATCTACTTCTGATGCATTCAAAGAGAAAATATTTGTGTTTTCTGAATGTAAAGTGAGAATTGTAAACTGCAAACAGTTAACCTTCTGTCTTGATTAATAAGTCTAGGGACCACATGTCATACATGCAATATTTATTACTCTGTTCTTTGTATTTCAGAAGCAAATATATAAAATACCTGAAACACTACAGCAATTGTCAGACTGGGCTTTGGAGATTATGTAGAAGACAACTCCATTGCTAGGAAAGAGACTATAAATAAAAACACATAATAGATTTCATTGATCTAACACCTTCTGAATGCATAACTCATCAAGGTGTTTGAGAACATTTAGATGCCTTGTTTGAACAGCAATCCACGTCTGTCAGAAATTTGAATTTTAAATTCTTGCATTAGCTTCAGGGAAAAGCAGTGGGTGTACTCAGCCGGCTAGAGGTATGAGGAAGAAGAGATAAGAAACGTTAAAATAGAGAAGCAAGAAAAAGTGTCTATTTCAAAGCATGTACTGTTAATTAATAGGTTATGAGCCAAAAAGAAAATGCATAAATATTCCACTGATGGGGTTCACAGTTCAAAAATAAACTTAACTCAGAAATCAAAACAACTCTAGCAGAGTTTTTTTCCAGCAAATACCTGCTTTTTTAGTTCATGAAGTATTTTTCCCTGATTGTTGAATACAGGTAAGATACATTTTATTTAAGCCTGAATCTTTTGTTAGTAAAATCCATACTAATTTGGCTAACGATCAGTTGCTGGCCAGTGACAACAACCAACAGATTATGCCTGAAATGCATGGAATACACTTACTTGTTCTGAACTAGGCTTGAGCCTACAGTAATCGCAGGAAGCTGCCCAAATAGGTGTATGCACCAATGTACCGTGGTGAGATAAATGCCTGACTGAGACTCGATGAGTGATCCTACCAGGCACTGACCTGTGATGCAATTAATGCAGTGCTGCACAGACTTTGGGAGGACCAGGAGGTATTTTGTTCTGTGAATTCGTAAAGGGTCCAGGAGGTCTTATGCCTACAAGGGATCACCTATGCACATTGAAGAAGAGGTACCCTATTCTTAATCAGATCAGTGCAGTGATAAGCAAGGAAAATGTCTGCCCTACTATAACCAGTTTTGGGAAGTGTCTAATGCATGGGAAGTATACAAGGAGTGAAATATATCTAGCTTTGGAGTCCAGGTATGAGAGTAAATGGATTCAATGAAAATTGTTCACTCTAAGCCAGCTTCTCTAGCACAGGACAACCATGTGTTGTATATCTTAGTTATCTGTCATGCAGAGAAATGCTTCCCCAGTTGGACAGATGGAGGATTTGACTGGCCTAAGACATAGATGGACTGGATTATTTCCCTACAGTTGCCACCACTTCCTTAAATCATCCAATCATGGGTTGATCTGGTAAGCAGGAAGATAGATAAGCCACAGCTCAGCTGAGACCTCATCTGTTTGTCTCCTTCAACCACAGAAAGCTCAGCAACCTGCCTGCAGTAAAGGGATACCAAAGTACTCAGTAGGACAGTCTGTAGTTTATATAGGGTAGCCACCTGCCTGAAATAGGCAGGAGCGAGAAGGACTTTTCCTGGGAGGAGGAGGCTGGACTAGGTTTTCTCCTGCCTTCACAGCGTCAGAAAAAATGAAGTTGCACAAGATGGATACTATTCAAATTTTGTCATAATTTGTGACTTTGGAAACCTCCCAATAGGCAAAGTCTAGTGTGGTAGAACACTGACAGCCATCTCTCTAACATGGAAGGTATGACAGAAGCCAGCGGGCGTAGGGAAATGGTCAGGTCCAGACAACAACAAGACACAACTTGAGCTTTGGGAAAGGAGGAGGAAACCATCAGGCTCTACACCTCTAGCCTCCTAGCAGTTTGCTTAATGCAGTCTCTATACAGACTGAGATTTTTTCTGTCCCTTGTCTATATCCATGCACTGCTTATGCTTAATTATGTTTTCTTCAGACGTGCTTTTTAATGAAATTGAAGCCTGCTGCTTAAGCCCCTGTCACACATCTGTGCCATTCTCATGATGTCAGTTCATTTATAATTAAACACTAGAGAGCTTTATGATCTGTCAGTCATCATTTATCTAGGAGGTTGTCCTATTTATCCAATTAAACAGGTATACATTGTCAATGCGTTGTATTTTTTCTTCAGTACTTGCCTGGTGCTGAAGCCCTGTACCATTTCATTTAATTTGTGCACACTAAAATCTAGAGCAAAATTCTTCTGAAATCAAGAAGCATTATAATAAAAACAGTAGCTTCAGAGTTGGTATTATCTATGAGTTCTCAGGTAAGCTTCATATACAGATTGAATACGGAATTGCTATTGTGTACCTCGATGTGGATTACTCCTTTAGTTCCCCTTCAAATTAACATAAATTTTATTGTAATTTATCTGACAGCTTGTTTACTGGCAGAATTCATTTTGCTGAAAAATGAAGAAGACTGAGAAAATAGAAGTAGTACCATATTGAAAAGAATATAAAATAAGGAAGGAGAATGAAACGGTGTATGTTTAAATTTTCCTGTTTCTGAGAAGAAAAAGACTGAAGTCTAAGGAGATGTCTTGCTCACGCATTTATACTAAAATTTTAATTTGTCAATTATATCCCAGTAATATCCTGTCCTGCAGCACAGATTCCCTCCCTGGCTAACTAAAAATTAATTTTGTATAGTGTAAAATGGTCTTTTGAAAAGTAAAACTACAAAAAAAACCAATCCATCGTCTTCTCTAAGACCTGCAAATTCTTCTCTGTCAATAGATCCGTGATAACACTGACATGTTAATAACATCTGTAAGAACTTATTTAAGTCGAGGACCCTGATTATGTCTTGTCATTCTGCTGACCTTATTTAATGTCTTCTACATTACAGAGTCTAAGTATGAGGGCATCAGGCTTCAAAGACTATAGATCTTGTCATCAAAGCTTATAAATCATCTTGAATATTCGTTCAGAAGTTTTAAGTTCAAAAGTGATTGCGCACTACCAACATAATTCAATAAATTTGAATCAAAAACCCTATAAATTAATTCATAAAATTTTTGAAATCTCTGGATGAGCTTGGTCTACCAAGAGCCGACTTAACAACTAAAATAGCTATTTGGTCTACATAGTTTCTAGGAATGCCCAACTTCACAAGCATCTGAAACGACTGAGCAACTCCCTAGATAGCCTAAAAGTTCCTTGGGAACTTACCATTAGCTATGCGTGTTTCCTGGAGTACTCTTGCACTGAGCTCTGGTGTAATCCAGAATTAGCAGGCAAGCTCTAGGACTATCAACAGAATCTTGTAGAGAAGCTCAGAAACTTAGAAGAAGTGAAATGAAGTTAATTTTAAGCTTGACATCACACCACACAGTGCCCCCTTTTTCTCCGAAGTCTAGATGAGAATACCTGCATAGTGAGACTCGGGATGCTAGACTCTACACAGCCTGAGAGACTGAACTACACCTGTTTTCCAAGAGATGGTCCAAATCCAGCAGCTTTCGAATATTCAGATGGAAGAACCTAACCTTTCCTATCGGTTCCCTAGAGTACCCTGAGGGACTAAGTGGAGACTGTGCTGAATCTAAGCTAGACAAATCAGATTATTCTTCACAGTTCTTCCAAGGTACCTACTTTTGCTAATTAACCCTATAAGAAACTTAGGCTGATACCTCTGTCAGACAGGACCTACCTTATATTGGGCCAGACCTAAAACTGAGGTGAGGTAATTGCCTGAATTAGACACCATAAATGGAGTAGATTGAATTCCAAAAGCTATTCCAGGATGCTACTGACAAGGTTATGAGCTGCCTCAAGAGAAAACTTGCAGCTGTGGATCTTATATTTGTGTTTCCGCCTTGTACATCTAAATGTTTAGGTGAAACTGCTCAGAAAAACAATCTGACTTCTCCTTTCTTCCTTGTTTTTTCACATATATTAAGGCAGTCACATTTTTCTCTAGCAGACAATAGAGACTGTGTTACAGGAGACAACATACTTTTGTAAGAACATACAATGGAAGAATAATATTTGGAGATGTCAGGTGATGGCAAGTTAACCTGCACACAGGTGCACCATTATGCAGACAGTGTTAGGCTCCACTTTGGTTCATTTTCTGAATTCCACGTCAAATTGACTAAGTCTAACAACTGGAAAGTTTTCAAGATGAAAAGCACTTGTCAACATGACTCAGCCAAGGAATATATTTAAAAGCAGAGAACTCAATTACATTTGGAATGTCTGTGCCTTGCTAAGGACAGCAATTTTAGGTGTGACAGAAATTTTAATGCTAATGATTTGGAAGTCCTAACTGAGACTCAACTTTTTAATGCTAAGGTAACAGCATTTAAATAAATACCAGGTGAATGCTTTAAACTAAATACTATGCTTAAATATTACTCAAGACAGGAATGTCTAGTAAAAAAGTGACGATGTGAAACAAAAATATGAAGACCCAGCTTAGATTCAGGAAGATTCAAGTCATTTGAAAAGCTTGCATAGAATATGCAAACTTACCTGGCCAACAACATTCAAGCCTGTTTACCTTCTATAGAAGTTGATACTGAACTTTACTAATACAAACGTCCCTAAATTAGCATTTTCTTTCACTTGCATATTTCTCTATTGAATAGAAATATATCTTTTGTTTGATTTATCATGGAGTTCAAATCATGTTTGGAAAATTCTTCCCAAGCAGTCAGTGTGGCTCAGCTTTGTTCTTAAAGAAGATTTGTCGCTGAATTGAAAGTTGGGCTAACTTTCAGGGCATTTGAAAAGCACTTTCAGTGCTCTAAAAAGGCAGGTCATTTTGTAGTCTTCTTGTTAGCTGTAAAAAGTCTGATTAGTCAAATGCTAACATCAGAAGATATACAGGCCAATAACACATATCACCACATTCAGTATGACTTACCTACATATGAGCTGGTTTTGCAAAGAGACCTCAGCAACAGAAAGGTTAGAACTAATGAAGAAATAAGTTGTATCTTTTCAGTTTGGCAAAAGGAGAACACGTCAGGACACAGGAGTTAATGCAGAACTGGGAGTGGTATCCAAGAAACCGTGAAAAAGAGGAGTGTCTGGCTAACACTGTCTTAGGGTAACATGAAACATTGAGTTTTTTGTAAATCTAGCCTAAGAAAAGGTTATAACAGCATCGGAAACATCTCAACTTTGCAATCCATTTCATTAGAGACACCGTGAACTTAGGATTGTGGTCTCTGGCAACAACCTGCACCAAGTCATACTGAATAAACAGACTAAGAAGCATTCATAGTTCTGCCCTAAGACATGATGGTTGATTTGGTATTACTTAGAGCAGAAAAGGTGTAGATGCATATCAGGCATGCAGAAGGCCATCGTTATAGACCTTTCAAGAGTTACACTGGATAGGAGAAAGTAGGATGACAAATAAAAGACTGAGAGGTCTTGCACAAAAGAGTGAATAAAGACTCAGCTGGTCAACGCTGTATCACTCCACACTAAATCCCATGTCACTACAACCCCTCCATCTCTTACAATCCCATGCCCATTTGTTGTTCAGTGCCTTGACATAATTTTTCTAAGCCTCCTGCTAGATATATACATAAATGTTTCTAATTTCCTTACCATCCTATTGCAAAACAACCATGTCCACCTCCCCGCTAGCGTGCTCTCAGCTACCACCCAACCAAAGGTGCTAACTGGACAAAACGGATCTGGTGAGACTGTAGGCATATCACAAGAGCTGTGGTCATGCTGTTTATTTGTTTAGTGGCAGTACGCCTGAACCCATGGGTGGCCGGAGCAGTACATATTACCTGTATTTGGAGTCGTCAGCCATCACCTGCTTGCAAAGGGGCAAACAGGACATCGCTCCTCAGCGGCTCATTGGCCCATCCAACCACTGTTGCTCCCAGCTTTGAGAAGTACAGCACGTACCCTGATGGTAAGTTGCATGAATTTGATATATACTGTAAAAAACCTGTTTTGCTTCCCTCTGCTCCTGTTCTTTCCCTTGCTTCTCTCCCACACCATTATCACTGGTTAGGGGATACTGGTTTGGAAATTTTGCTCATACTAGTTCTGGGATCTCTCTGAGTTAACATTGATAAAAATTTGATGCTTTTGGCTCTTTTTAAAACTTTGAACCTGGAGCTCACAAAGTATTTTGAATCCTTTAGAGTCAACAGGGAACTCATCATATGCTGATGATAATTATTTTTATTTGGAGATCTTCTGTTTGTGTTTTCAAATCTGGTTTTACTTTAACTGAAATAGCGGTTCAAATTCTATCACTTTGGATTTTGTCAACACAACTGGGTATAATCCGATTTTTTTTTCTCATTGAACATTTTCAGGCAATACTGTAGCTACACAGATATATAACTAAAGGGGAGTATTTACATACTAAGGGATTCTTTCTTAACCTGATGTTTCAGTACAGCTTGACAGTGATAAAGCACCTGAGCAGAAAAATCATTCTGTATTTGTGACCAACAGCAAATCCAGCAGGTATACTATTTGTAGAAATGTTTTATTATTTAGTGGTGTATTTTAGCCTAAAGACTTGAGGAGTTTCTTTACAAGAAATATCTAATTTTTCAGGATACTTTAATAAAAGTAGAATTTTGTTCACGTAGTTTAATAGTTATCCATGGAGCAACTCCAGAGAGACAAAAGCAATCATAATCTGGATGGTTCACATCACCACTAGAAACTAAACTTCATAATTTATCATCTTTACTTCAGTGTTACACTTGTGCAACTTCAAGGTTTAGTGAGTTGCACTAGAACACTGAAGTGATGAATAATGTACCATACTCTCCTGTGAACAAAAAATAACCCCTGTGAAAATATTCTCAAGTGTTGCTTAGGAATCTGGGGCAGACTGCAATGCGAATTAAGTGTTGATAACAGTTTTCTTCCTGTGGCCAAATAATAATTCAAAACCTGATAATTTTAAATAGTATGTGGTTAACTTCTCAATATGTAAAAAAAGAGCCATCTTTTTTTCAAAATTTTTGCTAAATTCAGTGAAGCACTCTCTACGAATAGATGTTCTAAATCTTACATCAAATTTCTTTCAAACTCTTTCCATAATTACCACCTTTTTCAACAACCTTCTCACAAAATATTTTCTCAAGTTAAATACCTTTACTCTATCTTGTCTAGAGAAACACAAGGCTAGAGGTACCATTTTTTAATTTAAGAGACATGTCTCTTACTTTGATGTGAAATTCTCTTTCTGATATCTACATAAGTGGTAGAAGAGGTATGCAAAATATTTTCTATACTTTTGAATACTTATCAGCTTTTAAAGAAGCACATTAGAAATATTGTCTATTTCTAGAATGAAACTTACCCTCATCAAACAGTAGTGTTTACATGCACATTTGGCCCTTTTCCTCAGTTTTAGTCATTATTACTGTGTGAATTCTAAACATACAGGATGAAATATTGATGCCAATGGCTAGAATATTGTCAGATTTGAATTCACCTTAGTACCTGGTGCCTTTTGAATCATTAAGATAATTTTGAAAAGAGCCTTTTACTTTATCTCACTTCTGCTATTTAACATGCCTTACAATATTGACTCTTTTGCTGATTGTTTTTGAATACTGACCATTTTCCTTCAGTTTTATATGAAGTCCACTTATAACAGTTGCTTTACAGTTAACAGTCTGAAGAAAATACAAGCATGTAATTAATTTTCAAATTGCTGTTCATATGTGCAAGCTCAAATGATGCAATAGCTACATGAAAATTTTTATGAATGGTTTGACATCTGAATAAAGTAAGGGATTTTTTTAAGTGTTATTAAGTAATCAAGGAAGTGTTCCAGCAGTATTCTGTGTAAACACGGATTGTATTAATCTAATTCTGTACCTCCTGCAGCTTCTAATAAGCTCTTGGTTTTATTTATGTTCAAGGAGATTGAAAGGAAAGTTAAATTATTTTAAGAGAGACAAAATGTGAAATTTGTCCAACTCTTTCTCTTATTCTACAAGTTTTTAAACTGATGCATAAGAATGTTCTATATACCCTCCCACAGATGGCAGAACTCATCAAAAAGGATACTGATTAATGTCATGCTGAATCCTGATAAAAGTTGACAGAAACAGATGAGTCCTCCCAACCGACCATGAAAATGCATTTGCTTATACCGTATGTATTAGTCACAGTGTATAGATTTATGAATATTTATCCATACAGACCAGATCTGGGGATGCTCTAAGTATTATTGAAAATCCATTGTCATGGTCTTCAAGTGCTTAATGTACTGCTTTGGGGAAACATATATACGTGATAAATAGGAAAACAAATGCACAAATCAGTGCCTTTCACCACGTTCCCTCTCATCTGTCTGCTCAGTAATGTGCCCAGTGTCTTCTCTCACCCTTCTCTGTACTCCTCTCTAGACCTTTTCTTGCTCCTTCTCCAAGTCATTTTGAAAGATCAGCCTGCTTTGTGAGGCAGAAGGTACAGGATTAAAACAAAACTCAGCACAAGTCTGTTTACTTGTCAACCTTTCCCCTTGGTTTTCCTATGGTTTTGCACTAGATTTCAAGCATTCTGGAACAGAAATTGTCCTGATATCTGTATCTTACTCAGTTTCAAGAGCACCCTTGGCAACTATGAAACAGTAAATCTAACGAACCTGCCATAAAAGACATAAAAGAAGATTGAGAGAAAGCCACCGAAAATGTTACTGAATGTACTCTGTATTATACATTATATACAGAAGGTGTAGCAAGTCACATTAAGTCTGATATAGTATTTCTTACTGGCTGGATGTAGGTCTTCACAGTCAAGAGTATCAGTGAAATTAGCCCTGCTTTGCTGAGGTGGGACATTTGAGGGGGACAGAGGCAGGAAGAAAGATGATTCATTGGATCAAGGACAAATACAAATAAAAATAAAAAGATTAATAGCTTCATGCAGTGAATGTGACTTTTGAGAAGTACACTGAACTGAGCAGAAGCTGAGCAATGACCTCAATGGAGCAGGAGCATTTGCAATTGTTTGTGAAATCATTTCCTAAATCCTGAGTTTTAGTGTATTTTTGTGCATGGGGTTTTCTCTAGAATGTTTCCTGGGGTCCATAATGAGCTAAGGGATTACTGGTCTTCACAGACAGTTGTGCTATACGAAATACTCTAATTTAATCCAGTAAAGAAGACATATTTCATGATCAGTCTAATGAACAATAAAAACAGATATTTGAGGCAGCTTTATCTCATTAATATAGCCAAGCTTTCATCTCATTCTCTTCGTCCTGTCTATCTTTGAGATCGGGACTGAGCTGGCAAGCATGGTTACTTAGGCTTTCCATCAGTCTAGTATTAATCTCTTGCCAACATGTATAATCAAAATCTTAGGCATCTACATTACCTGCTTCTTCCTATTAAACGTAATGTGAAAATAATTCTGACTGAAGAGGTGTTTTAGGAAATGGAGGTTTAATTGACACCATCATCAAGAGCCCTTTACAAAAGTGTTCATAAAGAGAGTGCACGTATTCTGCAGTACAATAATCACAAGGATGTAAAAGGAATTTTAAATATTGCCACCTTTGTTGTTTTTAGTGCAATCTCCTTTTCTTACTTCCCACCCTTCCCCCTAAAAGACTGAAAATACTGTAGCTTGGCCTACATCAAAAGCCAACAAATATTCCAGCACTGCCTGTTAGGTCAACCACACACAACCTTTTCTCCTTCTTACTGTAATTTACTCCTGAGGAGCAATTCTCTTGCCTCCCACGTTAAAATACCCCAGCCAGAATCACAGTATTTAACAAAACTAATCCATAGTGCAATAAATTAAACTATACCAACCCACAACCCACCTAAGAGAGGCTTAAAATATAAAATTTAGTTCAAAGATCATTCCAATACAAAAACTTTGTTAGAAAGACAAGGGAAAAAACCACCAAAAATTTACCAGAAAGGTAACAGAAGAAGATATAGTCTCCATTTTTTTAAGCTATCCTCTTGTAATCTCACAGCTACCAGTTTCACTGAAATACATTATATATTAATCATTTGAGACATATCTCACCAGATTTGTCACAGCAATAAAGTCTTGCTCAAAAGAACATGCCCTGAGAAAACACAGGGTAGAGTCCTGTCAGTCTTACTGAGTAATAACTTCTCCATCAGCAGTCAATTATTAGGCTATTACTAGTGACAAAAATTGGTGAGATGTGCTACAAACTAGAGAGCTGAGCGACTTTACTCAGGAGAAATTGCAACCTCGGAGGTCAGCAGATAATGTTCATTTTTCCCTGCCGCAGGCTTTCAGGCTTCATATTTTCCCATCTTTCCCTGGGGAGTCAGCAGAAATGGTGACTGCAGATATGAATTCCTTGCAATTCCCATGGAAATAAATCACCCCTTCTCACGTGGATGGTGGAAGCCTAATTATCTACCGCTCATTTAAAACAAGGACACTTGCTGCACAGAAGGCCAGAGTGCCATGAAGAGAAAGGCAACTGTACTGTATTGTATTTATTTCTGCCTCATTCCTTCCAGTTGAATATGGAATTATTCTAGACTTTTTGCAACTTTTTTTTTTTGCAAATACTGCTATACATTGTAATCAAAGTCTTCTACCCTTTTTGCCTCTGACAACACCCCATTTTGTACAGCCACAAGTCACATAACACAGGTATTCAACACAGCTCTTCTTTCTACTTCAAACTAATGCAACCTTAAATATTCACAGATGACTGTTGAGAAGATAAGTATCACTTATCAAAGCTCCCATCAGGCCATACAAAATTACAGTACAATTTTTAATATTTGCACAGGTGAGTAAAAACTGGTATGAATGGTGACCAACTGCTGCAGCCAATGTCATGGCTAAAAGGGAAAGAAAGAAACTATCCAAAGTGTAAGAAAATGCTGAGCATGAATGAAACACAGAAAGGACTTAATTCAACTATCTAAAAAATGTTTGGTTTGATTCTCACATTGGTCTCAAATGAACCTGACTATCCACTTCTAAGAGGTTTCTTAACCTGTTTACATTTTAGCCCGCATGAGTTAATTATAAAAAACTTTCTAAACATTGCATTCCATAAATTTATTATGGCAGGAATGAGCTTATCACTCCTGTACACAGACACTACATTGACTCACTGATATACCAGTGATCATAGCACTTTGTCACACCATGCAAGGTTCTGCAAGTTCTCTCCAATTGTATTAAATAAATAGTCTTAATGAATAAAAAAGTGACATGTCAACATGAACTCTCAAATACACATTTTTTTAAAAGAGGATAACTGTGGTGTAAACTTTATACCCCCTCTGGACCATGGAAGGTTATGGTATCATCTTCAGTGGAATCCAAATATCACTTGGTTAAATCTTTACGAGAAAGAATTGCTTGTTGCGTGAGACAGTAATACCGATGTCTATGTGTAACCCTCTGAGAATGCCAAATTCCAGGACAAATCTATGTTTTTGCTACCTGAATCACTGGCAGTGGCAAACCACATTTTAAACAAACCTTGCATCGGGACTTTAAAAATGTGAACCGCAAGCTATAAATTAAACAAATGCAGAGAGATGATCCCAGGGGATTCCTGGCACACCACAGGCTCTGAGTGCTTTTAAAGGTGTGGAAGGTTATCAAAAGAAAGACAAGCCTAGCTTATTACAGTATTGGAATATAACGCTAAGAGCTTTCTCTTCAAATAAATTACATATACCTATGAAGACTGTAAAAACCTTTTGAAGGTACAGAAAGAGATGAGTATGAAAATAAAAAAAAACCTCATATTTATCATTAACAAGAAAAAACTACGCAGCTGATTCCACCCACAATTATACGTGCGACTAACTTTAATCAGACCCTTAAGTCAAGAACAAACACCAAGCATGAGGACCGTAACAATCGTATTTAAAGGAAAAATGACATTCTCTTTTTGGCCTTTTCTGATGGAGCAGGTGATAACAATGCAAGTGGCACAAAATACGCCTTGGCAACTACTGGCACTTCCAAATAGCTAGTCAGCAATCTGAATATGGTTTTTTACTTCATACAGATGTTTCTGAGGACTCCTAGATATATGTTGAACACTTTGAGCTTTCTGGAAAAGCAGCATTCATATGTAAAAAAGAAAGATTTAAATTACTGGTGGCAAAGATCCTATCAAATTCAGTGGGGCTATGACTGCATCTCAATATTTCAGCAAAACATACTGAAGTTAAGGGAAAGCATCTCCTTCCTTCAATTTAAACGTAGGCCTGATTCTGACAGTCACTCAGTTTTATCAATCAAGCAAGAAGTAACAAGCCAGCAAAAGTCAAATTTCAATTTAAAAAAACCCCCAGTAACAGCTACATCAAATGTACAAAACTAGACTTATACATATGAAACTGAAATTTTTGACTGTCAAGAGTCACAGTGCTTGGTGTAAACATGTATTTCTTTACAGAAAAGGCAAGCAAATAATACCTGTTATTTCTCAGTCAACTGAATTACAATTATTCCTTTTTCTTCTCAAAATTATGAAGCATTTTCTCTGTAATAACTTTTTTTGGTTGTCTCTACTCTTATTCTCAGGAGAATCCAGCATATTTGCATCCATAATAAGGCTTTTCCTGTATTTAAGATGCTTTCCCCCAAACAACTTCTGAAATTGTATGCATCCTCAACAGTATGTACACATTCAATAGCAAAGAAATTATAAACACTATACAGCAGCCAGAATGGATTACATTTTGATACATACACAATAACTTAAAGAATTTTGAGTCTTATCCAGTAAAGCCTTCGTCCTAAGAAACCCACGCGTGAATGAGGACCATAAAACTAGATCTTTTATTAATAAGAAATAAGTCAGACAGAAAAAAAGGTTTTGCTTTTCTAACCTCCTTAAATAAAAACAATTTTGATAAACCAAAGCAGAAAGATTTTTACTTATGGAAACAAAGTAGTAGTTGTAAGCTGTACTAGAAAAGGAAGCTTTTTCCTGATCTACTTTTTTTTAGTTATAGAGACTCCAGCACTGGTTGGGTTCAGCTGTACTCTGTCAGTATCGATTGTACAAGCCACACAAAGTATTCTGTATTCAATGACTATGCTTAATTTATGAAACTATATATAAAAAATATTTTCAGTAGGTACTATCTTCTCTCAAATAGGTTCCAATACTTTTAAAGTGAAATTATTATAGAAACATCCAATTATTTATAGGATTCAGGCTGACAGGCCATACACTTAAGCCTCTATATTGAATGCATATTCTACATAGCTAATAGTGTTATTCACGTGCAGTCCCCTGAGAGATTTGGGTAATGCATCAATAAGCATAATTTCTAACTGTGGATTGGGATTGCTCTTATTAATTTTTCTCCTCCAAGTATGAAATGCAAATTGTAAAAAGTAGAATTTGCATCTTAACTTGACTTACATATTATCTCTGCTCTGCACCTTAGGAAATTGCCAGATATTAAGTTACAGTTAAAGCTTCAAGAATACCATCACAGTTTACTGGAATAAGAATAATTCTATTTTACTTGCTGACTCAATCATATTTTGAACTGTAAGAACCATCCTTTGTCACATTTTAAAAATGTGTAAATTGCAAGCCATAGTTTGACTGTTATCAACATGTAACATCTGTCTGCCTAAGGAAACATTTCCTTTTACTGGATAGCTCAAATTTGAAAAACAGCCTAGAGAGCTGGATAAACCTGAATCTTGGCAGTTCACTGACCAACTAATTTTTCTGGATTTCTACTTTATCATAAAGAACATCTTTATCTCAGCAAATAATTAAACAGTTCATTTAGCAAACCTTGTTCCATAAATCCTAGTTCAGTTCTTTGCTGATCTCCTGTCTATACTACTTTCACTAAGCTTAATATTATCCAAAGCACATTTCCAAGTTTCATTAAAACTGTTGATTTAGTCCTTGAATAAATTGTCACAGTTAATACTAGATGTCTATACAGATAAATTCAATTCAAGTCCTTTTCCTGCCACTGCACCCACACACAAAGCATGAGAAAGGCAGTACTCCTTTTGCTCTAATTTCTATGTTAAACAGATTTTTATTTGCATTCTTCTCAGTATTCTTGGTCATATCTAAAAATATATTTCCATTCCAAAGGACTAGAGAATTGCTACATAACTAGCCTCAACATCCATAAATCTAAAATATTTGTGGAAATAGAATCCTTTCATTTTTCATGACTCAGTATTTACTTTAGATGCTCTTAACTTTAAGCATAAACAGTACTTTCTTACCATACTTTAAAATCTTAGGAAAAATATATAAAAGTTAAGATATAATTCCTATTATGTGATAACAATGACTGTGTTGAAAAGCACTGTATTTTCAAAAAACAATCTGAAAGCCAAAAAGAAGTGAAAAACTTGGATGCTCTCCGTCAATAAAGAGGTATTTTTTTCTTCTGATTTAGGATCTTGTATCAATTGACTTATGATGCAACAATATAAAGACAGCATTATGCTCTTGATGCCTGGTTTGCAACTGCCCTTTCATTGCCTGGCAAATATGAAACAAGCACTGATGATGTCAGCAAAACTTGCAAATGGAAAATAACTCTAAATAAGCTTTAGTTTGTTAAAGCAAGAACGGTGGGATACAATTTTATGTGATAGCACCTTAAAATATTTACATTACAAGTAAAGAATCAAATCTTTCTGCAGGTCTGTGCAGGAGAGCTCAGAAATAAGAACTCATTCGTGCATTTGCAAATGTGATCACAATCTGTCATTTGATCCTCCTGCCAAACAGAAAAGCATGACATGCTTTCAAGGGCTGTACATCTTCCATATTTGTGATGGAGCAATTCCAAAGGTGAAGGAATTTAGAGGTTAACTTCCTCCCTGCCGCCCCAGCAGGCTGGGGTGGTTTGCTTGGATTAGTAATTTTTTGCCAAGTGACACAATACTGGAAAACATTTTGGGCAGGACCCCAAAGTACCATGAGCTTAAGATAAAGCCTTTCACATCGTGTAGGATCTAGCCTTCCGTCAGTACAAACTACTGAAGAGGCTTCATAAAAAGAAACAACTATATTTGTGAACTGAATTATGATACTAATTCTACATCTCCCTACTTTTGACAGGCTGAAGAGAAGTGAAAATTATTAGCCAAGCAAATTGACTGAAAGCTTGATTAGCAGCTGGCAAAAGACTTAAAATGAAGTTCAAAACCCAAGAACTAAGAAGGGACACTGACAAAAATAATAAGCAAAATGGAAATTATTACAATTCGGTTTTTGTAATGTTCCAGGTAAATGGGGAGATCTAATATCTTCTTATTTAATATAAAAATTAGCACTGCCACTGTATTTTTAACTAAAGAAAGGGTTAAAAAACATAGTCCAGTATTGGGCAATATCACATTTGATTTCTGAAGTCGCCATGGGATCACAGAGAAACATGGATCTTTTATTGTCAGATACACCTTCACCGTACTGAAAGGCATGTCACATGCCAAGCAATGTTGTGACCTGTAGTGCAAAGCAGTTGTTTACAATACATTTCATACATACTTAATGCAAAAAAGAAAAATGGGAATAGAGGCTGATAAAATGGATGTTCCATATGGTAAGGCTTCAAATATGACTAATTATGTTATAGGCAAGAAGAGGAGCCACTTTCTGGATTCAGCTCTGATTTGATTCTGTAAGCATATTAGAAATGCTTTGCACAGTATGAAAAACATTACGTTGCTCTGTTTTTTCTAAAATTTGCCTTACTTAAAGGAATTAAAACAAAAAATATCAATATCGTCTCAGTCCTTCCCCTACACAAAGGGCTCAGATACTCATACAGTGAGGATTACTCAGCCCAAGACCTCTATATTCTCCTTTGCAATCATTTGCCTCCGTAGGTTTTCCTTCCACAATCAATACTAAAAAGAGTGAAATTGTTTTTCAGGCAAACAGAGTCAGACTTTCAAAATCAAACTGACTATGTACAATGGGGAAAGGGCATTGTCCATTGTAATATACTAGACTCTAAAAGAACAGAAGAGAGGAATTTGACATTGTTCTAGACAATTCTAAAAAAATATAACTTTTTTACTAATAAAACAGGATTGTGAGTTTAAATATTCCTAGCTGGCATCAAGCCACAACCTTCTATGTCAAAATAAGGCAATTCTCTTGCTGATTTAAATAGAAATCTTTGCTAATCATGGGAAATGTCTTTGTAGTCTACTTGTGTCCATGTCTGTTTAAACAGTTTATTATCCATTGGATATTACAAATGAAAAGAGAAAACAAGTATTTTGAAATCTAACTTATCATAGATCTTAAAAAAAAAAAAAAAGATCAGCTTTGGAAGAAAATACCACCAATCGTACTGCAGCTCTGAGGTAATTCTATGCATAGCTAAGCACCTCCCAGATCATGTGAAAATATTTCCAAAAGTTGAGAGTGATATAAGAAGAAAAAGACTTTCCTTAAGTGTTATAAATTCTGCCCCCCTTGTGTTTAAGAGTGAATTCTTTTTTCTTCCCACTGATCTCATTTCCAAAACAAATCTATTCTCTTCTATTAAAAATGTTATTGTGAATTGATTTCCACTGAAATTACAAAACCAGAATCACAGGATGGTGAGGTTGAAAGGATTGCTTAGCCCAACCTCCCTTCTGAACCAGAGCAGGTTGCCCAGGACCATGCCCAGTTGGGTTTTGAATATTTCCACACATGGAGACTCCACAACCTCTCTGGGCAGCCTGTTTCTGTGTTTGACCACCCTCACCGTGAAGACACTTACACTGTGACTACTTTCTGTGACACAACTTAGCTGAAGCTGTCCATCTTAGCTTGACACTTGCTGTAAATACATCCTTCTTTGCTTGCAAGTTTATGCAGTAACATACAGAACAACGTTTTAGTAGGCTTCAATCTATTTGCTTAAAGTTATCTAGGTCAATTAAAGAAAAAAAATTACAATTGTCACTTTAGAGGTGTATTAAAATCAATAAGTCATTGGGCCTGGCAATGTAATCATTCACATCTATTCAAAGTTGGGCAAAATTACTGTAAATGACTACACAGAATGCAACACAACGGTACTTGATCTGAAATATGAAACTGCATAAGAAAACACAAAAAACCCCAAACCACAAACCCTCCCACATCTGTAGATATAAAAACATTTCAACAAATTTGAAAACTGCTTACTTTTCCTTGGCTGGCACTTCTGTCTCATGAATAGCCTTCTTAGCTCCTGTGGCGGCAGGCTTTGCTGTCCTTTGTCTTCGCTTTCTTCTTGGAGCAGTATCAATGACATCTGGGCTACCCAGAAGGGAATGCCTCCGTTCTGGTGCTGCCAAAAGGAAGAAGACCAAAGTTGAAAAGAACTTGAATATGAAGTATTACAAGACAATTCTTAAAATATTTTTTGTTTATTTTTATTAAAACCTCTGTACTGCTAAGATGGTCTCAGATTTGACAGCAATTGGTGTCAAAACAGACAGATGACATAGAGGGAAATTCAAAAAGTCCAAATTTAAACTGTAAAGATAAGCTTCCCTCAACATCTCTTTGTAGTCAGTGGAGAGAAAGATGGGCAGTTATAAACCAGAAATATACTGATGGTCTCCTCATTCCTCCTTGTAGACTCTACAGTAACTAGAGAGGTAGCCTACAGAGCCCAGTTTCATCTACCTGAGGTCAGTCTTTGTCACCTACAGAACAACTGAGGAAGATGTGTACGTGGCACAGGGAAAGGAGCTTGAGAGTTCTGCTTACTGCATGGCTTTGTTCAGACTCTTGGTCTACAGTATGGACAGCCATACACACCCAGAACAAAAAAGAATTAAACAATTTTCAACATTCATTACAACAAACCCTTGAGAGAAGCTTATTGCTGTGATCAAGCACCGTATTTTGTAATGTACTAGTCAACCTGCTACCATGGACCTCCAGGCAATAAATCCCTACAGGTTCTGCTGCAGACTCCCTGAAAACAACTGGCAGAAAGACTGATAGACAGTGAGGCAAGAAATCATCCGTCTGGAGCAAACCCATGCGTAAAAAGCGGTAACACCGCTGGTTCAGACTAAACCTCTCAAAGTGACAAAGAGGAGCTGCAGTCTGAAAGGAAAACAGGGAGACTTCCCAACACCTCGCAAATCGAAACTGGATAATCCATCTAGGTTTCCACCAAGTCCTCTGCTGAATGTAAGTAACGTAGGCTCTGTCCAGGTTCTTTTACCTATGATTTCAATGTCCGTCACTACTGCATAGACCATGATTTCACACCTGGTTCACATTTATATTATCATGTAAATTCATAAAAACCGCATTATCTACATTTCAAAAGCAATCCCCTCTCTGCTTTGACAGTTATCTACTTGAAGCTTAAATGTCAAGACAACCAGATCCTTCCTTAAGCTACCCTCCCCCCCTTCCCTTGCTAATAAAGCACTCAGAAGATATGTAGACATTTTTATTCCAGCTATCAACATCCTGTGGAATGCTTTTATTGGTATGCCTGCTTTAAAAATAAAATCTTTAATTACTTTGAATTTTCAAGATAATGATATCCAGAACAGCACACATTTCAACTAAAATATATTAAATAATAATGTGGTGAGTGAGGCTGATGCTATTATGGTAACTTCCCTGATTATTACTTTCTGTGTGTTTTAGGAAGGTTTAATCTTCACGTGGATGAAAGACACCATAATTTGAGATTCAATACCGAAGGTTTTCACAGAAAGTAAATAATGGGTCCTATTTCTTCATTCCTTTCACAGTTGTTATCCATGTCTACTAAAAATGAAACAGAAAGAAAATATGCAACCCACAAGTAACATTTTCACTGTTTCTCAAAAGAACAGGTTTCTGACCAAGAACACTGCTAAATTAAACATGTAAAATAGAGGGTCCCTAGAGCCAGCGCAACTACTGTTTACAGTGAAGCATATGCTTAAATATCAGAACCTCTTAGCTTTTACCAGCATGCACTATACTGCCTCACAGACTTAAGAGATCTTTGTAGGGTGACAACAGGTATTAACTGACATATTTCCAAGGCACAAGCCAATTAAAAAGTTTCAAAGTCCAATACAGACAAAACACATTGCTTATAATAAATGCTGGAAAGGGTTAAATTACAGCCTAATTCTTCACACTAAACTTTAGCTATGCTTACTTTTCCAGTGCTAAATGTTGAAAATATGTTCATGATTGTTAGTTACTATTTACTGCAGCATGTTCAGGGTAGTATATCTAACATTTATGCTAATACTATTTTATATATTCCAACACCACTTCCTAAAGTTGGCCCCTTCTTAATTAATACACATAAAATGGTTTACTATCAAGAACCAAACAAACTTGAGTAATTTTACTATCATAGCTCCTATCCTTCCTTGTTGCTGTTCTCCTCTCACACTCTCTGCTTTTGCCAAAAAGTAGATCCATAGGTTAGCTACATATGCCAAACCAACATAATGCTGATGTTAAAGAAATAATGTCTCTGTGCTTTTACTTGTGTAATATGCAATGGTGCTCATGGCCCTCATGCTCAGCATTGTTTACTGTTTAGACACAAATCCTATTTGTCTTCTGCAACAGTCCCACTGGTGCTCGAGTGAGAAAAATGAACAAGAAATGTTTGTCTTCGTGGCATACTGCATTTGTGCTAACTTCAGGCTGGGAAAGCTTCTCAGTTTTCTATTAAACATCTCAATCTAATCTTTCTCATGAAAACAAATTTTGCTTTTATGACCTATTAAAACCAAGCAGAATAAAAAATATTGACCTAAATGATTCAAGTAAACCTCTGCAATAAAGTTGTCAATTTCTATTGTGACAATGTTTATTTCAATAATACCAAGAAGACGGCTTCTCATTCAGACCGCCTAGAATGCAATCTTAAAAGTAATACTAGACTGGCTTATAGATAATGGCTTTTCTTTTGTTTGTTTGCTTCTTTTAAGCCAAACTACCTCTTAGGTTAGAACTACTAATGAAAAGATGGCTACACTTGAAGCTCAAAGTATCATGCGTGACCGTAAGACTTTAAACACACACCCACTACTGCTGCCCAAAAATAATTCCCATTAATGAATTCATTTATAGTACTTGACTAAAGGCCAAAGAAAGCTTCAGCAAAATATTATTCATTACTCAACACAAAATCATTTGGAAAAATGAGAGACAGTCTTGAACATAAACCTAGTTTTTCATTTTGAAAATCTTTTCTAAAAGAAAAATTTTATCTAAATTTCATCACCATTTTAAGGCAGTAAAGTTCCTTGACTTCTCACAAAATTTAATGTCTTACTTTGATATTATGTAATACAATGTGAATGATTGTTTTACCTTTGAGAAGAACAGTACCAATTTAAATGCAGACAAGAGTATTGTTTAATGAAAGCCAGTTAATTAAGCCACCTAAAACAACAAGTGTTGATCAAGAAAAGGAAATGTTCCTAATATATAACATACCTTCTGCAGGTGAGTAACTGCAAGAAACAGTATTGATAGGAGAGCGAGAAAGGGAATCACAGTTCAAGTACCAAGATAATATTCCTGCTAAGAAGATTAAAGACTTAAACTCTTGATGTATTTTTTTGTTGTTTGTTTTGAAAAGTGGTATTACTTGGTGGGTGGAATGAGTTTTCAAATAAGAAAGGATATTCTACAGAATAATTTAAACTGAAAACTAAAAATAGCTTTCACTGGTTTGGAAGAGTCAGGATGAAATTAAATCAATACAATGCCATAACATTGGGGGCCTGGAAACAGAAGATGCCTTTACTCTAATACAGAAAAATGCCAGGACCCATTCTCAAGACATTTGGTACACACCACCTTGCATCCATGCAGAACAGCACGGCCTCTTCCAAGCTCTCTGCTGGGTGCAGTCTCTGGCCAGCCAGACTCTACCTGGGGAACTGCCTGGCTGAGCTGGTAAAGAGCAAAATCATTGCAGGGGAACGTGCTAGCAATGAAAGGGGGCAGACAACTTCGCTCAACAGCCAGCATCGAGGTCGGATCCTGGCATCGTTTAGTGTACGAACACAGCACCATAATCTCTGAAACTACAGGCATTTTAAAATTAATTTCTGTAGCTTGGTTAAAGATAGGCAGTAAGTTAGATTTTAAAATAGATTTTTGCATTACTTTATTTTGATATACAGAAGTCAATTATTTAAAAAGAAATACCTTCCATTCTATCATATTCACTTCTCTGAAAAAAAATCCTGCCCACCTTCATCCTCTGTATATCATCACATGTAATGAAAATTCTACAGCTTTGACTTGCCTAATTATTAACAACAGTGGTGTACTCACTGAGAAAACAGAATCTGGCTCCTGTTAGTACAAGCTCTATTCTCAATAAAGGACTAAAGCCAGTACTAAAAGCTTGGCTTTGCCATAGAAAAATATACAGGGAGTAAAGCAAGCAAAAAATGAGTAGAAGCATTCCAAATTTGAGCAATCTGCTTGCCTACAATGACCTAACTTCACCAAATAGAAAGCAGTCTCGGTGTCTGAATTCCTGAAAGGTGTACTGCAAGTAAGAAAAAAAGTAGTAGTTCTTAAGTTTTTACATATAGAAAACACAGTTACAGATGTAAATTCACATCTCTTCACCTTGTTAGCATGTATGTACGATGTAACAAAGGATCCGCAAACTTGAACACTTCTATTTAATTCATTCCTATCATCCAAAACATCTGGCAAAACTGCTACACTTCCTTAGCTAAACTATCCCCTGTAGGTTCAGAATAAAATCAGGTACTCCAATAGTATTTTGCAAATGATCTACTGCTGACTTTTAATGCAATATGGGTGAAAGCAGAACCTGGACCTTGCTACTTATAGTTGAAAGACTACATCAGTGTTCTCATTTGCTTATATTTCTATCCTATCGGTAACTAACCTCAAGTGTATGATGTTTTTGTTATTTTAAATACTGATCATTTGTTTCCCTTCATAAAATATTTTTTCCTCTCTCAATATTTGTATTCCTCAGCATGCTAAGTCACATTAGAATGGGATGTGTCCTTTGCAAATACAGCCCTACAGTCACAGAGCCCTTGGGATTAGTCCAACTGCTTATAATGCACAGGGTTGATTCTAGGTTAACCAGTCACTCCAGAAAAGGCAACACCGCAAAGGAAAACACTGTACTGCTATCAGATTTGCATCATTGAATTATCAGGACATAACATGACAATTTTAAAACCAATCATCAATGTCAAATGGATTCAAGGAACATTCACACTTCTGGCACGTACCACCATTAGCATTGTAACCTGGCTTTGCTCACAATAAAGAATTTACAGTTATATTAAAAAAAAAAAGCTTTATTTATTTTTGGATTAGAATGGAACACGGAAGATTTATAAAGGATACAGGCATTTATCCTCAAGAAAAGGACTGGCATTTATTTAAAATTATCTCCTATCTTGGAGATTTTATCAACAGTAGCACAAAAGTCTGTCAATTTTAATTTCTGTTCTGAATGAAAATTTACCTGATTCCTTTTTCATCAGAGTAGTAAGGACTTACAAAAATTTGTTTGGATTTTCAGGTATTAATGCTATCATACGTTCCCTAAATTCCTCTCAGAGCCCTGCTGTTAACAGAACAGAATTTTCTGATTGAATTCTCCTTAACTCCAGGCAGCAGATGTTGCTCCATAGAGTTACTCAACTGAACTTCCAGGTTCTACTGTCTCTCTTCAACGAAGCAGATGATTTAACTTAAAATCAGTCCCTTGCTCAAGGACCTTGCCATTTTCTCTACGATGGTTTCTTTGGGAGACAACCAGGCTGCACACACAATTACTGCCTCTCCTGCTTCTGCCCTTACACGGCATTGCTAGCAGATAAAATAGACTGAAAGAGGACAAATTTGTCACAAAACAATCACCTAAAGAGCACCAGGACTGCCTGTGACAGCTGCTCCCTAAGCCACGAAAGAAAAAAAAAGAGAAAGGGAGCAGAACTCATCACTTTAATCCTTGACTATAGTGTAACTTCAGTAATTACGTGGTTTCTCAATCTCAGCCTAATTCCTAAGGGATCACCATAGCTGATAGTAATTAGCATCTCTTTGACATTCTCAGCAGAAAGTCTCCTAAATGAATGGGTATGGAAATGAATGTGTCTCACTGATGTAGGCAATTCCTGCAAAGTAGGATTAAGTCATTCTTGACAGGCAGTTTAGGAAACACCACTTCTACCTACGCTAAAGTTATCCTGTGTATACACATTCTGGCCATAATCAGGCCCTTTTCCTAAGAAATAGATCCATTTGGATCATTCAGAGATCCAAAATTAAACATTGCTATTTACGGTTCACGCATATGCTTCAGTGAAAGTAACAGGAATATGTCACTATTTTAATTTTAGGAAAACAGCAAGAGCCATTCTCCATTCCCTTTGTTCTGTTCTACTTTATATTTCATTCTTTGTATAAATTTGGGTTTACTGTACTGTAATCTCCTGGGGCCTAAAGGCTGTCAAGACTGCAGTTCTATAAATTTTCTGTCAGTTAGTTATTAATGTTTATTTTTATAGAGAATATCTCCATGGGAAGTGTTTATGAAGACACATTTTAAAACAACTCCAGCAAGAAGTTTAGATCCAGCCATACAAAATTTATAAATTGTATCTAGTTCAGTACGGAAGTTTACATTTCACCCTGCTAGACCGTATTACCACTGACAAAGCATCTGAAGTCTTAACATGTAGACTTTTCTATTTGCAAAGCCTATTCTTTTCCTGACATCACCTTTTTTTCCAAAAGCTTTTTAAATACAATTCTTTTCTTTAATTAAAAAAGCTTATTTCAAACCTGCAGGGAAACTTATCAAGTTGTAATAAAAATCTGGTTGACATACTAGATTTCCTTCTCAATGCTTATTTATTGAAGACAACTCAGGTGCTCATCTGTTAACAGTTCATATTGTCTTGAAACTAGATGGCAAAAAAAACCTAGGGTAAATTTGACAAGCAAATAAGAAGACTGGTCAGGAAGCGTGAAAAAGTCTCTTTTCATATATCAAAATATCAGAGGGGAAAAAAAGAATGCCTTTTTACAAATATCTGCAGAGACTTTGAAAGAGCTCATTAATTTTAATAATCAAACCCATGATGTCTAATAAAAATCCCTCTTTTAAAAACACTTTGATATGGGATATTTCAATGAACCACATGTACTTCATCAGATGAGATATTAACTTTCAATAACACATAATAATGTGTGTTGCTAAATATACTTTAGCAATGCCATAATTCTAAGAAAGTCACTGGTTATAAACATTGTCAAAAGTTATGATTTGTCAGTAACCCAGCGATCTTGAAAATCCTCACAGCATACAGCTGTATACTATATATCTGTAGTGTCTCCAGCCCCTAAAAATTAGTACCTGCCTTACAATACCAAAGGAAAGCTTTATAATGTGCTCAAATCTTTGCTGACATGGGTCTGGTATAGGCTCCATTATGAAGTGGTGAAAGCTAAGAGATTGCAATTTTGATATCTGGAACCTACTAACAATTAAAGTTGCTTTCCCTGCTTTATTTTTTATGGGTGCTTGACAGAAGCAACAGCAATGTTGGCAACTCGGATGTTGAGGTGGTTTTTGACTAGCCAAAGGCTGTTTGGTGACAAGTTCGGCTGCTCAGCAACAGCATGCTCCAGTCTTCCAACGATCCAGTGAAAGCCCAGATTTATTACATGCAGTTTTAGAAATCCTTTTCCATCTCTGACCCTCGAATCTTTTTGAAACTCTGTATTAATGCTGCCCGATGAGGCTAATTTTTGTGTACCATGGTTAGATGCACCATCGTCTAGCACACCAGCATATCCAAGTTCAGGCAAGAGGATGTAAAAAGTTGTCGTCTGAAAAGGTTTAGATGAGCTCACTGTCCCGGGTGTGACCGTTTGCTAGAGTCATTCTCTGGATTCCCTTGATGTCCTATTTGGATCATCTGTACCACCCAGGGTGGAGGTAGGAGGCTTCTGAACAGCATCCCCAGGAGACATTAAACAGCATGCAGGTCAAGTAAACAAAACAACAAAACAGACAGATGGAGGAATTAAAAACATGAAGCTAAGAAAAGCTTTGGAAAAAATTTCTGGGCTGTGATCTTTCGATTCAATGTGAGGTAGTGGAGCCGAAAGCCGTTTCTCACCAGGTGCGTAAAACATATACCTCATGCGTAGAATTCCAACTGGCATCATTTAAATTGCAGTAAATTTTTTCTGGTGTCTACTCCTTACATTGCTAAGCCCGCCCAGCTGATTCAGGCCCTGGCACTGACAGTGGTGGGCTTCCAAGCATCACCTCTAAGGTGACCCTGTATGTCAGACAATAATTATTATTATGCCTAATCCCCTGGCTGCATGGATGTGGAGCCTGACATCTGAAAGCCAGTCCTAAAGAAGAGTTTGAATAATGGTAATTATATTACTTACCAATTTCAAATCAGTAAGACATTATTTTGTTAACCTTTATGTAAAATGGTCACCCATAATGCTATTTAGAATGAGAAGACAAAGTAGCACAGCTATTTATGCACACTTTGAAACAGGGCTTCTCAATTAATACTAACAGTAAGTCTCAAACTCCTCGGGCATGCATTTGCAAGAACTGTAGCTACTCCTGTGCTAACTTCTTCACTCAAAATCAGTATCTCTTGCATGGTGAAATATGTAACAGTGTCTGAAAAGATCTGTAAACAATAAAGCCTTTTGACTTTTTATTTTTTCTTTGGGTAAAGCACTGGGTTGCCCTTGACTTGAATAGTCTTTAGTATTATCTAGTCTGTCCCCTGGAAATGTACATAAAAGCTAGCTGGTTTAGAAGATCATCATCTTGGCACATATTTTATTCACTAAGAACCCTGCAGGGATCATGAGGCCAAGCGTGTACTGAAGTACTGTGTACTGAAGGCAGCCTTAAAAAGCAAATGTGAGCTGCACCGGGGCCACAACCCACCCAGTGCCCTGAAGTTGCACCACAGTGCTTAGAAATAGCTGGAGCTGGACTGTTATGCCACAACAATGATTTCTTTCCCCATTAAACAATTTTTGAGGAAATCAATACAACTCAAGGGAAGCCACAGACTGCAATAACTCTGGAAAATGTATGTTTTTGTAACAATGGCATTTTATGGTGGCTAAGTTACTAACCTCTACCAATAACTTTACTGTGTGGTATCTTTTAAGATGCCTTAAGATTTTTTCAATTATATTATAAATTCCATTTGGGGGGATACAGGTATTTCTACTTTAGGTTGAGCAAACGTTTCAGGTGGAAAAATCTAAAATAAAAAACTATTTAAACAGGAACTTTGCCTGCCCGCATTTCAATATATATAAGTAAGAAAGTACAATAATGTTTATTTGCTACTTACATTATTTATATAGCAATATAAATACATGGTCCAATGTGTTTTCTCTGAGAGACAAAAAGACAGATTTCAAGCTTTAAAATAATTTACTCTAAAAGTTAGTGACAGAAGCACTATGTCCCATCATAAAGATATGCAATTTTAACCTCGGAACACAAAACAGCTACATTAAAACTGTCCTTACATGTGAACATACGTAATTAATGATTGGATAGAGCCTAATCATTCAAAATTTCATTGTCAAAGGAAAAAGGTTGAGAAAGCATTAAATGAGTAAAAAGGAAATGGAGCATCTCCTGCAGTTTATACAGTGGTTCTCCATCACTAATAATAGTATTGAAAGCAGTCAAGGGTGGCTGCTTACTCAGAAAGTTACTAACAAGCTTTTTACCTCTAGTTTCCCAACTTCAATTCTGTGTATGGTTGCAGTAACTAAAAGTCACCATTACATTTTGTAGTTAGTGTGAAATGATTTAATTTCATCACACTCCTAGGGAATACTTGTTACTTGATGATATTTGAGTAAGACTGGGGTACATAAGCGTGGCTAAAATCTTCTGGAATCTGTAAGCAGAAGTTAAGTTTAATAATTTTTTCCCAAACCCACAATCTTCTGGCATCCCTTACTACAAATAATTTTCTAAGGACCAAAGTTACTCAACACGCAGGGTCCTGCACGGCATTCAGGGGGACACAGAATCTGTTCCTGATCTTACCACGGACCTTGATGAATACCGATGCTTTGGTTCCTTGTGTGTAAACCACGAGTAACGTTTACTTGACTTTATAAAATATCTTAACACTGAGGAATGAAAAGGATCGCACAAACCAGGTCCAAAGGATAGAGGCACCTCTGTAAATGCAAGAGCAGCTAAGAGATATTATTATTCCTGTAGACACCAATCACATGGGTGTGCACAGAGACTCTGGAGGATGGAGAGGGCAGGGAGGCGAATCCTCTGCGGAAGAAACGGTGAGTCTTTGGGTGGGTAGGCAAGAGGAAAGGGCCAGTTTTGTCAGGCAGGGCTCAGTCACAAATAAGCTTGGGAATCAACAGCCCCGTGAGCCAATATGGCCAATATGATTCTTCAGCATGTGGATGATTATAAAGTCTTATCATAATCTGCCAATCAATGTTGACAGAAAACAGTTGAAAGGATAAAGCCTAATTAATACAATCAAACAGTACTACTGAAAGGGTCACAGGTCACGTCAATATTATAAACTGTGTAATTAAGAAAATAAATTTAGACTCTCATGGATCAAAACTGTGGGGTTTTTGTCTTGTTTAAAATTTTTTTATTTTTATTTAAAGTAAACCTTTAGAAGAGCAAACCACTGCCCGAAGTATTCAATGTCTTGAATACTTAAGTGAAAAACAGGGAAGTTAGATGTGACTCTGGGAGACATCCTCAGAAAAGCCCATGTTTTGCTCCAGCATCCTCTGGGCTTCAGTCATGATTACCAAAAATTCTGGGTGAAGCCTGTAAGATTTAGTACTGCCTTCTTTTCCATTTATTTCCACTTTCCTCCTTCTACCTGTCGCAAAATTTGAGACAAACTGAGTGTATTGTGGTGACTGGTAAAAGGAGGTCATTGCCCAAAAAAGGGACCATACAAGGTCCTTGACAGAATTATAAGAGTTCAAACCCCTTCCTTCAGAAAGATTGTTTCATGAGAAGCATGTGTCCTTTCCAAATAACCTTGCTACAGAATTTTTAGAATATTCATATTGTGCTTTTTGTACATATATACCCTTTTTCCAAACGTAATATGCTTTAGATCTTATATTTCTATTGTATATTTTTTAATTTTGTATAACCACCTGATACTCTTCCAAACTCTGGCATGCATTTTCTTATGTTTGCTGTGAAACAAGCAAGCTGACCTGAGCTCTCAAATGTCATTCACTAGGAACAAAATTCTATGTACACCATTAGCTTTCTGGATCCATTTATTTCTATTGGAATTAATATGAGACCTCCACTAAATAAAAGACATAGCATGAATATTATCCACAAATTGCTGTTAGCTACCTGCTTTTTTCATACAGTGTTTCTGAAAGGCTTTTCATGCTGTGAATTTAAAGACAGCATTTAAGATGTCATTATGGCATGTCTTTATATACAGCTACCATTAAGGTCTTTGTAATGGATTCAGAAACGATGAACATAGAAGGTGCATGTGTCTCAGTCAGACATGACATTAACGTTTCTATGGCAGATGCACTGGCACAATTTCAATCAACATCACAGGATAATTTTGCTGTGGAAAATGCTACAGGTAATTTTGGTTACTCTAAGGGGTTCTGGGAATATATTTAAAGAAATTTAAAGATCTCAATAAGTACTTTGAGAGCAGCAATACATTAATATTTATTATAACATTTACTGAGCAATGAACATGAAATCTGATCATGTACAAGACATTAACAGATGACGAACAAAAAATTATCCATCAGCATGTCTCAATCAGAATCAAGAGGCTGGTTTAATCTACAACAACTCCTATTTAGATGCTTTTAAACACTTACAATGCAGTTCATAAGACACATACATAGCACAATTTTAACTTTCATTCCTCATTTATTATTAATTGTGAATGGATCATAAAACTTATGATAGGACTCAAGACCTGTGTTTACGTTCTGACCTGGGTTGGTTTTCTTCATCAGGTCCCTGGACATCTGCAGGGCTCTCCTGATCTGGCTGGGCTGTACACATGTGCCAAGTTCACCACTAACAGACCACAGCTGAAGAGGCAGCTAGAAAGCAGCTCAACTTTAGAAGCTTTAACCTACCATCATGGAACCATGTATGAAACACTTTGTTACTGACAAGCTGGAAGATAGTCAGGGAAATTTTAAAGGGTAATGGTGAATATGAATGGCGAAAGACTATGGCAAATAGCCGGGCCCCAAGTTAATCAGACAATAGAGATGCACAGCCAGGATGCAAGATGAAGTAATTGTGTGGTGTGATGGTAAGAGTCACAGCCAGAATCGTTATACAGAACTGGCTTTGTTCCCTTGGGATCCACTAACTCTGGGATAGCCTTTCCATATGGCAAAAACTCCACTCCTCAGTAAGAAAAAACAGGATCACGCCCTGAGCTGTGCTAATGTTCCATGTATCCTTCCCCGGCCAATGTCCCTACGAGCCACCAGGGCCAAGAGGCACCACGCAAATTCTTTATTAAAATGGGAATGCCAGGTTTTTGATTACCTAAATCACCAAACCCACTTGACAACACAAAAACAACACGTGCGCAAGCCTAGGAAACACTGTTTTCTTCTGACAAAGAGTCTTACTGCTAAGCCTTTCTGATATTCAGACTAGCCTTTTGCAGTGTGCAGCAGCCTGAGAAATTACTTAAGGGTAGAACACAGCTTGGACTGGCAAAGCTTCATGCAATTCCTCTACCCCTCCATCAACATGCAGTGATTCTAAAAAAATAAAAATTAAAATAGGGATATCTATATAGATGGACAATTTATGGTTGTTTAATACTTTATGCAAGCTCAAAATATCTATATGGAAGAAGAAAATACTTTTCTATATTTGATATATGTTACAATTTCATTACACTGGGAAATTCTCATGCACCTTTACCACCAAAAATTCATTTAAATTATTAAGGCCCTGTGGAGATTTAAACACTCCCTGACATTCCTCCAAAACGACAGTCACTGTAATGGTAAGGTGGTTTCATTATAAAAAGTAATAGTCTCCCTGTAACTAAAGAACGCTTAGAGGAAATGGGATTTAAATACACAGGGTGTAAACACACACTCTTTTCCCCACCACAAGACAGCTCAAGCCTAAGCTACAGACACTGTTTATCAGAATCAGTATCCAGTGAAGGATACGGGTGAAAAAAACCTGCTTTACACAGGGAAAACACACAAATATGTGCAGATCATTCAATATAAGTGCAAAGAAATGCACGGGGAGTAACTATTTCATCTGTTTTATCTGCAAGAAAGAGTAACTTTGATCATCTGTGAAATAAAAGGGGTGGGGAAAAGGCAGCATGGCAACATTGATCTTAGGAGAGAACTGCAAAGGCATCCAAAAATGAATTCAGTAAATGGCAATGGCAGATTAAAAACTTTTGCTCAAGTAACAGTTCCAAAAACTGCTCCCACACTTTTAAAGAAACAGGAATAAATTATATATACACTACTTGAAATTAAGAAAAAAAAAAATCACTATGGTAGAACCATCAGACAATTTAACCGACTGATTTAGACTGAAAAGAGTTTTTCCTCTGGCACCTTGCTGCAGGGAGAATATGAAGGGATGACCACTGTGATATAAACCACATACTAAATTCTAGTGATGAAATACTATAAAAACATGATGTCTTCAAAGAAAGAATGTTAGTGGGTTATTTCCAGCAAAATTTGCTGAAGATGTTAGAAAGCATGCATGATTTTACGACATTTTCTGAAGAACCAAGAGGAAAAAAAAGCATTTCAGTCTACAAAGACTTACAGAATTAAGTTCAGTAACAGTAAAATCAGAATAAGGTCACCAGGTTAAGTGGCTGATGTGTGGGATGACAGAAAGCCATAATAAGGTTCTACAAGCAGAAAATATTGTATCATTTGATTTTTGAGTCTTTCCCAGAAGAAAAGAAATGTACAAGAGAGAGTCTTGGTATCATATTTTCTCACATTACAGGCGACATCTTACAAGTACTCCAGCTATCCTAAATAGTACTATATTAGACAGCTTGATCCTTAGAAATAACAATTTTGGTATTATTTAATGCTAGAATTTTTGCCTTTAACTAATATTGTTTCTAACCATCATAATACTTGTCTAAAAAGACGTCTGAGAACCTGTAATTTTCTTTTATTGGAATGGATTAATCATTATTATACTGGTATAGCTGACTTACTTAAAAAAAAATAAAATAATTAAAATCACACAGAGTTCCAAATCAGACATTTAAAAAATTGGGTTTTTTCCTTGTCTGCTCAAGTTTAAGCAGTGAAATCTTCACAGTACTGCCCTCAGTCCTATGGTCGCTGGTACTGACTGTTATTTTGGCAGCATGCCTCCCAGGAAGACCAGCTCTGATTAGACTACTCGTAGAGGAGAATACTATGCAGAAAAGTGAAAATGTCAGAATAAAGTTCAAAAGCAAAGAAAGAAACATCTAATCTTTGCCATGTATACCCTGTTGTGCACAATGCCCTCTTTGTTGATCAACAAGAAACACATTAAAACATCCAGGACTGGGCACAAAATACTAATGTGAATAACGGCTGTTAAGATGACTAACACTTTTATTACATATTCAGAATTGAACACTTTGGCCAGAAACAGAGCCAGAATAAACCAGAGTAGCCTCTCTGGAAGTTAATGGAACTATAATGAATTACACCAATTGAGAATTCAGAGTATTATTCTGGGATAGCTTGCTGGTGAAATACACAAAACAAAGCAAAAGACTAACTGCGTGCTGTGCATGAACACAGTCATTTTAAATTGTATTTCCTGAAAAGGCATCTGAATAACGTCATTACCTGAAAAACACCTGGAATCCTTCTTGACCATTTTTTCTCTAGTAAAAGCTGTACATAGTAATTTTGTACTTTTTTTTAATTATACAAAAGGGCTTACAGTCAATTCCTCTTCTCTCTCCCCATGAGCTCTGAATTAGCAAGGAAAAAAGCATCACCATGACTATACTGTAAAACATTCAGTTTTAACTCGTTAACGTACCACACCTATCCTGGAATATGAAATTCCATTTGATACAATAAATCTTTCCCAACCTTGGAAAAGTCAGAGTTGCGTGGCCAGGCCAGTTTGAAGACATTCCTGGATGCTACAATGGGCTTCCAGCCCATGCAGCTAGCTGGTCCCTGGATGCCGTTAGCCTGCATGGTCACATATCAAGGCAGCCATTTCAGAGCCTCTTGTTTTGGTGGCATAAAAATGGAAATGCTATGTACCCTCATGATTTACTCTCAATAGTCTTTACTACAAAAATACCTGTTATTTTCTCTGAAACTATTTTTACTACTAATAATAACTGCATTGATCTTGTTATCCAAGGATATCTAAGGAAAACAAAGCCACCCATTCTTTACCAGAAACTGAGTTCAGAATCTTTCCTACCATGAATCACCATGAAAGCTCAGCAGTTCAAAGTGCTGCATTGCCCCAGACAGGGATTTTAAAGTTCCTGAGATCTATGGGCAACAAGGGGATGATTTATTCCGAGATGCAGCTACAAATTAAGTGTCAGTGTATTTCTGAATGGCAACTGCAGCAGCATGGATACAGCCTGAGTAACTGGGAGACACAGACAGCTCAACTCTGAGACACCAGACTGCTGGAAGGGTTTGGGTTTTGTTTTGCCTTCTAGTTTCCTACCCCAGATACAGGATACAGATATATAGCACAGGTCAGGGTTAATACACTGCCACTGAGATAAGGGTGAAGACTGACTGAACTAGTGGCTACTGTTAACAAATGTGATTTCACTTCTCTCCCGTACTACAGTATTTTAGCAAGCCACAGTAAGAGAAGAGGATGAAGTGGGAAATAGCTTACACTCACCATTTTGTTTTAAAAAAAAAAAAAAAAAAGGCAACTTGATCTGTCCTTTACTCCTACTACTCCTTGCTGCAGAAAGATGGAGCGGCACAGAGTGAAACAGGCACAGTTCCTTCCTTCAAGCTCATAACGAAGCTGCAAAATCACTAATCCAGAAGACAGGAACTGTGGGTTCTCCCCTTGCCCTGCTAAGGCACATCTCCCCCAGATGGTGCGGTCTCCCTGTGCCCACTCCTTTCCTTCCAGCTGAACACAGACTTGTTGACAGATGGTCTCCTGCCCAGGGGGAACTTACCAGCGAGTTATTTTAAGGCAACTTTGCATTGTTCATGCAGAGAAAATTCTCCTCAGTGGGCCAGAGACACAACCCTACTAGGGCTGTAGCTTTAGAAAACTACAGAAAAACTTTAGAAAGCCATAAAATATAAATATCTCCTGAAAGTGCCTGCTTATCTGGATAATCAGCACAGCTCTTCGATGTCTATGCCACTTCAAAGAACAGAGGAACTTTTGCAGAGTTGGCTTATTGTCTGTACGTAAAAGTAACTTCAATCACCCAAACAGCCAAACCTCACAAGCAAGGCATATGCTGAGGGATGATATACTACCCACAATGGGATGACTGTATTTCTTCTGTCTTTAGTTATCCTGTCTTAGGGGACAAGCAGGGAAGCAATAAATCAGCTCTGTTCCTTAGCAATCCAGAGCTTAATGACTGCCTCCTCAAAGTCCAGGATGAGGGGCACAAGACTCTCCTCTCAGAACGCAGCGGGAATTATGCTTGTTCCCAAAGTAATGTATGATTTTCTACCTATTATTTTCCTAGATGATCAAAATCTAATTATGCTACAAAGCTAATCGGTAAGTTCTCATACATTAAATATCTTTTTGATATTCACATGCCTAGAAAGGTTTTTTTTTCACTAGGCAGTTCCTGAACCAAGTGTTGTAACCGAGTAAAGAATAAGCCATCAGTAAGCAGTTCAACAGCCTAGAAAGTAATATAATTCACTCACACAAGCACACAAACGAAAGGCCAATCACAGTTTTGACCTTGCTGATGCTTTGCCAAAATGACTGACATCAATCTCATGGTCCAAATATCTTAAGGATAGCTTGAAAGCACTCACAGCCCTTAAAAATTTTCCAGTGAGAATCTTCTAATCCCTGCCCTGTTTCACAGGCAAGAGACTCCTGACATGATGGGACTTATAATAGAGATCTGATTTTACCCTTGGTCTGATGTAGTCAGTGTCATCAGCCTGCAACAATTGAGGTCAGCTCCTCAGTGTAATGGTTAGCTGTGCAACACCTTTCATTTCTTTCTCAAAAAAATCAGTTTAGGTGCTGGCAGGTGGGAAATCAAAGATCACATTTCCATCATTTATGACCCACCTCCATCTCTGATCATAGGGAAAAGACAGATGTATTCATGTCACAAGTGCCAAAAATCTTTATCAAGTCTTTGGTGGCCAAAAGCACTTTTTACATCTCCCTAAAAGCTATAAGTTTCAACTGTTTCTTGGAAATATAAACTAGAAATTCCAGAAAGAACACAGCTCTCTGTTCCCCACTTTGATGAAAAGATAAAACATGCTCATATGAGAAGCTTCATCTGCAAAAGCTAAGTGCACAATAGGAGCTTATCCCTCCTGGGCACCCAGAAAGGATATGTATTTAATTTTCTTCTGTACCTTGATGGCAGTTTGTGCTTGTTTAGCAATTTGTTAATATTCTCAGAGCTTACAAATGCTTGGGAGAAGACTTTCCTAAATTTCCCTGGTTAATGATACAGTTTTAAACATGGGGGGACATAAAAAACAACAAAGTAAAATACAAATAGGGCACATCATATGAAAATGAATGACAGCATAGCGTAGTGATTGAAAATTCATTCAATCTAAAGGTCCACCTGCATTTTACATCTATCAAAAAATTCCCAAGTTTCTCATCTTCTCTGTAATTCCATGTCAGAAGCAGACCTGCTCTGTCACCAAGTGTCAGTTCAGCTTTCTACACAGGCTCAAAGTCTTAGCTATCAAACTGTCCAATTTAAAAGCAACTGTAGTTTTTTTGTCCAAGTGATTGTATTTCAACCACCATAATTACCAAAAAGCTAAGCAGACGTTTGCCTAACTTACCATCACCCTTCCCCTGCCATTTAATCAACAGCCAAAGGCATTCAATTAGATCAGCAGTAAAGTCACTTCTGTTCCTGTACCATTTTCTCAAAAACTGACGATTCATACTTTTTTCTCCTTTCTCCTCTATTTGCCCCCAAATCTTTTGACTTTCTTGCATGGAGGATACTCCTCAGTGCTGTTCCTCCTCTGCTTGTGGGGCTTGTGTTATATCTCCTTTGACCCCCATGGCTGCATGCTTCCATTGCTTTGCAGTAAGCCAACTGGCCGCTTCAGTAATACTCCTGAAAATCCACCACTCATCTCTTATGTGCTACTCAACACATGCAAGACAAGAGTCTTAACTGATATATGTCAGTAATAAATCACCACCCAGTTACCTGAGCATCTGGCTCTAATAACTCAACCAGAGTCCTAAAGTTGATGGTTAAGTTGGGTGCTGTAGCCCCACAATAACTCACCTATAACAGTATAAATTTATTTTAAGGAATAGGGCTAAGCTATGCCAGTGAGAATTTTCTTTTTGAAATCAAGGTAGGTGACAGTATTTGAGTTGACCTTTTTGCTGAACAGAACTGAAATCATATCAGATATAATTTACAAGCAGCTTCAACTGGAAGACAAGTATCAACATGTTTTTAATCTCCTGCATAAAGGCTCATTTCTCATGGAGCAGCCACACAAACAAGCAGCAGTGTTTTGTAGGGAGGTTTATTAAGCACACCTTGCTACATGGTTTAAAACAAGTGAGCACTGGGAATTGTGACTCAGATTTGCTGTTGTCAAGTGAGGCAATCAGGGAACGGAGTCTTCGGGCAGCCTACAATCAGTCTCAGTCAAAGCAAACTGCGAGTAAGTGACAGACCTTCTCGCCAAGGAACAAGTAATGAGCTGAATGCTCTTAGTGCTAATTTGAACCAAGGACCAGTGTTAGAATAAGCAGTGGATGAGGATTCATCTTTGGATGCAGATGAAAGCTGATGCCAAGCAATTAATGTAGGTGATGTTTCTCAGCAAATGGAGAGGCAGGTGATTTTTGTCAAAAAAAGCCCTTGTTACTAAGCTTTGTTTAGCACTAGGACTAAATATAAAATGAACTGTTATATGCTGTGTTGCAATTACACACCAAAAATGCAGCCAGGTAAAAACCATAGGCATTGAAGATCCACATACAATTCTGTTTTGTGGATTTTGAGGGACTTTTTTTAAAAACAAATTGGCCGAGAAAATTATTTACTACCAAGTATCCTGTTCATATTGTACATCCTTTTTTTTTTTTTCTTTCCCATATCAACACAGTGTTTCTGGAAATCCCGCCCAAAAATGCTGCAAACCTTTCACATTTAGAAAACAGGAGTCACTGGAAGCCAAGAACAAGGTATCTTAATTAACAAAGGACATCCAGTGGTTCACAAAATGTAACTGCTTTAGAAAAAAAGCATTTCCATGAGATTTTTCCAAGGTTGCCTGTAGAGTTCTCCACTTTGAATGCTCTGTCTTACTGCACACAATCTAGCAGTTAGGTTCTCTGTCATATAATGCTACATATGCTGTTCCAAATACAGAGGCATACATTTTTGTTACCTGCTTAATTTACATTCCCCTTAGCATACACTGATCAATGATGCGAGAAGCCAGTGTCTCACTTCTCAGAGATGTGTCCCAAATCTTCTCCCCTTTCCTGTGGGACATACTCCTTCCATGTCTCCTGGGCCACAGGGCAACTTCAGGGAAGTGACTAAGTGTTTTTATAATGTGCTTCCTCTCTTCACCTCTTAAAGAAAAAAAGACAGAGCAGTGAAGCTTTCACATTCATCAAAATTCTGAAAGTCTTGTTTGAATTTAAAGATTGAATATAAAATGTTTTGATGCTTTCAGCAGGAGTGATGAGCTACTAGTGAACCATATAGTTAATGATACTGTTCCTAAAACAGACCAAGTTTTATGTGTAACTAAAGGAGTTAATATTTGGTGAGGTGTAATGAAGTAAACTGTTGAGTAGGGAATAGACAACAGCTTTATTTTGCATTTAAGTTTTTTGCATATTTTCTTTTAAATTACTTCGATGTCTTCAGCAGATAAGCTGCATTCACAACACATGGAAATGGTAGAACAAAATGAAAATAACCTTAAGCAACTGAGAGCACCCAGAATGCCAACATCACCCTTATGCAAGAACTCCTGGAGGTTACAAACAGGTTAACCCCTTTATTTCACATAGTGTTTCTCAACTCCTACTCCAAAGCCTTCTGATTGCCTGCCTCATATGTTTCCCGGGAAAGGTCTTAAGGAAATTGCTGGCAATCAGATACTCGTGACCTGACCCTTCTCTCCCAGGAACCTAAGTAATGAGTATCCTTGTGAGAATTCAATTCATGGCTATAGATTAAAGAGCTATTTTTTCCTGACTGAGACAACAGCTCACAGTATGACTGATTCCAAACAAGCACTACTTTTGCCCTACTGCACTGGAGACAGTTGCAGTTTGCAGGATCAGCAGATGGAAAGCTAGGGACAGCACTGTATAAGCAAAAACAGTAGTTTAGCCAGGTAAACAGACCTGGAAACTCCGAAGTCTCAGCTGCTGGAATACAGCTGAGCTTAGCAGCCAAAGCACTGGTAGGATGTATTCTCCTACAAGTTGAGTTTATTTCTCCATTTGAAACAAATAGGTTCCTTACAGAGACAAAAATTAATGTACTGCCATAAATGGGTTAACTAACGACAAGGCTGTAGGCAAAAGGTACGTGGTGAGAGGAGAATGAGAAAAACGAATGTGGTGGCAGGTATAAAAATTACACAAAATGCTCCTCTGATTTTCAAAAACGTGGTGGTGGTGAATACAAACCAGTATTTTACTGTGAAAAGCATATTCAACAGGGATTTGTGCAGTATCAGCAGTTTTCTTTAGTGATCTACAGACATCAGATCTGAGGAAGAGAAGTTACACCAACATAGAATGCTGGTGTTAATGCAGCTTCATTTTAAGCTTAGTATCTCATTTTCCTGCATTCTACATTTTTCCACTCCACTCCTCCTCCCCAACTCACATTTACTGTTCTATCCACTCAGGCCATAGTGTTTCCTGAAGCTGGCCAAAACTGAACCAAACAGCCTGCTCTGCAGAAGTTTGACCATAAGAGATTTGAGATTTTTGGTCTTGTTTGAATTGGTTGCATGCAATAACTTTCCAAGCTATTGACTGATTAATTAATGAAATCGTGGAAGTCACTTTGGTCATTCTTGAAACTTGAGATTCTTAGCTATCAGCACAGTTGCCAATGAGGTACTTACTCACTTTTGTGCTAAGAAAGTTTAATATTTTTCATAAGTAAAAAATAAACTTTCCTCTCAAACTAAACAAAGGTATGTCCTGGCACTAAAGTGGGAGGCAATTGAAATCAGCATAGTAAACTGATTTTCTGCCATGGACATCAGTACTGCAGACTGATTGTTCTGGTTGTGCTTTTCAAACAATTGAGCCAGTTATTTGGTTAAGAGAGGCTAAGAAATACTATTAAGGAATAACTGGCAATTTTAAATTTTTATTATATTCTTAACATATTCCAAAATGCTGGTACATATAAACATATGCTAATGTACCTTTTTTCATTTTAATTATGCTAATTTTGGACATAATTGATATCTCCACAAAGAGCTAAATCCTATATTTTAACCCACATTCCTTAAAAAAAGACTGGCACCAGTTAAAATGGGCACCCATTTTAATTTATATTTAGATATCCAAATGTGTGCACAAATTTCTAGAACAATGGGTACCAAACAGCATACTGAGCATCCAAATTTTGTTTGTATGAAGACAGTGATAGTGTGTCTTTTTACATGCTGACAGAATTGGTAATGAGTTATAAATGAACTATTAATGACATTTTTATAAGCTACAAGGGAAGAAAAGGTTAGCAGCTTGACTACAAGGACACCATCTTGGGAAAGGTGAATTTCTAGGTTTAAATTTGTGAACAATACAAAAGCAGGCCCAGTGATTTCAGTATGATGATTAGTCCCAGGTGATCAAGACCACACCTACTAACTGCTGTCTCATAGGAATATCATAAAAGCTGTCACTAGGTAAAGACTTCTGAACTAGGCATGAAAAGTACAGAAAGACTAATCCGTCTCTGATCACGTTTTTTTATTTAAAGCTACCCTTTTTAAAGAAAAGTTAAATCTTTAGCTTCTAAGACAGGGGAGTCGTATTCAGGATGCACAGACCCATATCATCATTTTATCTGAACATACAGCTTTCAGACAGAGATTTAATCTAACTACAGTAAAAATGATCCTTAGAACATATACTGCAAAATACTAGAGAGTGGGTTTTGCACCTGTCTTCCTCCATATATATATGTAAAGCTCTGAACCTTACGAACAACCATTTTGCTTTTTACAGGGGGTTAGCATTTGTCAGGTTATGTGCGTCATACCAGAGCAAAATAAATCAAACGTATGCATTTTTATGTAAATAAAATGAGACATTTGTAAGCATAAAGAATACATTCTCTGTTTCAGATATGTTGGGTTCTAATCTCTACCCAATTAAAACCAGCAGAAAACAGAGTTTACAATACTTTTGATTTGGCATTATATCTTTTGTTCCCTTTAATTTATACAGTAAGTCAAAAAACTAATAAGATGCTGCTGACAGCTCCAGTTTTGAAAATGTCTCTCCTCCATCAGGTCACATGTGAGTAAGCTGTCTTTCAGAGTGTGTAACCTAACGTTTGATCTCCTTGAACATAGGCTTTGTAACTGATAGCTTCTTTATGAGATCATTTGGCCTGTTGTACGTAAAGGAGCATAAATCAACAAGCTTAGGTTAATCTTTAAAAACAAGCTGATTATAGCAAAATGCACTATAAAACTGGAGTAATAATTACAGATGTCATTTGCCTACTGTCTCTGAAGTATTTTAAAGCCATTTTTTCCCTTCTAAGTTTTACGAATGCTAGTTTTTACAAATATTCTACATGAAAATTGCATATGTGATGTGTGTATTGTTACGCAGATTGAGGAAAAAGGTCCTGCAGGAGACCCTTTCATCCTAAAGATGAAAAGGAACGTCTCAGCTTTCCAGTAAAGTGCTCAACAAAAAGTTGCCTTCCAAGAATTCTGGCATCATGCCAAATGATTTCTGTGGAATTTGTGTATCAGAGGTATTATTTAGGGTTTCTATTAATTAAAGTAACCTTTTTCTAATACAATTTTATCACCTCACCCTCAATATCTTTTAGATTGATCTCTGTGCTATTTTAAGAGTAAAAGCTAAAAGGCAAATAGGAAAGTGTTTTTATGAGAGCACCTATTACTTGAGATGGACATAAATAACAAAAATATCTAGTAAAATAAAAAGAATAGAAGAGGAGAGAAGGAGGGAAGAAGAAAAAAAAAACAACACAAAAAGTTTAGGGGAATATTACATTCATGACTTCTATGTCATGGAGCAAATGGATTACCTTCTTCGTAAAGGCTTTTTAAAGGATTAAAAGAAAATAAAATCCTTTTCTATTCTTATTTTATGTAGCATGAAGATGTTGACATTTCTTTAGATGTAAACTATGTTTCCAATCAAGTATTCACTCGCTTTGAAGAAACAAAAAAGGGCTACAGGAAGCAAACCCAACCAGGGAAACCAACTCTTAAATCTAGCAAAGACCTACCAGACTCACAGTGTCAAGTTAAGTTGAGAAAATTCCAAGTTAAAAACAAGGATGCATGCTTTAGCATAGAAAAGTAATAAATCAAGGAAACAACCATAGGTTATAGTGCTGTCTTCAGCAACCCAGCTTTTAAATCAAGATAGGCTGTTTGCTCGAATGAGACATTGTAATACAGTTGGGAAGTAATTAAGATAAGTATTCCAGTGAATGTTACACAGGTGGCCAGAGTAAATGCCCTTCCAGCATTTTGTTAGAGAGAAAGCAACATTCAAAATTCAGAAGTGGAAGGTTGTTACTGTACAAAAAAAATAAAAAACATCAGCGTGGGTAAACAGCAGTTTAAACTTTTGATTACTTGAGTCACTACCAGCCATGACAAAACACACATGAAACGTGAAGTTTAAGAAGACAACCTACAAAATATTCACCTTAAAGTGAGAAGAGCTGTTACAAAATGTGTAACAGCTACAGGTTTCAAGTCATGCCAGCAAAATGAATGCTGACAAGACTCTCTGGTCTGCAAGAATCTGCAGTATCCGGGCTTTGTTGGTTGCCACTGATACGCAGCCTATTCAATAGCTGAAGATAAGGGCTTTTATCCTACTGTTCAGGATTACAGAAATGTGCTATCAGTACCCCTGCAGGAACTATTTTTCTTGAGAACCAATACTTCTCTTTGATGAAAGGATACTTCTCCAAGAGCTGATACTGCTAAACCCAAGATCAACTCTTCTAAAGTACATCCATATTTCTAAGAGGGAAAGGAATACAAATGCATTGTGTTATTTGCATGTGAATTGTTTTATATGTTTTCAGTATACCATGAAGTACACTTAAATATTTTTGATGCCTTTTCTTCCTCTCTGAATTACATGTCTATATAAAACCTTCCAGACACCAAAAGCAAATACCTAGCTTTGTAAACATGCACAAGAAAACTATCATAATAAATGGTGTGAACTGAACACAAAATAAAAAATTCCCATTGAATTAAACCTGACTACTATTTACACTAAAAGCAATTAAATCGTAACACTCATGATAAAGTAAAATATCCTTTACCAAAAAAAGGGGGAAAGGGGCAGGGGAAGGGGGGGGGAGAGGGGAGGGAAAAAGGGAGGAAAGAGAAGGGGAAAGCGGGAGGGATTGGGGAGGGGAAGGGGAGGGGAGAGTCTGGCTCCGTTTTACCTTTCCAAAACAACCCCGAGGAAAAGTAAACCTCTGACTGTACCTTCTGGAAAACGAATTTATGACCTGCAACTCAAAGAATTGTTTAGAGCAGGCATGTGGCATGAAGTTCATAATGAAACTGTGGTAGAGCGGTTTCATTGGCAGGTTTGCATAGATGAAAATAAAGCACTGTTGTCACTGTACATTGCATTCGGTAATTTCTGTGGTCCATAATACTTGTATTGAAGCATATTTTGGTATAAGAATAATAATTATTGCTAGCTCTTATAATTACAGCAGATCCCAAAAGGACCATTACGCTGGATACTAAACAAATACACACAGAGTCTGTGACTTAAAAGTAGAAGAACAAACAAAAGTGTTAGAATGGGGATTACCCCAGGCAGACCATTGATGACTGGCAGAAGTTTCCTATTTACCTGATAAGGAGTTGTTGTTTAACTATTTATTGAAGGAAGATGAAACAGAGCAGGGCTGTTCACGGCACCACTCCAGCACCACTATGTTATAGTTTCACAACTGATGAATTACATTCTCAACCAACAGGTGCTGAAATAGGTCTTCTGCAGTTCATGAAGAAGAGAAAACAAAGAAAGGCTCCCACCAAACTAGTGCTGTCTTATAGATGGCTGAGTTACAGGATTCTGCAAAGGAAATCCAGTATCAGAATGTGCATGCTCAGTGCAGAAGTGCCTTGACTCACAGAATTTATGTCCAGCTCTGCTCTAATTACAGCCTGTTGGGTACACGTCACATTGGTGTGAAATATGAGCAAGAACAGGAGGAGGCTCTACATTTCCTTTATGTGTCCCATAGGAACATGTTGGTACTCCACATAAATACAATGAGGATTTGTTATCTCTGCCTAATGCTGCTTAATACTTTTAGGCTCCCAAGCCATAGCAAAGTACAACACATTTTGAAGAGAAGTAGAGGGAACATTAGAACTCCAGCAAGCCAGGTACAAATGTATAGATAGTTTGCTTCCTTTGGGGGAAAACCTGTTTGTTTGTTCATGGAAGAAGATAAAATTTGTAGAGGTGCAGCTTCATTAATGGATTTGATTTTGATTTTTTTTTAATGACTAGAACTTTATGTTATTTGTTCCACTTTGCATGGATATATTAAACCCAAAGAAAAACCATGACATAATTCCACCTCTGTTCTAAATGTACAGGGCTGAACTGTTTAAACTAGCCTTGTTTTTAAGTGGAGGAAAAAACCCAACAGTATTCATAGAACTATATTAAGCTTGGAATTTCCAGCCTGGACTGGAAATGGTTCTAAAATCAGTCTTACAATTTAACTTAAATCTGATAAAGACAGTTAATTTGATAATTTAAGCAGAGCTTTAATTAGACTTCAAAAAAACTTACAGCTCACTAAGGAAATAATGTTCCTTTATATGTAACATTTAGTAATATGTGGATAATACAACAACAAACATTTTTAAATTTTATATTAGTCAATGCTGTTGCACCTAACCTGTAGTGCGGTCATTCGGTACTCTACTTTTTTGATCAGCCACCAAGTTTAGTAATCTGCAACAGTCTTACTAAAGCATAAATCCATTATGATTATATCACCATTATTATATCAAGTCACTGAATAAATAATGACTCGTTTAGAGGCAACGACATTCAGCCACATTACTTTATGTACTGAAGCACATACAATAAGAAGGAGTATGCAGAAGTATAAGCAGCTTTGGTAATTTTCACAGTAATATTTTTAAGTGATACCTTATTAATCCCTCTCAGTGCAATATTCATAACAGGATTTTTAAAGGGACATGAAACATTGATATTTGTACTGTAAATGCATTTTGACCATGGCACCGAGTATAACACAGAGGGAAAGCATCAAAAAAGGATCAATATCAAGTTTCAGAAAAAAGGTACCTACAACTTTAAGGGAAAGAGAAATGAGATTATTCCTTGGGATGAACCATTTCCAATTATAGCTTGACAAAAAAATAAAATAATAATTTAAGCCTGAAGTCAATTCAAATGGCCAGTTCTAAAACTCCTTAAAACAGGTTTTAAAAGTGAAGCCTTCACAGATGGAACTTTAACTGCACAGCACAGTCCGGTGCTGTTATAATAGGCATTTTTTTTAATAATAAGTTTGATCAAAGCTTATTAACCAGCAGTATCAAGCCATCAGTGGTTTCGACTACACAAGAGAACTAATTAAATTTAAAGGGCCATAGCCTCCTGAAGGCACAACATGTAATCCCCAAGGCAGGAACTTGAATGAAGGGGATGAGAACATTTGCATAGTAAAACAGTGGAAAATAGCAAGGTGCTTGGTCTTATTTCTATTGGGCATTATAGCGAGTTTATTAGAACCAATTTTGAATCTATCCTCATCATCAAACATGTAGAAAAGTATGAGCGTTGAAAGTCTGAGGATTCACTTAATATAGAATATTTCCACACATATGGCAAGAAACACAGAACATAAAATTTCATTTAATCCAACAGGCCAGATCATGAGATCCTTCCTTACCCCAAGGAGCAGTAACTTCCACTGATTTCAATGTGAAATATGACTAACAAATTCATGGGCAAGAGAAAACAAAATAGAGACAAAGCAAGCTGACTATAAATTGGTGCCCAGTAGCCTTGTTTTGTCTACAGGTAGCCACATATAACAGCATTATAATTGAAAATAACAATATTAAATTGTAAAATAATTTCTTCCATTGCTTATCTCCCACCTGCTATATTATCCATCATATCTATTATAGATTTCAGTATATAACATCTTTCCCTGCAGTTTTGTCATATACCTGGGAAAAGGAATAACCTTCGCTTCTCTGGTCATCTTCCAACACCATGAAGAGGGAAACTATTACCCTTCATCTACCTTTTAAGCTCCAGGGAAGGAAGCAGAAAGGATGAATGTTTACCCAATCCTTACTCCTGCTTTAAAAGCTTCCTGACATACGGACCGCTAAAGTACTTTTCAGTTAATAAAAGGGTTTTGTTTGTATAACAAAGGCATGATTGCTAATCATGACATCAAATGATGTTTTCTTAAGTTTGATAATCATACTGTCATTTTAGGTCCCCTAGGAGAAAGGGCTCAATAGCTAGAGTAAATAACAAAAGTAAAATTTAGCACTGAGCAGGACAAAGATGAATCAGCAACAATTGGCTTGCATTCTGGATTGTTCTTAATCAGAATAAGGGTTTCTGCATTCTAAAATGACAGAAATTTCTTGCATCAGTGTGGAAGCATCATGCTGAGTCACCAAGTCATTCTTGTGGGCTAAGAGAAATACAGACTGGCAATTTCCAGCCTTTTTTTTCCCCCCTTTTTTTAAAAAAAACAGGTCCTGTTGGCAACAGAACATGAAAAGAAATACAGTCTTATTCCAATCAACATCTCACTGTAATCTTTCCAAGCCTGCTTTAGGTGCTTCTCATCTGTCTGTGTGTATCATTCTTTCTACTATCACAGGACTTAGTGGTCCCAACCAAAAGTGATGGCCCTAAAAATGCTAGACCAGTCAAGCTAAACAAAATACCAGATATTTGCTTAAAGAGTTGAAGTGCAAGACTAGATGCAAGTGAAACAATGAGAGGGCACATCAGCAGTCTCAGCTGTGAGGCACCTGCAAAGTTGCTGTAACTTTGCCAAAGTACCAGTAGCGAAAGCAACAACTATATCTGGTTTTGGTGGCTCAGCTAGAATCTTACCAATCCTGCAGTAAAACAGATAACAAAGCAAACCAAAAGCAACCTGCCCCTGCTTCCAAGAAACATTCAGACTTCCCCTTTCATGAAGAACTGCTTAACAGCAGGAAGATTCCCTTCCTGTCCTTCCAGAGCAGAAACTCTCAAACAAGAGCTCACCGGTGTTTACAAGGACCTGGCACATCCTATATAGCTGCTGCTTAAGAATTTATTAAACTGCAGTGAAAGCAGGAATCGTGTGCGTTTTTCAATCTCACATTCACAGTCCTAACCAATATGTCAAATAAATTTCCCCCATGCTCATGGCATGATGGGCAAAGCTGTTGTATAGAAAGACATACAGTATTATTTATAGAAGTTGTACTTTGTCTAAAAGTTGTACTTCTCATATACATCAGTTGTTTTCCAGAGTGCTTTACACTGAAATACCTACTAATTCAATTTTAATTTGTTCTTTTACAATACAAAGCATTAACTACATCAGTATGTAAAGACAAAAACTACGATGTTTCAGTTGATTTTAGCTTTAAGCTATGAAGTAGAAACTGCTGTCAAAAAGTAAACCATAAATCGTGTCTACAAATAGTACTGTAAGTGCCAAACCCATAAATTTTTAGGTAAACTTTTAGGTTACAGTTTAACTGCTATTGTAGAGAAAAGACCTCTACACAAAATTTATCTGAAGCTGAACTAATAAATGTAATCACCTGCTGTGCAGAGGTTGAAAACCTACCTGATAGACTTACTGAGTATTCATGCACAAGTAAACTCATTTTTGTAAAGGCACAAGAAATGGTTCTATTCTGCGATTCATCTGCTCTTATAGAGGAAAAGCTGTCATAGTAAAAGCCATTTGCAAAGCCCAACATAACAGGTTGTATATTACTTTTAGGTTCATGCTTATATGAACAAGATCTTGTCTTTTTATTAAAAGCATGCCATCATGATTTCAACACTGGCAGTGAACCATCCTGCTCCAAACTGTTCTAACAGTTAATTATCCTGTCAGGCACAACATCCCACTTTTGTCTTTGTCTAATGTTAAGTTCCAGTTATTCAAGTTCATTAAACACCTGTATCTGCTGGACAGAAAGACCATCTACCATCACTTCACTTTGCAATGTAGTTTCTTTTAGACCATGAAAACAACAATTGTTTAAGATACTTCTCAGCATTTCATTTAAATCATTTGCTAGTCCCTCCATTGTTATCACAATTTTATCATCCCCAACCTGCTAACATTCTCCTTCAATTCTTGATGTCCAAACTTGATGCAGCACTGCATCAAGGGGCCAAATCATGTATTGGTCCCTTTTACCCTAACACTGCAAATCTGCTTATTTATTTTCACACTCAATGTCTGGGGGTTTTTTTTGTTTTCTTAAATAAAGTCATTGCTGCTTCAGAGAATTTTCTACATGTTCTTTATTTTCCAGTGTATCCTTACTCTAGACCAGTGGTTCCCTATCAGGTGAGTCAGATAGCACTGGGAAGTTATAAACTGATAAGAGGTCAGAGAGAGACCAACTGAACTAACTTGGGCTAAGACCAAGCCTGTTTCCCACAAGGCCAGGCAGGACACTGCCACCGTGCCAGAATGGGTGCAATGTGGAGCAGAGTGCGAAAATTGTCCAAGTAGCTCTTGGCTTTGCCGGATGGGTCTACCTGGGGAAGATGACGGGTCCACCTGGGGGCACCCAGCTTTCTGTGGCAGAAGGAGCTAGGCAAAGCAAAGCTTGAGACACTTGGTATTCTCAAGTGAAGCACAGCTGTCAAAGGACTGGAAATCATCACATTACACTGTGTTAGAATGCATATGCTTTGTTTATAGTTGGTGTATCACAAAACACAAATTGGTTTATATACATTATACACATCTTCAATTTCACACTCCTCAGATACAGGGACTGATAACTTCCCATTTATATTTTGAGACAGACATATTACCTCATTTGAGAATGTATTTACCATGTGTTATGTTAATTTCCATGTTCCAATTTCTTGATTAAAATGTGGTGCAGCATGATATCCTACAGAAGTCAGTCTATTACTTTACTAATTTTACTTTCATCAGCCAGCTGGTAATCTCATCACAGAAGACATGAGTACCTAGTTTTCAACCTCTGGTTTCTGTACCTTTACAAAGACTGGAATTAACCATTCCTATTCCTTGTCTTAATATTTTTCTTCATTGAGTCCTGTTCCAATATTTGCATCAGATCAACACCAGGCTGATACACTCATACTTGAATGTTCCATTTAATTTACTTTTTCTTTTGGTAAATATTAGCAGCTTTTTTCCAAATCCCCTGGAATGCCCTCAGTGCCCCAAAAATTCTAGAAGAAACCTCCCCACAATTACTGGTAGCAAAGAAAAATTCCTAGGCAGCTTTTTAAACTCTGCAGTTCAACATATTCTGACTGGCTAATTTTAAAATGTCTACATTTCACAGCTCCTGTTTCATGTCCCCCTTAGTTGCTAGAACAGAAGTACATTATGACGCAACTACACCTAGTTTTCCCCCCTAAATGCAAACCAAAAGCACTTACTAAACATGGCTTCTTTTTCAGTTACTACTGTTTTTTTTTATCATTGCACAGTAACAACTGCATATATGTTCTCAACTGACTTGAAGACTGGTCATTGGCCTTCTACCTCCTGGCCTGAGGTTCTCCACCTTTATATCATGTGGCTTTCTTCAGCCATTTCCAGCAGTTCCTACTTTTTATTTATGACAACCAGCATCAGCTTCTTGCTTTTTTAAGCTCTGGACATGCACACATACAAATGCATGCTTAATGTGTGTATATGTGTCCGTATACACATTTGCCTTCAATTATTTCCTTCAAAGCAGTTTTTAAATTATGATCTTCTCTCTTGATTGTGGCTTTCACCAATATCTACTAAAACATTCTCAAAAATCCTTTAATTCTTATTGACTCCTGCAACCCACACAATGACATTCCAAATCCAAAAGGAAAAGAAATGTAATGTTGGACTAAGAGATAGGAAAACTACAGATAAACAGAAAAACTCCAAACATTCTCTGTATTAACTTTTATGCCTTACAGTCCTTGATGCCTGATGTAGCTATGAGCTTCACTACCCTCTCATGTCACTCACCCCTGAATCACTGTCTTCTTCAGAGACACAGTGCACCTTAGAACTCTTTTTGAATGTGAAAATCCTAGACCATGCCAAGATATTCAGTTCCTATCTGTGCTTTTCTATTGTCTATGGAAAGAGAATGCTGTGTACACAGGAAGAGTATCAACTGACCTAAGCAATAGTCATTGTGCAGGCTCAGGAATACCATTACCTTGAAAAACTTAAGTGTGTTACCCAAAGGATTAAGTTTATAGTCTTCGTATTATTTGCAAATTTTGGAGTTGAAAGAACTCTCTAGTCATGATCAAAATCCTGAGTATCGTATCCCTCAAAGGCAACAGAAGGCATAGTTTTGTTTACAACTCAAATAAAAATACAGTTGCTATTTTTTTCCTATAACACTGATCAGTCCAGTCCATCATGATTGCCTGAGTAGGGCAGTGGGGGGTTGTTTTTATTTTTAAATATATACATCTGTCTGAAAACTCTCACTGAGCTAATTAAGTCCTACTGAATCTAGCAAAAAGAATCAACACCTTCCACTCCCCTTGCTTTTTCGCTAAATGTGAAGTATTTCACCTCATATTGTCTGAACTGACCAAATACCACTTGAAAGCAAAGATTTCTGAACTGAAGAGCATAGTACAATACAAAATAATTTCTTTCTGCAATGGCAAATTTCTAAATCTGTCTGAAGCTCTGCCTACTTTATATTATATTATAAAGTCCTCAACAAACAGGCTCATATGAGTTACAAAGCTGAATACCACTGGTATCAAGGCCTTGAACACTTCTGGTTCCCAGTATGCACAGTAAACAGTTGCAATGAGTTATTCTCTTGAGTACCTTTACCTATGGTGGAAATAGAAAGCTCCAGTGAGAGAACCCATAGCAAACTTTGCAGACCTGATGGGAAGTTTACAATAGCTATATGCAAGTGTCAATGCAGTTTTAAAACTTCAGTAGCATTTGTCCTGCATATTCCTACTAGCTTGCCAAAATATGCCAAAATTTATATGATTCACAGTTAAGTATCTTGTATTGTAGTATGGACAATTGCTGTATCCCACACACTTTACAAGTCTTTAGTCCTGGAAAAATTAGCCAAATTAAGTTTCATGAGCACCTTCATGAGGCCAGAAATTCACTGACAAATTAAAATTAATTCTGCTATAAATACATTTTTATTCTATTTATGCACATGGGTCTTTTTATAGCTGTTAAACCTCCTCTCTTTCCCCTTTTTAAAAGGCTACTGAAACTGTCAGGAACTACATTTTACATTTTAGCAATCATTGCATACACATCATGACTCCTAGAATTTAAAATGGAATTGTTGATGCTTCAGATACTGTTGGACTGTCATTAGTTCTGCAAAGTATGTAATTTGTCATTTTGGAAGAAATGACAGTACATTCACTTGTGCAACATGCTTTTAAACTTCCTCTCTCTAATTTAAAAATGCCAGTATTATACTGTGCTTCAAGAGAGATATTTTTAAGGCTTGCAGGTTGGCTTGTCACAGAGCAATTTGTCAGGCAGTATTTTGTCTTCATTAAGGTTTATTCACATAAAGTGATTGGCCTGTCTCTGATATTCCCCAAAGACAATACATTCTGTCTTACCTGATGGTAATGAGGCCTGTGTTAAATTTTCACTTTCCTCATCAGTGTTGCCATCATAGTCATTTTCTCTCCCTGTAGCCATCTGAGTGGTGGCTATGCTAACCCTAGCAGAAAAAAAAAAAAAAAGGAAAAAAAAATCACATTTTTGCCATCTATTATTTCTGCAAAGAATTTATAATTATTAGGAAATGCAAGCTGATACACATCAACATAGAGTCCCCATGCTGAACAGCTTAGCGCATTCATATACAAGGACAGACAAAAAAAGGTAAGTTAAGATATAAAAAAGCAGGATAAAAAAAACAAACAAATTAAGCTGTGTTGTAGCATTAGAATAATTAATCTTCTCTGGATATTTTTGAAATAAAAAGTACATAAAAACATTTCAATTTAGGTATTTTTGTTTCCCAAAGGACAAATGGAATGAAATAATTCAGGGACAATGCATATGAAAGTACCAACTATGGAAATGGCAGGGACATACTCTCATTGGAAAATCAACTGCAGCCCAACAGAAAAAAGAAGAGGACAGATTCATCGAATATTTAGCTCTTGGCTACAGCATCCAAAGCAATATGCTGCTCTTTGCAGTGATGCCACAAAGAATCCTCTGCTTTCATGACTAACAGTATTGTTTTGGATAACCAAGCACTTAGCCAGGAAGAACTGTCAGAAAAATTAAGAAATACCTTGTACATTTGGCACCTACTGCAGATTCTTTAGCTTCTTTAGCTTCGTTCAACAACTTCTGTAAGTTTCTTATCTTTGCCTTCTTCTCATTCAGCACCAAAATAAACCGGTTATAAAGATCTGCCTCTAGTTCTTCTTTAGCTTCCACACATTTTTCCAGCCTACAATGTAAAATTAACGGTTACACTATCTCTTTTTAAAATTCTGTGTTTCCTGGAAGAAAAGTCTGTAGTGAGGCCAACCTTCCTATTACAGGAATCCCCACACCAAACCACGCATGACTAGTCCAGCATCTTGTGTCTGAAATAGGCCAGAAGAAGCGTTTTTCCACAGACAAGTGCAATGAACTTTGCTAGCAGAAGGGGAAAGTTGCCAAGGGGAAAATTTTCTCTTCATGGTTTTTTTTGATAGGTTCTTGCACACGTGCAGCTGAGACAACTACAATTCAAATAGGTAAGTGTTCTTTAGTTTCAATGCTCAATTCACCATAGTGGGCATACCTTAGCAGAATACACATAATGAGATTACAAATAGATATGATTAAGCTTGACAGGTCCAAGATCTGGGCCACACACTCTGACTTGAAATGTATTTGAACAGGAACAAAAAAAAAAGAAACAAGAAACAGGCAGCTCCCCTCCAACGTGGGCTGAGATGACCACCAAATACTTTGGGCAACTGGGACAGCTCCAGAACTCTTTCCTTGCCAGGACTCCCTGGGCAGACGTGGGTGATACAGACCTTTGCCTGACCATTTTCCATCAACAGCCTTGCACGTCTTGTCCAGTGAGCTGGCAAGGTACAGAAACCAGTTCCTGGCAAAGCTCAACAGGACACTGCAGCAAAACCTGATGGCAACTGTAATCCCTTACAGGCATTCAGACAAATTCAATGCTAGTAACTCTAGTGCTGTGGACTCCATTTCGAATTACACAGATACAGAGATGAGATCTAAGAGCACCTGCAGCCACCGCTAGGCAGATTTTTTTTTTTTTCCCCTGAACCAATCACAATTACTTGGTAGAGGACTAAACACTTCAAATATATATAAAAATGTTTTAAAAGCTCTTAATATCCTCAGAGTAAAATATCATTCAGGTTTTTAAAGATTTAATGTGCATCTGTAGGTAGGTTAATGTCAGTAAAATGAAGCACAATGGAAATATAAAATTAAGAATATGGATGTATACTGTCTCATAAGCAAAGCGAAACTGGAATATAAGCAAACATGAGCACAATAAATGAAGTGACTTATAGCAAATGCAATCCTGTATTTACTTCTTGTATGTCATAACTTTTTAGTCCTTGCATTGAACCACAAACATTTCAATAGCTGTGTTCATAACAAGCAAATAAACATCTTGATAGCCTTATTGATCATGGTGACTACAGTATTACAGCAAATAGTCATAACTTATAAACAACATTCTTTTCACCAACCTGTACAAGGCTGGTAAAAAAGTTTAGGTGGCTTCCTTTGTTATTAAACCCAAACACATAAGAGATTATTAAAAATATTAATTTATAAGGTAAGAAATTTCAACAGACTTCCTCTATAAATACTAATTATTTTGTTCAGAGATGAAAACCATAGATGATGTAAGAAGGAAGACAATAGAAAATAATCTCATAAAGCATTAAGTCTACTGTGCAATGCTTTAGGGATATGCTTGATAGTTGATAAATAATTCATCTAATTTAAATGCAAATAGCAGAACATCATTACCATATAGATCGGTTCAATAATTCCTAAATGAAAGATCATATGTACTAATCAACTACCAGGAGACTTTCCACTTACAAAAGAGAAGTTAACTGTTTAGTGGGGAACAAATAGACAATTCACAAAGAATTGTAAACCCTAATACAGGGTCCAGAAGTGCCTGAACATACTTGAAACTAATTACATGTGTATACATAAAAATGGAAAAAAAGGATTTTGTGTGAAATACAGTATTTCTGTCTGTATCAAATCCTACAGCAAAGTCCCTTCTGCCCCACACAAATCAATATGAACTAAAGAAAGTGTGTACTACTGTGCCTTTAGTTTGCCAATGGACTGGTTTTTGTCAGAGCAGCTGAGGCTGGTTTTAATAGTTACATCGAGACATTTTGCTGACTTGGCCAAAAAGGTGTCATATAAGATAACTTCAGTGAGGCCCTTGAATCCTGCAAAGGCATGCACTGATGAAAATCCACGTAACTGTAACTCTAAATGAAGTAAAGCTGATGCTGCCTGGACATTAAGAAGCACAGTATAAGAACTTATTGCAAGACTAGCCAATTTCTTCAGCTTCTAGAGCGAAATACTAGCATCTCGAAACATACATACTGACTATATGCATAGATTAGAATATTAACTCTAGCCTGTAGGCAAAATCAATTAGTAGTATGCAATCAGTTAATCTTACATGATTGTCTTCATTTACATGAACACCTTTTTTGATTTTTTCCCGTTGTTTAAAGTGATCCATATATAAATACATTCTCCAGACATACGTACGACATTCATTTGGCCTAACATTCAATCAGTGTAAAATAGTATTACATTAATGCTATATTTGCAAGTTATGAGCCTTTACAAATGTAGTATTATATGGCATATGATGATACTTAAAAACAGCATAGTAAAAAGCAACCGTCCTCTGCTGCGTGGGAACAGGGATACATTAATAATGGAGAACGTATCTGTTTGTGGGGTGGCTCTGGCTGTAGCTCTGCATAGCCTTTAGGATTCACTCAGGCATGCATTACCTGAATTACATGACCACTAAGCAAATCTGGCTGGGTTTCATCGCAAATACCTCGTCGGTTACAAATACAAACTTTAATTGCAATTCATTACATGCTTGTGCCTGTATGTGAGTTGTCTCACTAAAATACCATCTCCCCAGGCCAAATAAAGAAGCTGCTCACCTCAAAGACAACTTTCAAGTACAATGAAAATAAATGGAATTTAATGGTTAGAGTGATGTAAGTCTTATTTGCACGTGTTTTCTGATTTCTACACTCTTAGATGTCTCTGTTATGTTAAGTGCAATGCTTTTAATGTGCCAGACGCCCAAGTCGACTGCCATCAAAAAGCTTGCACAGCCCACTGAAAGCAGCTAGTATTAGGAATGGTTACAATCAGTAATTGAGAAAATAAGGTAACTGTCCAGTTCTTAAGTGCTGCCTAAATGTAGAGCAATCACACATGCTTCACAGAGGTTAATGTGAACTATGTAACTTAATGGCATTTATACATTTTCCACACTCCAATAGTAGAAAGAAAAAATTCAACATCTCTACTATTCATCCTTGTCCTCAGTGCTTTAAAATAATTGCTGGTCTTACAGCACCGCTCTATTACATTTCAGATTCACCCTTCCCCCAACATTGGCAATGGTATTGAATCTTGATGAGCTAATGCTGAAGAGTCAGTTTCAAGCACCAAACTACCTAGCCTGCATTTTTATAAGCTATTTGTGGTTTAAATATACTGTCACTATAGTTGACCACAACACAAATTAGTAGCTATTTTTGGCTTGTCTACACTAATTTTAGATGTTTGATACAAAATACACACCATACCCAAATCAGAACTTTAACTTGAGTTTTACTGGCCAAGGAATTGTTTTGCTACAGATTATTATTACTTTACCTTTACCATCTTAATTACCTATATGAAATAAAAACAATAGCTATTCTGCTCTGGTATTTTAACTCAACCATCCCTGAGGTGCGCACGCACACACACACTCACCCCCAGGCACACACAGCATTTTCAGAATAATAATTTTGAAAATTTCCTTAGCCTCTCTATTTAGATCTTGCCAGATAGTGTCTTAGTCATTTTTATTTTATGTTTTTAGATCAAGCGCTGAACGGTCTAGCTAGCCAATAACTCCCATACTGATGTCACCTACATATGGGTCATTTCCTGAAAGCAGGGAATTTTTCAGCCAGGTAAATTCCTACACTTAGGTCATCACAATAAGCAAGATGATAGGGATTTACATCTTCAACCAGAAACACTCCCAACACCTCAGATGCTGCACAGCTTAGACTAGAGTGCATAAGCAATTTAACAATTAATTTGACCATGCAGGGGATTTCTCTTCAAAGGGATTTTTGGCCTGCTCCTGCCTTTCGCCTTTATGTGAACCTGAATTTCAGAGGGAAGCGGCAGGAGTCACTTCTGTAGCTGGCACAGGGCTGCCAGCAGCAAGCTCTTTACAGCTGGGCGGATTATCTCACATATCTCACCATGCTTTGGTGAGGCAACAGCCAGCAGCAGATCGGGGCTGGTATTCAGCCTACAGATTGCTCACTAGGCAAATTTAGCCTCCTGAATGAAACTTCCTTGCCATTTTGCAGACCGAACGGAAAGCAGAACAAGTTTAGACCTCAAGATGCCCCAGACAGCTACAGGGCAAAGCTGCTGAGCTGAGCTCACAAAACCTTCATGATGGGCAAGAAAATTAGAGTAGGGAAACGGAAAGAGGATGACTGAATTATTCCATCCAGTGCCCCATGCTTACAATGAACAAACACAGCTCTTGGAAGTCTGCATGCTATGTTTTAATTCTAATGAGGTCCTGAAGAGAGAGATTTTAAGCAAAGGGAACTGCAGGGGCTGAAACTCTGGAGCTGATGTGCCTTAGCTCCAGGCAAAGAGGGAGCACAATTCTCAACATCACGTGCTTTATTTGATGTTTTACCACTCAACACCGCAAGTGATACAGAATGCGAAGCCTGAAATCCTGTCTACTGAACAAAGACAGGCAAAGCTTTTGTTCAGGTCCAAGAAACTCACAACACTAGGTCCAGCATTTGGAGCCAAAAGAGCAAAGAGAGACACAGCAGGGTAGACTAGGCTGTGGCAAAAAGAATTTAAAAAACCCAAAACCAAACAAACCCAAACAAAAAAAAAACCCCCAATACTGTTTGGATGTAAATAATTTTTATTCTCCATTTAGCAGACATGGCCAAAGTTTGGTGACTGTACAACTTTCAATATTTATTTTGAAAAATCATGTTTCAGCTGTTCAAAATATAAACATACTAAAGAAAACCACCAGCTTTCAAAGCTTGAATACACTGCTTCTGAGAGCAAAGGCTGTGAGGCTACTGTGATTTTTTTTTTTTTTTCTTTGGGGTTACTCTTTAAAAAAAGTGCCACACCACCATGGAAATTGATACAAGCACTAACGCCTATTACACATTAGCGTGTAATGCAGTACAGCATACTGGTTACACAATACGCTATTGTTCAATAAACTGTTAAGCAGTAAAACACTACTTAGGAAGGCCATATGCTTGTCAGGGAGATTGTCAGGAGAAACTGTTACTCATTTTAATGAGAAGGAAACAAAACTAACTCCTCCCAAAAGTTCGCTCTCTTTTTCAGGGTAAATTAATGCCAATTAGCTACATTCTTTCATCAATCTTCCTAAATGTGGTTTTTTTCAGATAAAGCTATAGAAAATCAAGATAAATCTCTGACTTGTATGTGCTAAGTGTTTTATGCCAATTGAAATAAGCATAGGTTACTTCACTACAGAGTGCAGTGGCAGACAATTCAGATCATAAATGCAATGGCAATTATAAAAATCTCTTTTAAAATAATGTTACTTTTTCATATAACAACACACTCGTTTTCCAATTCTGGCTGCTTTGACAAGGCAAACAGATTAAAGTGATGGCCATTTATTTCCCACTCAAAAATGTAGATAATTTAAACTGCTAGTCCTAAGAATTATAGGAAATAGTGGAAAGGAAAAGGCTTCCTGAAGAAAGTGGAGAGGATTCTACAGAAAAAAGGTAATTTTTTTTTTTTTTTAACTTCATAAAGCTAAAACCAGCTTTTATTGCAAAGTTTGTAATACCAGTTGTATCTTTGACATAGGAATGAAATTCACAACTACATGGGCTGTAGATAACTGGGCTCAAAACACTTGTCAAGAGAACGGAAATATGTGTGTCTCTTTCTGTATGTGACTTCAAAAGTGCTCATCAGTAAAGCCTGCACTGACAGTATAAGTGTTTGTGAGTTTCTCAAGTATCACCTGCAAATGCACTTTTAAACTTACAGCTTCTCCATGTCGCTCCAGCTGCTGAAGAGCCTTTCGTTTTCTTTTTGCAGATGCTCATTTTTCGCATGCAGTCTTCCCAGGCAGTCCAGACAGTAACCAATCAGCTCCTTAACCACCTCTGCCGGACTCAAAACTTTCTGTAGCTTCAGAGATCCAAGTCTAAACTAGGACACAAGGAAAGAATGAGTTACTTCATCTGTACTAGAAAGATCACAAAACCTCACTCCAATAAATTTGAATACATACTTAATAAATATAAGAAATACCTTACAGTCCTCCAGTTCAAAGTGATATAATAAATTTGTCACAAGAATAATTGTGGAATATGTGAAATAATCACCATGCCAATTATTTATGCAGCTAACATGTCTTAATGGTCACCTGTCATTCAATAGGCACAGGACGTAAGCACTGACATACTTTCTAATGGGCAGAAAAAGAGATGCCACGCAGCTAGTGTAACATGATATAGGAACAGCCTGTTCTTGTACAGCTCAGAGGAGGTCAGGAGTATAAAGGTGCAACCACAGGTTTTATATAAAAGGCATTTTTGATGTAATGCAGAACAACAGAAACTGAAAAACTAACGGTACTTCTAACATGTTCTTGCCATCTGCCCAATTCTGGTACCCACAGCAGCAATACAACCACATAAACATTACTGATAAAACAAATGAACATTAATGACTTTTGATTTAAAGTAGCACTACAAATGCCTCTCATAATGCTTGCATGCACCTGATGGATGAAAACTAGCTGGCAAGTTTTCCCCTTTAGGGCTCGGACAGCAAGTTCTTAATTATAAAAGGAGTCCTTCAATTAAATAGTATCCTCAATAATTCAGTGAGATTAAAGGATAGCCTCTATAACAAATAGTTCTATTTCTTCAGCAATGGGGATGTCACACAGGTTATACAAGATCTCTGAACAGATTTGTTCTGCCTGGTCTGGCAGAAACAACAGAAAACTGTTGTTTCTATTATGTTAAAGGAGAAATAGCTCAGCCATACATACAAAACAGTATCAGCTAAGCTATAAATGCGCAAAGCTGGATGAAGATACAAAAATATTCAACGTGACAGTTTGAGGCAATTGAAGAAGGGTATTAAGGCTCGTTGAAAAGGGTCGCACAGATTACCTTAAGAGAAGCAAACCAGAAATGAAGGACCTGACTTTGGTGCTCTGGTGTGGGTAAATGATGGAGAATCTCAACTACCGTAAGGTACAGTTCTGCAGCTGATAGAGCTTACAGAAGCCATAGGGGGCTTTTCTGACGCTCTCTATATCTAGAAGCACCACCATTTGCCTGGTTTGACAAAAAAAAATAGTTGAGGGAGCAGATCCTAAGAAAAGCGTTGGATGACACAATCCAGACTTTGGCCAGCTTAAACTACAGCAGAAGCAGATTTTTTGGAAAGAGGCACCAAAATGACTTGGCTTTGATTGGAAATGCCTGCAGAAATGTTGAGTTGGTAAGGGGTACGTGGAGGGAGAACGGATCCTCTCTCACATCTTGTAATTACTAAAAGGATTGACACAACTGTTGTGCCATTTCCTTATGAATAGAACTATTACTCATCTTTCAACTTGAATACATGGCAATAACATCTTTACAAAAAAAAAAAAAGGTGGTACATGCTAGGGAAGGGTTCAGTCTGTGTCCTGGTACCTCACCTATTAAAATCAGAAATGCCATTTCATTCATTTTCCTCCTCAACTTAGTTCATTTTACTTGGGAGGGCATGGAAAATCACTAAATAAAAGACATTCATGAAAAAAAAGTGTAGCATTTGTTAACACTTTTTAAAAAGTGAAGCTTATCACTGCTATACATAAGGTTTTGCTGAAAAAGGCCTTGTAAAAATTGCTTATAAAGATTTTAAAGGCATTGTTTGAAACAAATAACAGTCCTTCAACTTAAATATTTTATCTGTGGAAGTCTCTACAACACAATACCATCACGAGCTTCCTCACCAAGGTTAATTTATCAGAAAATGTGGCAAACCCAAACATTTAATTTCAAATTAGCCACTGATCTTTCTTCCAAATTCACATGTACTGTCTCTGGCATGTTGTTTTCCTTTAGCTTACATACATCTGATGGCTAAAGATGAAAAGATGCATTTAATCTATTTTTGGAAATTAGATTACATTATCAGTAACCCACAGAGTGACGTGTATTCCCTGGATATCACACTTGGCTGTTTGACAGCATTAACAAAGATGGACATTTGCGTAAAGGAAACTGTTTTTCATCACTTGCAAGCCACCACCATACTATACGGATAAAGAATTCATGCCACACTTGAATACTAACCGGAGAGATAGAGAAGCACAGTAGCAAAGATAAATAGCAACACAATCTTCTACTTACACTGTGGAGGAAATAGCAAGAAAAGGAGATCCTTTTGTCTTATGCTTTTAATATAATCAACTGAGATAAGGTACAGGCAAATATGTTTAATCAGGACAAATAAGCATTGCCCAAATTACAGTTTACTCAGCACAAAAGAATGAAATATGAATAACCCTAAAACAGGTTAAAGTGAATAACAATAGATTTCAGCTGAAAGCCTGGTTCCACTCACAAATCAAAATCATGCCAAACACACAACAGACATTTCAAAAGCAATTGTAATTATAAACAAACACCAGTTCAGCCTCTTTCTTAAATATATTACATAAACCGATACTGCTAGCGCAACGTGGAGTTTTGAAACTGCAAAATACATCCTCATCTTCACGGAGCTCTGCCATGAAAGGATTTCTGAAGATATGTAAGAAAAAACAAAGTCCTTCTTTTTATAAAAAAAGCTGATACACTGAAAGGAATCAAACCAGGCTTTTGGGCACACTACCTTTTTTGATGAATTCTCAAGATGGAGACAGGGAGAGGACATGCTGCAAAGAGCGGAGCAAGAAACGCGTGCCAGCCTGATGAGCCACTGCTGGCGCAGGAGCCAACAGAGAGGAGGTGCTGGACAGATTTGCCACACTGGTACAGGGACACAATGAATTTGGTTGGCCATCTTTTTAGCTGTTCATTTCAAAGTCCGACACAGTAACAGTTAGACTTTCATTCAGTCTTTGTATAAAGCAATTGATTGTTACGTACTGCCTTAACTTTAAACTTCACTGTACTGTTTTCTGTGTCTTACACACTGTAATCTGTGGACCATTTCTAGGAGGCTCGCTAAAGGTAAGCAAAGCAAGCCCATCACCAGGAGGCTTAAATTTATTAGGCAGGTGCTCATGTATCCACAGGAAAAAAAAAAAAATAAAAAAAAATCATAAGGCTTCTGCACCTTTCCACCCCACCCCCGTCATCTAATCTTAATTTAGGATAGTCACAGGAGTACATGATCTGGGTTACATCGCAGCTATCTTCAGCAGCTCAGTGCAGAAAAACATGGGACATTTAGATAGAGCCTAATTAAGCCAAAAGTGATAAAAGCCAAATGTGATACTGGATATGCGGTTTTGTTTTGCCTCCTGCACACACAGTATTACACAAAGTGTACCAAAAAGCCTTCTTAGGCTGTTTCTTCAACATGAAATTATTTCTTACAACAAGCTATTACACCACCTATTTAACAAACAGACATGTTAGCACTAACAATAGTAACATTGTTATCTGAGCAAATTACAACTGATTGGCATTCGCCCCTGTAAAGAGCCCAGGGCTGAGAAACTGATAAGCCATAAAGGCAGCCAGGTCCATTTCATTTCCAAAGCATCAAGGCAAAGCACGAGCCATTCATAAAATAATGTAAAGAAAATGAAATCTCAGGACAGTTTTGCTCTGGAGTCCTGCTGGCATCCCAAATTGGAAAGCAAACTGGTAAAAGAGCAGCTGCACAAAATAGCGCAATTTTAGATCCAAGAATTCTGAATTTGGGACAGACACGTAATTTGCAGCACTGATTAAGACAGAATTCTATTAAAATTAAAGGGGGGGGGGAGGGAGAATCATAAAAAAGGAGCCATTAGTTTTTTCATATATTGCTTAGTTTTTGCTTGCAAATAAACCAAGAAATAGTCCCAGTTATTTGTCCTTCATCACCAAAACCACAGTAGTGAAACTGGAAACAGTTCCAGGAAGATTCAGTAGAAGTGGTTAAAGATCAGGATACCATAAGAAACATTTAACTGAGTGATATATCAAGATAAATAGATCTTGCTTACTGCATGAGTGAAAGCTCAACATTAACACTTCACTAAGCTAATTTTACATAGAACATCTCTATGATTTGGATCATGTTTCCAAGGTGAGCCTCATTTTGTAAATTCCTGCACATTGCCGCTCTCTAGATCAATTCATATTTCTTTCCATTCTTCCAGCTGCTGTAGCTCGCTAGCTTCATATCATCTGCAGATGTAATTAATGTGCTTTCTACTTCCTCTCTCAGATCATTCAAGAAAACACTATGTAAAACAGTGAAGCACTAAACACTTCATTTATACAGAGAATGAGCAGATCTGCTAGAGGTCTCAGTGGACAATAGACTGTGACTGATATACTGCTCCTCTTCAATATCTGTTTTACTGTTTGTTGGGATTTTTTTTTTAACTTGCTTTTTTAAAGACACATGAAGATGAATACAGAACCATTTAGAAACCTGTGTTCCCTTAATCAGAAATCACACTCAGAATTTATCCATTAGACCAGTATTTTAAGTTTAGAAATAAAAACAGGAATTAGAAGCTTATGACAAACTGTCATTTTCCCATCACCTCTTATCCTGCCTACTGTTTTGTCTCCTACCGATGAAGAAAGAAGTAATCTCAAGCGTAAGACAGATAATATTTTGGAAGTAAACTGAAAAGCTTCTCAAGTAATTTTCTTCTTGTTACTGATGTTTACAGGAAGATGCTTCACATAGGAAAAAAACCTCATTAAAATATAAGCCAACACATTTTTTCATGGAAAGTTCTAAAGCTACATGAGAATTATTTTATTCTATAGAGATAGTGGATTTCAATTTTACATTAAAATAATACGCTAAAATGCTATATAATCTTTGCATTACTACATTCCGCTGGAAATGAGAGTTATCATGTAAGGCAATAAGTATCAAAGTTTATGCACTGAAAGAAGCAGCCATTTACACAGCAATGCCTGCATGCTCTCTCTTCTGAAGCAGAATCTGAAGCTAGATACTAACAGTGAGGTAATTTCCAATAACAACAATTTTTCATTATGACATACTAGTCCGTAAAAAAAAAAAAAATATGCTGGAAACTCTCATTGCATCTGCATTGCTGGCCATGATTTCTCTCTGTATTACTTAAGTATCCTGACAATCCTTTCTAACAATATTTGTTATCCAAAATATATTTAAGGAATTCCATACTTCCACAAGCTAGAAAACAATATTTATTTAGACAGACAGATTTTGTCCTTTCTTGTCCTGGCAGGCTATAACAGCTATATAGTGTGTCTCTCTATCTTCTATTTATATTAAATACTTAAATCCTAACCTACAATATTTTGCTTCTTCCTTCTCTATTTTGAAAAGGATTTAACAAATAATTTTCACAGAAAGTACACTTACAGATACTTCGGTCTGATTTTGAAATGAAAATATTCCTAGTGTGTGAACTAATGCATAGTTTTAATTGTACGAGTCAACCTACAGCTTGTAACAGAATCATCTCTAACTCACCTCACTCATCTACCACTTTTCCTACACCTTCGGAAGAGATCCTTCTGCCCTGCTTCTAATCATAGTATTTCAAACTGTGCGAACAATCAGCTGGGTCAGCACAGTTAGTAACATCTACATCCTTGCAGACAGATGCTGCCTGCTGCAAGGTATTGTCTAAGCAAAGGTCCTTTCACCAGGAAAATATTAATGAAGAATTTGAGAGGCGGGGGAAGTTCTATAGCAGCCCACCAGCGTGCAGCAGCTGCGTAGTCCCTTCTCTGTCTTTATCGAGACCCACAGTTTGTAATAGCAGATGTGACCCCTGCGTTGAAGCAGGAAAGCCCTGAAGACCCACAAAACAACAGATCCTTTTGTCATTGCCCTATCCTGAGCATCTCTCAACACCTCTCCTACGCTAACAGGGAGCTACACTGGAAGGGGTATTTCTACGATAGAGCTCAGTCTTACCAGAGCTTGGTTTTTCCGTGCTGCCTATTAGTGCCAGTTCAACTGGGTCTTTGGGAACTAGGGAGGATTGAGGAGCAATCAGGGTGGTTTTTATTAATAAAAAACCCACAGTCTGAAACCATATGTTTTCAATACTTAAAAAGCCATCTTAATAATCTCAAGAGCCAAACCAAAACAAATGCTTTACTCACTTATTTTTCAACACTTGCACAAATTTATACCTAGAAAAACTTACTAGGACAAGATATTAAAAGCCATCAGTTAAACTATGCTGAAGTCACCTATTGATGACCTTGTCTATGGCTGGTACTCCAAGTAAATTCTTTACTACAGAGTTAGAGATTAGCCATAATGTACAGGACAACACTGAATGTTAACATTTATTCAAAAGTAAGATGTCCCTTACATGCTTGCATTACAATAGGCCGTGTAAGATACAGCAGCTTTCTTTTCTCACTGAGAGTTGGAACTCTTGCAAGACACACAGGCTGTGATTTCTAGAATCACCCTTGCTACTGCTGCTTAAATATCAGCTACCTCTTCCACTTCACATATGCACGGACTCTGAACTAAAATAGAATCAATACTTTGATAAAAATAAGTTTTCACCATGAAAAAAACCTATGATTTAAAAAGAGGAAAATGTTAATTAAAATTCATGTACAGGGTTAAAGAATATGACCTACAAATGAATGATGCTGACACTTATACAAAGAAAGTATTGTTACAAGCTTGAATCTGGAAAGCATTATACCATTTTTATTTCTTAAGTCAATCAGTGAGTGGTCTTGATTTTTTAAAGCTGTGCCACTATTATCTCCAGGGAAATCACTCAACAGTAACCATGACATCCCTGGGTGTGGTAATAAAATGAGTACACTAGACTTGCACAATACAGTGATGACAATGTGAATGCAGAAGTTGCTTTTGTAACAGCAAACTCTAGGAAGCTAGAAAAATCACAAAGTACCACGGAAGCCAAGAAATCTTGCCGGTTACATCAGTCAGTATAAAAATATTACCACCAATTACAAAATCCAAGTTTAAGATAAAATCCTGCCTTTCTCCACTCTTGCCTTTCCCTCCTGAAAGGTTATTTATGAGAAAAGTATTACTTCATCCTCGAAAAAAGAGTATCTTCCTTCTTGACAAAGGCATTACATCTATTCTAGGGCAAAACAGCTGACATAAGTGATTGCTGTTTTTCTCAGGTTTCTACTACATGCTGCAGAAACCTTTCACATAAACTGCCATCATATTAGCTCCACATCAACTGATGAAATTCCATGTGGTTTCACTATTTTGTATGGTAGCGGTTCCCAAATATTTTGCAGACTGCTTTGCTATTTCTCACACCCTCAAACCCACACATTCATGGCACTGTGGCCCCCTTAACAGTTGCAGTGCAAAGAGGCTACATCTTTACAGTAAACTAAGCAGACATTGGGAACATCGTCAGGTACTAGAATACACTAGTATTATATACGTCTAAGCACTAGAACGGCCACAGCATGTCCTCGGCCCATGCCAGCGGCCACCCCACCAAACACCTTGCAGGCACATTGCAGAAGTTGGAGCACCCCAGGGACCTCTCCCAAGAGGCAGCTTGCATGCAGCCAACCTCTTCTGGAGGCTGAGAGAGTTTAACAGCATGGACATAGGCTGTTCCCCACCAGCTGGCCTCTGTGCCTGGGAACATTCCCAGGAAATTTTAATTTACTGGTGTGGAGGCAACCACAGTAGTCCCTGGAATACTGCTTTATCAGGTTTGCAGCAGAAGCCACTGTCTTTTACCACATTGAGAAAGATCAAGGCACACTGCAGGAGGAGGTCTTGGGTCTCCCTGTTGGTGGAATACCTGGATCCTGGGGAAAGAGGTAGAAATAAGGCTGAAGAAGGCTCTGCCACTTACAAGTTATTCCATCCATCCATCCCTCATCAAGCTGTACACTGCAGAGTGGGCCAGACTGGAAGCAGGTTCCTATCCTGAAAGCTCTCATAGAGTCATTGATCGGGAGGGACCTCTGGAGGTCTCCAGTCTAACCTCCTGCCCAAAGCAGGGCCAGCTCAGAGGTCAGACCAGGTTGCTCAGGGCTTTATCCAGTTGGGTCTTGGAAACCTCCTAAACTCTAAAAACTGTTGCTCATGAGAGTACTTCATCCTCCAACCTTAAACCCACATATATCAATGAGAACCAAATCATATCTTTGTAAAAATGAGATATGTTTCAAAAAAAGGCATGAACCAAGCAAAGTTACAGAGCATTTGTGCTAAAGCCATGTTCATCTCTCAACGTGCTAAGCCACTGAAAGCTGCTAATTTTCCCCTCAATTTTCTTGACCACTATGCAACTGAATCACTTAAAGTTAGAAACACACTGAATACTAAAATGCACTGCAGCGGTATTACTCAGCACCTGTAATATTAGGTATTCCTTCCAATTCTTTTCCAATGGTAATCAGACACAATGTTCCACTTCACTAAAATACCTGAGCAATTGGAGTAAAAAGGCCAAAGGCAAAGCTACAGAAAGATCAGGTGTCCTTGTTTCTTATTAGGATAACAAATATGGAATGGGCAACTATGAATTATAGTTCCACAAACAGTGACAACAGAGTCATGATTATGCAGAGAACAAACAATTCAAGCAGTTTATTGAATTTGGGATGAAACTACTACTTCACCATGCAAAAACTGGCAGGTTTGCATTTTATGCATACATCTAAGCGCTTTATCTTCTTTTATGCTTCTCCTCTTTTATCATTCCCTTCTATACTTCAGGCAACACTCTCTGCTACCAGTCTGCCTCTGAAGTGAGTTTACAAAGACAACTGAAGCAGGACATCCTTAAAAGATCTTTTCTTCATCCTTTTCCTCGTTAATTCAAAGGCTTCAGGAATAATCAGATACTTTCCTACCTCACTGAGCAGCAAGCAGGTCTGTGAGCAATGGAACTACTGAAGGCTGGTTTCCTATGGTTGTGACTCTTGTGCTGGATCCCCTAATGTCCAAGAAGGTGAAAAATCCAGTCAAAGCTTTTCCCTTATTTAGTACGTTCATAACTTCTTTCCCATGAGGATTTGCTAGTGTCTAATAATACAGTTGATCTCACTCCACAGTTTTTTCCAAAGCAGACATATGAATAGGGTCTCTCTTCTCCATCCAGCCACCTATTTCCATGAAACTAGCAGGAACCTGATATCTTTGAGACCTTTACTCCCGTCAAATCTGTTTGAAATTGGCCAGTAGTTTCAAAAGTTATTGCGGGGAAGGGGGAGGAGGTAAGACTGGCAGTCAGCAGAGGCACACAGCATGATCATATAAGCTTTGTTTCCTTAGAAAGCAGGGTAAAAGACTTGCACATTTTATTATTTTTAAAACTGCCCTAAATGAATTAGGAAATGAGCTTTACTTGGAGATCTAAACTTATTTTCTTCCTTGTTTTTCATGTAACTTATAGTGTGGCAATAATAGAATAGACTCTAGATATAACATCTGGATTCAGGTCTTGGCTTAAATACATGAAGAGTTCACAACTATGTTAATTTAGATTTCAGAAGGAAAGCCTAATAAGACAGCTTAAATCAGAATGCTTTTCCTACAGGCTAAGAACAGAACATGGGGCATTACCATAAATCAACTGACACACAAACTTATCACATAGCAACTTACTTGTGTTTGAGGCTTGAGTCTCCCGAAAGTATGAAAGGATGCCTGCCAAGGATTTTTAATTTAATCTGCTGGCATTTTTTGTCAAATATTCTGCATTTATGTTCAGGTTTCCAACTCAAAAATTATGCCAGAACAAAGCTCATTTAAGGAAAATCTTTAAAGTAGGAGTGTGAAGCTTTTTCTGAACAGTTAATCACAAAGTATACACAGCATGAATGTGTAATACTGAAAAAAAACCCCATGCAACCCTTTTGATAACCTCCAGAAAAGTTTCTACAAATGTTATGAAAGGTATATTCAAATAAATGTGCTTTTAGCAAAAATCTCCAAAATAAAAGCAAGGCTTGCAGGAGTGCTTGTGATATTACTGTCAGCAAAAGTTCCAAGGTAACAAAATATGAATGATTAATACTTCTAAGATTAAAAAAACACCACCACATTATGTGTTAGCTGCTGCATAATGGGAGTATTTTAAAACTACCTGTCAACTGATCATATTCCTACATATGAAACCCAGTGAAACCCAGACTGCAACTTTTTAAAAAAACTTTAATAAAACATAACTGAAGTGTCTGGAGTAATAACTGTCAGATATGAAGACAACTTGTCTTGGGAGCTACTTCCCTTCAAACATTGACCTTTAGGTTTGGGAAGTAATGGAAACTATAAAGTGCTTCTTGAATACACCCTTGAACTAACATGCCAACATTTTGCAGTAATTTAAGTCAGACTCCCCCTGAATATGCTGATGGTTAACAGCTCAATGATTGCACATAATCTTTTTGCTTGGAAAGTAAATGTATAACCACGTGAATAAGCATGAGATAATGCCTAGACCAAGGCAAAATATAAAAGTGTTCCCAACTAAGTACTACAAACAATTTTCCAGTGTGAGTAATAACACAGGATTCATTTAGAACAACCACTGACTGTTTTCAGGGTGTTTTTTTTACCCTTTGTTTACAACATCCTGAAAGGATGTTGACAGCCACTTGCTAAAGCCTTTAAGATCCAAATATCTGACTACTTAGTAAAAACTTAATTGAATGGAGTTATTTTGTCCCACTCAAGAAAACAAGAGATTGAACATTTTCCTCTATAGTACTAAACTCACCTGTTGAAGCCACGTGGTGAGCATCTGTATACACTGTGCCCCACCCACAAACATGGAAATACTCAATGCATCACAAGATATATGTAGTGAATATGACAAATCTCCAGTAAAGCCAATACTCCAAGCAGTTTAAGTACACAGAAGGACATAAACACTTCTGTAAATTACCAGGATATGAACAGCATATTTCTTTCCATCCAAGAGTCTAAAAGAAACAAACAAAAAAGCCAAACTCCTATTTTCATGTAGAAAGAAAGAAGCACCAGCTCAGATTCAGGAATGTAATGCAGGTGAAATAAACTTTACTGAGTTGTATCGATCTACACTTATGTCCCTTTTCTTACTGTTCAATTTCATTACCAGCAAGAGAGTTGCCTCATCCCCGCTAAGACTTAAATTACTCCACAGATATGCACAGAGTGAGATCCTAAACACAGAAGCTAAGCACTTCTAGCCCTCCTCAGTGAACACCTCTTCTACCTTCATACAGGAATCTACATTGTTGTAACTGCCTTCATGACATCTTTATTTTATGTAAGCATTAAAAAAAATAAATCAATTATTAAAAAAAAAATCAAGAAGTATTTGCCTGTATTTCTCTGTAAAAAACTGTCAGAGATGTAGAAATGTGACAACTAAAACTTGTTCTAGACGAAATGGGCCTAAAATGCTCTAGTAATAGTAGGACATAAATTTTTACAGCTAACAGAGATGTGCACTTTGTTGGGTGTGGCAGGTGGTGGTGGTGGTGCATTTTTTTTTCCCCTTCTGTCACAAGAATACTCCCTCCAACAACAGTGAAGTGTTTGTGACCACAGTGCCAGATGGCACTATCCTAACAAGGACCCACCAAGCAAACCCAATTCTCGCATGAAATTGTAACGCAAGGAAGACAGTTCAACCTTGAACCATTTATGGGTTCAGTAGCACCAGCAGCACATCTTTAACCCCAAACAGATGGGATGTATAATCCTTTGAGCCATTTTTCTCAAAACGACGGCGGGATCCATTGCGTGACTCCATTCTGAACTACAACTCCCAGCACAAAATTCCCAGCCTTCTACCCAATTTCCTTCAGATATATGCATCTAAACAGAGGGATATAATGAAACAACAGCTGCAGATGACTTGGGAAATTAAGGAATTAAGACGCCATTATTAAAAGTCATTCTCTGTAACTGCTCTAGGCCAGTAGCAGTTCAACACCTAATACTTACATATAGGAATGACTTGGGAAAATATTGTATTTCACAGTGCCCAGACTAAGTAGCAGCTCACAGTATGTTTTGGCCTTGAAGGAAGATCTACAGACATTGAGGTGGTGGAACGTGTCCAAAGACCAACAAACCAAACCTGGTGAGGGGCCTGGAGCACAAGTGTTATGAGGAGTGTCTGAGAGAACTGGGGTTGTTTAGCCTGGAGAAGAGGAGGCTGAGAGGAGACCTTATTGCTTTCTACAGCTACCTGAAAGGAGGTTGTAACGAGGTGGGGGTCAGTCTCTTTTCCCAAGAAACAAGTGATGGGATGAGAGGAAATGGCCCCAAGTTCCACCAGGGGAGGTTTAGATTGGATATTAGGAAAAATTTCTTCACTGAAAGGGTTGTCAAACACTGGAACAGGCTGCCCAGGGAAGTGGTGAAGTCACCATCCCTGGAGGTATCCAAAAGACATGTAGATGTGGCACTCAGGGACATGATTTAGTGGTGGACTTGGCAGTACTAGGTTAACAGTTGGACTCGATGTTCTTAAAGGTCTTCTCCAACCTAAATTATTCTATGAGTCTACAGCATCGCTATACTTCATTTCAGGATGCTAGTATTCAACTCTTCTTACTACATATATATTGTTTTGCTCCCAGGCTCCTTAAAGGAACAAATTAAAACACAGAAAAAAGGCTAGTCTATTTCTCAGAGGTTTTCCTAGAGTCAGAACAAAAGGGAATTTAATACAATCTTGTTTGTGTCATGTTTATGCTCTGGGCATGAAATTAAGGTTTCTCTTCTCAAGTCTGGCGCTACCCAGACTCATTACAATAGAGGAGGATTTGAGACTAAGTACTACTGCTAAAAATACTGTGCTGCACATTCTACCATGTAAGAATAATTAAAATACAGCATTTTTATTCCATAGGTAAAGGTTACTTCAGAGCACTGACTGATCACAGGTCATTTCTGACTGATCAAGTGTCATTTCATATACTGACTGATTCAAGGTAATTACCAAGCTGACATGTCAGAACCATTCATTGGCACTACAAACTCAAATCTAGCAAATAATTTTTCTATATGGATTATTATCACGATAAAAGGCGTCAAAAGTTTTGCACTCAAGAAATTCATATTAAATTCTAATAAAGATCAAATAAAAATTAATGTTTTCCTGAAAATTCAAATCCACTGAATCTATTTTTATATATATGTACATACATATAAAGACAAAAAAAATCCCTTATTTATAAACAACTTAATGCTTAAAATAGATGCAATTATAATACGTGTCTTTTCATAAAGGAAGTCTGTACTGAGATCAAAAATTGGATTCGATCCAATTAGAAAACATTTTTTCTGAAATCTTATAAATTCTTATCCGCAAAAGAAATATGGTTAACAGATAAAAATGCCAGACTAAAGTGGTTGCTAGCAACACAAACAAAACATTTACTTTTTTCCACATAATACTATTTTCAAAAGTTGTTGTTACAAAGTATTTAGTGAATTAATGTCTTCTGAAGCCAAGACAACCCTGGAAGAAGGCAGGCATTTCTTTCTCACAATTAGAATTCTACAGAGCACAACTGACTACTTCAAGGGATGGTGTTTTAGGACACGTTAATATACGGCCCATTGAACCTACAGCATTTTAATTCACTAGTATCTGAATTCCTGAATCAGTCTTGCATGATTTCTGCACGCTACTTGCTTCGGAAAGTTGCTTCTATTTTGCAGACGAGTCAGTGAAATTGGTTCCTTCATTTTACTTGTAGCAAAAGATTTGGTGAATGTATTTTGTGGCTGGACTGATACATCATCACTAGGATGGTTACAAACCATCAGAAACAAATGCCAGTAGTAAAGGCAATCAAGCCAATTACTAAGGTTTCGACCAAGAGTGCTATGAAACAACAGGGCAGACCACCTACTCTTCTGGCCCTGCAGTTACCTGCATCGTTAGGTTCGCGCACGGTCCAACCTGGTGGCTCGGTCTCCTCTCCCATGACTGCTCACCTGGTGGTGGGGCATGTTGCTGCTCAGGCTACGAGCTCAGGCGAAGCGCCATGAAAGCCACGTTGCCTGGATCCGCAGGTCACAGTCACATCATATTATTTGCACAACACAACCAAGGCAAAAAATTTCCAGGGACCCAGGGAAAAGAGCAAAGTCTCCTTTATATTACGGTGTAATTAGAAACCGGGAGCTCTACGCCTTCAAACCCGGAGGCATGGACAGACTCCCTCTGGACAGCCCCAGCTGTTTGTCAGATATTTCAGAGGCCAACAGCAGTACGCTCTACTTATTGCAGAAACGGCTCAGTGTGGGAAAGAACCAGAGAATTTAATTTCATCTTTACTGTAATTTCAGTAGAGGAAAACAGCATTTCTTAAGTGTGTTATATTTCTATGTTTTATTTTCTTTATTTTTACATGTCAGCAAACAGTGCAAAATGGAGAATCCGCTTATTTTCTGAAATCCCAGAGTCTACAGTAGTAATGGTAGAACTAAAACTTTCTTATGATTCAGAAAATGGTGGGGGTTTTTTGTTTAGTTTTGATTTGGTTTTTGCTCTGTTTTTGTTTGTTTTTTAAACTCCTACATTACCTTATTACAGAATAGTAAAATACTAACAGTGGAGTACCTTAAAGAAATTGTGATTGGAAGAAGAAAACAACAACAAAAAGTGCACACAGTGTGATGGCAAACAAGGCAAAACTCAACAAACATGTATATTTCAGTTAGCAACGAACTGGAAAAGAACACACACAGCAGCAAATACAAGCAATAGCCAAAGACGGAAAGGCACTTTTTCCCTTAAAGCTCAAAATGGCTCTTGTGGCGGGTCGACCCTGGCTGGGCGCCGGGTGCCCACCGAAGCCGCTCCGTCACTCCCCCTCCTCAGCTGGACGGGGGGGAGAAAACACAACAAAGGGCTCGTGGGTCGAGGTGAGGGCAGTTTAAGAAAGTGAAAGCGAAGGTCGCGCGCGAAAGCAAAGAAAACCAAATGATGTTACTCTCCGCTTCCCATCGGCAGGCGACGTCCGGCCACTTCCCGGGAAGCAGGGCTTCGGTGCGCGTCGCGGTTGCTCCGGAAGACCAAAATGCCCCCCTTCCGTCTCCCTTTACTTAGCTTTTATATCTGAACTGACGTCATATGGTATGGAATATCTGTTTGGTTAG
>NW_010973034.1:5660719-5666822 GCF_000737465.1 Haliaeetus leucocephalus
AAAAATGTTGGAGAGACAGCCGCCATGCTGTGCCAGCGCTGCTCAGCAGTAGCCAAAGCACTGGTGTGTTACCGGCACCTTCCTAGCTACCGATGCAGAGCGCCACGAGGGCTGCTGTGGGGACAATTAACTCCATCTCAGCCAGACCCAATACAGCACTTAATGTCACATGTTAACCATCAGTTTTCAGCATTAAAAATCAATATGCTAACATATGGGTAAAACAAGATCTATTAGAGACAACGTGCCTGTGAAGAACCACAATACTGAGAACCAACCATTTTTCAAGGCAGGGATCTGGTTTAGGTGACTTGGTGACCTGTGTCTTGCCCAGGAAGCTGTCATAGAATAACTGATACAATGACCACCCTACATAGACGAGTGTCTGACCTAGAGGCCCGCACACAGAGACAGTATTAAAAAGCTTAATTTTATATTTTTTATTCAATTTTATACCAGTATTCCACAGTCAAAGGGACATTGCTCAGTCAGACAATGGAATGTCTCGAGTTAAACAGGATCCAATAGGTTCAGGGAGGGTTTTTTTTGACTAGGATAAAGCAAGTACTTACACAGTCTGAACTCTCCTCAGGCAAGTGGTTATCTCCATGTTGCCAAATATAACTTCACCAAGATTCTCAGCAGTCTGGCACACTGCATGGTCAGCTAGAGATCTGCAAAAACTTGATGGCCCTAAATAAAATCTAAATCTATTCCTAGTTGAGGAAACAGCAAAGAAAAGATCCACCACTATTTCTGAAACTACCAAACTGATCACTAAAATTGCTTCCCATTAGAATAACGCAATGGTTTTCTAAGGCATATACAAGAAAGACCCATGAAACTGCTCCTTTAAACAAATACCATCTTGTGCACACAAAGCACATGGATACACATGAACAAACTTTTGAAAAGAAGCCATATCACATCCTGGGACAGCTAGTTTAAACACGTAAGGTGTGATTATTTATTCTGAGCTGTAAGCTTGAGGAAGTAGTGCTTTCAAGCTCCACGTAGCTGAACTGGAATGACTAGTAGCGTGAAATAGCCCAGACTGCGAAGCAAATAGTGTAAAGTGACTATACCAGCCCACACAAACACGAATGAGAGCTGAACCAGAGCAGCAACACAGCAGAGTGGAATAGCTCTTCACTGCCAAACCCTGAAGTATAAGAACTCATGAAAAAAAACAAAAAAGGGGGTGAGGAGGGGAATGTCAATATCCTGCTCCTGACTTGCAAAGTCAGGAATATTATTTCATGTTTTGCAAGACCAGCGTCCTGTAGTCAGTAGCCAGTACAACTCACACCAACTTCAGAGCGTGCTAGATTTTTTGGCAGACCAAGATTTAAACAATCTTTAAAATAAAAAAATCTTAAGTAAGGATGCTCAACTTTGCTAAATAATTTCTTTCCCCTTATGTTAAGCTAGCTGAAAGTGATAATGGTAGTTACAGCAAATGTTGCTTGATAAGAATAACAAGGCGCAAAAGAAAATAGGTAACCACTATCAAAATTTCTGCTATAACATTAATTATAACTCAGAGCACATTGAGACTTGAAAATGCAGCATGTTTACTCTTTTTATACTTTGTTTTTATCTACTGAAGTGTAATGATTCAAATATGTTGGAAATTAAAGAGAGCATGATACCACGCTAACTGAGTGCAGAAACGAAATTTCCAAGGAAAAAAATCTGATAATCATGAAGAGTCTTTGTGTGATGAAATCCACCTGCAAAGCAATCTTCCATAGCAAATGAAGGAAACCTCATTGTTTAATCTTTAAAAATAAATTGGAAATACTTAGTCTTCATAGTCCACAAGTGTAAATTCAAAAACAAATGCAATTCTCCACCCACCATCTGCCACTCCTAATTTCCAGCAAACTCAGGTTCTACAGAGACAGTAAGTGGACTAGTCCAAAATACCAAATGCCTGCATCAAGAACTACAGATTAATTACTTGCAAAACAAGTGCAGAGAAAAGGTGTTAAAAAGGTTACCGCAAATTGCACCAAAGTGCAAAATGAACATTGCCTTTCCAAGTTATCCCACTCTTATCAGCAAGATTGTATCTAACAGATTTGAGCACTTATATTTGGAAGACTTCATAAACAGCCAAGAGGAAAGACATCAAATTGCAAATTTATGCCAAACAGCAAATGAAGCTATTGCCAGCATTTCTCTAGGTGATAGTGAAACATCTGTAAACTTGCAAAAAGATCCTAAATTTCACTATATGATTTAGAAGAACTTTTCTGAACCTTTTAAACTAGTTCAAAAAATGAAATATTTAAGTTATAACTCCATAACAGAAAGTGGTCTTCTATTCATGGTAGCATGAATGGTCCATCTCTGGCATTTTTAAGGTTCTGTCACCTCAGTGTGCACCTACTTATATCTGTGTTTAATACCTAGACCCATGTTCAACTTTAATGATACCCATCCACACAGGAGAACTGCTACCAAGATAAATCCGAGCAGGATCTTAGAGGACCTGCTTTGTCCAGAACCAACATCTGTGTCTACAGAATCATCTACTGTGTACAGAATTAAGTAGTTACAACTGACCGCATCCACAATTTCTCTTTCTTTAACCTGAGGTTAGAAGTAGTTACCCCAAGAGATCATAGTCATGAGCACCTGTGCCATGTCTGAACAAGACTCACACAGCCGCTTCCAAGAACTAAGTCACACTACCAGCTGAATAAAGCCTCTGTAGTTGTAAAGATTACAGAGTATAATGAGTATCTCCAAGACAGGAAATAAAGCTGCTGTTTTCATCTAAATGAAGTTTGAGGAATTAACTGATATCTTATATGAAGGTAAGTTTCACAAGCTAATACTTCAGGGTAGTATTCTATGCAAATCATAGAATTGCACCTAAAATTGTGCAATTGCAAAATCGTTTTTAGGGACATTATTCTCTTTCCCCTACATTATAAGGCAGCTCTCATCAATCAAGAACATAACATTTTTGTCATATGCCTCCCAAGAGAAAAGATAGCTCTTTGCAGAAGAACTGCAAGATAATTCACGTCAAAACTAGAAGAAATCATAGCTACTATGAAAACAAATACTGTATTTCAAAACCCACTGGGAAGATCCTGTTGTGTAAGAGGTCAGCATAGTTAGTGCTTTTCTACTGAAATTCATTAATTGTAGCTAAGGATTGATTTATTCATAAAAATGAGTAATTTCTCTATCATACCATGATTATTTCCTTTCTTCTCTTTTATAAACCAGTAATATAAGTCTTATGTACACGTTTCCTTTTCCTTTCCATTGGTTCACAAGTTAAAAAATAGTAATTGAAAAGTAAAATCCAAACAGGATGACTCCTCTCACTTTTCTCCTTGATAAATTAGGAGCAATATTTAAATACAACATTATATTTAAATAAGCCATAAGTAAAATAAACAGTAACACAAATCAAATGCTTAACTTGTAATGGTCAACTTGTCCAGAAAGCAGTCACTTTCTGACACGTAAGTTAGGAAGTTGCAGAGTTATAGAAGTAGATGAAACAATTCCTCCCAGCCCTGGAAAAGCCCACATCATAAGGACAAGCTCCACAAAGCTGTGAAAACTAAGCCACAGGCAAATGGAAGGGGCAAATACCTGACAGATTTGAGAGAAAACTTGGGCCCGGTTCAGGCAGCTTAAGCCCTTATGACTACTGCTTCTTTCAGACAGACACCGTGGATCCAGAACCAGGCAGCAGCCATGGGATTTTGGCTGAAACTTGGCTGCTGAAATCAGATCTTCAGAGCACACCGCACATCACCCTGCACTCCTAGCTTAAGTACTTGAGCTCTGCAGTTGTAATTCTACTGAAAAAGAAAACACTTCTTAGTTCAAAGGAAGACTCTCTAGTGCTACAATTCTTTTTTTCCTTAAATTGGATTCATACTATTTAAGACTGATTTTGCAAAGGACTCTTGGATCCAACTATGTCTGGATGGTTGAAACATGGACTCTCACCAGTCTTTAACACTGTTCTGAACAGATAGGGTGCCTGCCCATGTACAACATGTTGTGAAGTCAGATGCTAGACAGATTCTTACAGAGTAAAAATCCACAAATACTGGGAACAGCTTAGAGTTTTAGCTCTCCTTGCAGGCCACACTGATGCAGCATCATTTTCAATGCTGGGCCATCACTTTATGATGCTCACAGGTAAGTGTTCCTCAGACATAGGAAGCTAGTGTTTCACAGAAGGAATAAGCCTCCGTTCCTTCAAAGCTCACACTCCAAGAGCAAGCTCCTTGTCCCTTGCATTTCTTCACATTGCTGAGGAGCCAGCAGTCTCTGCGGTCCACTGCCATTCCCCCTGCAGCAGACGCAAAGGAGCGGGTGCAGAAACACAACACGTTGCTCAAGAGGAACCCAGAATTCCTGTCTACTTAATGAAAGACAGCAGCTGCTGTGAAATTCTGTGCGAACCTCACCTCGCAGTTACAAACTCTTACGACTTGATTTCTAGGCATATCCACTTTCTTACTTATAGCCAGAGAAGGACAGAACTTTTTGCAACCTAAACACTGGCTCCTCAGTTGTTGTTTTTTTCTCCTCTTGGGGTTAATAGCAGGAATTACTGACTTCAGGACATTTTGAGTAAGGAAGTGTTCAAGCTGACAGCTCCTAGGATCCAGAAGACCCGTAGCCTTATCCCTGCAAAGAAGGAAAACAAAGCAAAACCTCCCTTTGCTGTGAACCTGAACTTTGGTTCAAGCATCATTACGCACCATTGTCAGGGATTTCTGAGAGAAGACATACGAGTCTGTGATGCGGGTAGACAACAACAGTTCAGGTCTTCCTAAACACAATTTGCTAGCACTGAACAAGCTCAGTCTATACCCTTTGCTTTGATATCTGAGAATATCTTGATATCATCACCACACTCTGGATCAGTAAACATTATTATGGTTAGTATTGTGTACTATTATGCTATAGTAGGAGCTGGAGAAGGATCTGTCTTTGGTCAGGTCAACTGCAAAAGACTCTAAAAGAAAAAGGTTTTGCATCACACATGAATGCATTAACACAGAATTCCTTTACTGCCATTATAATTTCTGTATACAATATAGAAAGCTTAAGTCCATTCTTACTTTATGTAATTTCATCCATCTTAGATAATTGAGGAAAACGTGACTACATCATACAAAACGCATTCATACAGAGAAAATTAAGTTAAGATTTTCCCCCAGTGAAACACTTAAATCTGAATACTACTAAAAAAAAACCAAACCAATTAACCATCCTATCAAATAAGGACTACACTTATCCAGAAATATATGTCTTCAGAAGAAAATAACGAAGTATGACTTTCAAGTCAGTCAGTCAAGTAGTGAAAAGTGATGATATACAAAACTAGGGGCAATTTCATCCCTTATAGTAATGAATATAACCTATGTTTTTGTACAACTTAATTCAACCTTATTCTGAACTTGCTACTTTTCCTCCTTGAAGCCTCCTGACACTTCATAATAGCCTACTGCAACTTTATTGATCTTATCATAAGAAGGCTTTTAAATTAAGTTAAAAATCAGAAACCATATGAATAAACAATACGTAACTTTCTGGAAGCCTTGATCCAGACCTTAATGTTGTGCCTGAAGCTAGATTTGTGACTGCTAATGTTTCTGCCAATTGAATTACTGCTTTTAAGTCACACACAAAGAAGCAGCAGCCATTTAAAAATTCATGTTAGAAGCTACTTATTTCATGGTGTCGGTTGATAAAACAGAGAAATAATTTTGACTGTTGTAGAACAATATAGGTGGCAGGGACCTGTGGAGTTCATCTTGTCCAAGGTCTGACACCTATTTACATCTTATTACCAACATCATTTTGTGGAGTACACAGAAGTTTCAGATATCTTCTGTCCAAATACTAAGCCTACTAATGCTATTTGGCCCTACTTGGCTTGTAAGAATGTAAGAGGATTACATTTTTGTAGCATTAGTATTTTAAGTCATGGCATCACCGCGATTTCAGGGAAGGTATCACATAACTTCTGTGAAATGCTTACATTATTACAACAAGCTGCTCTGCCACTCTGTCATCTCTTAGAATACTCAATCCACAGGCAAAACGCGCC
>NW_010973034.1:5666832-5724564 GCF_000737465.1 Haliaeetus leucocephalus
AGCCAAAACCCCCCCCCCCCCCCCCCCGCCGAAACCACCACCAACAAAAAAGACCAAAAGACTAATGCAAGTTTGTTTAATATTAATCATATTCCAGAGCATATGGGTTTAGAGTTCCATTTTCCATAACATCAACCAGTTTGTAGTTGTAATACAATCAGCCCTACTTCAGAACAAATGCATGTTTACAATGACTTACAATAATATGCCAGTCATGGAAGAGTTTTTGATGTCAAGGACTCCATTATATGTTTGGGTGCAAGTTCAACAACAACAGCTGCTCCAGATTTAATGAAGGTAGTACTCAAGGGACAGACATTTCCTGGATTTATTTATGGGGGCTTACAGAAAATGTTCAATATGTACCAAAATATACATTGTTCAGAGACTTTCATGCTTGAGAGTGAAACTCTCAATGTTTGATTCATAATGGCTATTTCACAAGGGCTTACAGGAAATAAAACTGTTTGTTTTAATTGCATACAGCAAAATGTTAGAAAAGAAAGATTTACATTCTCCAGTGACAGTGAATGTTTTGGGCTAATTTGTCATGGTTACCATGGACAGAAGATAAAGGAATATTATTCAAGCACTACTCCAATTCATAGACATCTTAAAGTCTAGTATCAGCAAATATGCACAGTATTGGGGGTTCTCTTTTTAATCTTCCATGTACTTGTACAGAACCTTTTAAATACAGGATATACTACCCATGCAATTTTATCATTTTACCTTTATTATTGTTTTCCATTCATAGGAAACATGAAAAACAGCCAATATGTCTGCTTCTACATTGGACTCAAATTAAACCAATAAAATGTAAGGTGATACTAAATCAGGGTATTTTTAATACATTCATATGCACATTATTTTTAATATGATTATAATAAAATGCATCCACTCTACTTAAAAAAGTATTTTCTGTTTCTGCCTTTCACTTGTCCACTTACTGTGTCTACCATCATATGCACGCAAATTACCTATGAAGTTTTGTATTTTAGTTTGAGACCCTTGAGTTAAACAGAATTTTAAAAGTAGCTATACAATTCTTAAGAGGCCGCATAGTAGTGATCTCTAATTGTGTCAATGTAGTTTTCCACTGCAGCTTAGGCTTTTTATTCTTCCTAGATTGCAATATGACATGTTCTTTTGAAACAAAAAAAAAAAAAAAAAAAAATTATAGCATCTTCCATTTTCACTTGCATATTATCCAACAAAAGAATAAGACAGTGACTGAGAAACAAATGGAAAACAATGCGGCTGCCTATATTTTATTAATGGGTCAGAGAAAGTAGTAATATGAGGAAATTTTTGAGAAAGATGAACACTGGAAATTTGATTACAGCGCATCCTCTGCAAACAGAACTCAAAATGCAAATTTAAAAAAATCATACATTTTAACTTATGTTTTCTCTTAAGATTTCAATACGGTTCAGTATCTGTATTGGTCAATGCTTTGAAACCTAGTACCACTACCTATGTGTTCATACCTCGTCTGTGGAAGTCTTAGTTTTTCACTATTTTGGCTTATCTTTTCTAAATTTATGATCATAACAGTATCTGATCAGACATCGCCAGTTGTTACTGTGTTTTGTTACATGCTGCTTCAACTATTAGGGTGTTAACTGGAAAGATGACTGAGCAGAAATAAATGTCAAGAGTACTACAAATGCATTTTGTCTGGCTCTTGAAATACTTCAGTTTCAGCATCATAGTGCCTATTCCAAAACTTTTCCTTCCATATTCGAAGCTGCCAACCCTGTCTTCAGCAAAAAGAAAACAGAAAACACCCCATACACCCGCTGTCATCACAGCAAAGGATGAATTCCAATACAATTCCAATGAGCATAATTATCTTTTGACAGTTAAAACTCCAGGAAAGCTATGATCTTTCAACTGTTTCTTAGACCTCACAAAGCATTAGAAAACACAGATATCTTTCTGCGAGCATGGCCCCATTGTGTCTTATTTACCAAGAACCACTTTCACTGTGAACTATGAGATGTAAAAACTAGAAGTTTGTCTTTCACTTTTTCTTTCCATTATTCCACCATTTTTCTCCCTTCCTCCACAACTTAATTGAAGCACTGCTTTTGCCATAGACTATTCCCCTCCCACAATTTTTTCAAGTTTATCAGTACAGATGAGTATTTTCTACATTGAAAGCAGTTTTTTTAACACAAATCACTTAAGAATTCTCGCGATTTCACTGGTTTTTTTGAAATAAACTTAGAAATAGAATTGAATTCAAAACCAAATGTTGTTTTCAACTTCTATTTGTTCTTTCCTAACATCTACATAAAAAAGTGACAATAAGCAAGAGTTATTTCATGTCAACCTGAAACTGAACAGAGTGTTTGCAGTTTACAGTTGACTGAGAAATCAGTTATTTACACCATTTGTACTTCCAGAGTTACAGAAATCATGATTATTTACCTTAAAGTTATCTGAACAAGTATCTTCCGTGAAAGGATGGTCCAAGATCCACATGCATACAAATTTCCCTCCAACAACACAAATTTGGATTAGAGATTCTTAGACGTCACTGAGAAGGCATATTAACAAAGCACAACAGCGATTTCCTCTCGCTTTTTGGCAATGCTACCGAACACTTCTCCAGCCTTTACTCACCGTCTTCTCAGTTTGGACTCAAACATGCCTTCCATCATTGACCTGTCTTTCTCCTTTCTTTGGGATTTGTCCTTTCTCATTTAAGTATTTCACATCATTGTAATTCAGAAAGAGACATGAAAGAAGGTGTTAGTAATGGCACTGGAAGGACAAAATACTGTTTGCTTTTCTCATATTAAACTTCAACGTTAATAACCCATCAAAAAAAATCCTAAGACAGATTCTTTGTGATCCCCAAATCACAGTATCAGTTTAAAATGAAAACTTTTGGAAATTAGTGTTAACTTCAATTAACTCTATTTTTTCCATATTATTTTCTATATTTTTGAGCTCTTAAATTTTGTATTTTTAAGCTTTTTCCATAATGGTCACAATGGAGACTCTCAAAACTTAAATGAAAGCGAAAATTCTTACTCAGCGAGGCAACTGTGGGAGCTGGGCTCTCAATAAACAAACAAACAAACAAAATCAGTAAAAAGGTACATGCTTCCCCTTCAAATCTTGTGTATTATTCTTTAGGTTGGATGTTTCTCATGCCAAAAATTCTTTTTTTTTAAGACATGATCTAAAAAAAGGGGTCTAGTTAACACTGTATTACACACAAACTCCACAGGAAAAATCTGAAGCATAATTAAAAGTTGTACCTCATATTACTACTTTCTCTGACCCATTAATAAAATATAGGCAGCCGCATTGTTTTCCATTTGTTTCTCAGTCACTGTCTTATTCTTTTGTTGGATAATATGCAAGTGAAAATGGAAGATGCTATAATTTTTTTTTTTTTGTTTGTTTGTTTCAAAAGATCCCAGAAGTAGACTATAATGTCAAGGAAACTAAGCCCTATGATTATTATTATTAGTTTTTACGTGCTTCCTTCTCCTCCGTAGCATTTCATTCTATAACAATTTTCAACACCAAGAATCCTACGCAACCCCAACAAAGTTAACATCATCCATATAGTCCTTATAATGGCTTGAATCTATTTTTCATGTATAACAACTCAGTAACCAACAGCAGAAAGTTAGTTCTAAGTCTATTAATTGACTTTGCACTTCAGTTTCCTGGGAAGCATCACAAAAAGTTAGGGACAGTAGCTTTAAACCAATTTGTAAATAACATCAGTAAAACAAGTTAAATTATTCTTTCTTTAATGTTACTGCTCAGCTTGCATTATTCTTTGCATTTAGTAAGGTTGAATGAAAATTAAGTTACTAATGGCTTTCTCTTCACTAGCCATTAACTAATTTATGCCCTTTTATGGAGCTGGTTTGTATCACCTCAGGCTATGCTGCCCAGTGTGGAGACTCAGAGCATCAGGCACCACCAGTGCATCACTGGATTTTTAGTGGAACTTTTATGATGCAGGTAAGACTTTTTCCTCAGGTTTTTCTGCCACTCACAGTAGGTCAGTCCTCCCTGACAAGGCAGAAACACTCTTCTCAGAAAGAAGAGCGCTATCTTCTGCCAGTAAGATTGTGGCACAAGTCTCAGCCTATTTAAATCCAAACTCCTAATTAATCAGCAAGCATCTGTTATTTTATCCTGCAATGCTCATCTTCCCATTTGCTTACAGCTACTGAGATTGTTCTCCCTGCAAGGCTGAGTTATAAAACAGTTGCTGACCTGAAGTTCTAGGTACATGTAAAAAAACATCCTCAACTCAAATTTATCTGACTTTCTTTTCAAGCTGGGGTGTTCCTCCCCTCAAAAGGTATATGTCAAAGGATAAATGAGAATAGCCCATATGCTAATAAGACCATTTTCCACAAAGGGGTCATCAGATCACTCTAGGGCCACTAATCCATCAAAGCTTTCTCTTTATCCCGTCACATGCATGAAGAAGACAGAAGATTTCTCCAAGATGCACCGAAAGGTAATGGTTTCCAGTATTGCAGCTGACAGAGCACAAAGAACCACGGGTTTGCCCCCTGATGTTACAGTGCTTCGCAGAAAGAAGCGGGAGTGCAGCTGAAGCGCTCTGCACACCCCAGTCACCTTCACTGAGCTAAGTTATCACCAGGGTAGTTCAAGTGTAGACAAACCTTCGATGAGCATTACTCCGAAACTGCTCCAGATGACACAATCTTAACCTGTATAATTGAAGAGAGCTCAGAGGATGTGTATTTCTCACATCAAACTATACACAACTGTCACTTTGACGTTTCTCCTTACAAAAATCGTGCCCTTAATGTGGTGTTTTGTTTCTAAATTAATGTAAACACACGATACTTCCATTATTCATTCAGAACTAGCAATTGGTTAATATCGGATCTTTTATTTACAGCAGTCAGATTTGAGGACAATTTACACCACATTTCAGCCCCACTGAGGCTCAAAGCACAGTAGTCTCTCTGTGGTTCTTCAGTCAAGCCAAGAAAGAAATAAAATGTAAGTTTATATGAACCTTAGTAACAAAGTTGAAAGAAAATTCTTTCAAAGAAGGACTGAAACTTTTACTCAATAAGACTGCTAGCCTGCAACAAAGATAGTTAGAGGAAAAGGCCTTAAAGGCTTAAAAAATCTGGATCAACATTTAAGAACTATGTTAAAAATACAAATCCCTAGATGTCATTAAAATTTAAAACAGCTGCTTTCCTGCAGATCAAAAGATTGTACACCCTCTCCTGTCACACAAGTCAGGAGGCAGAAAATAGCCTAGGTATGGGAGTCAAGATTACTTTATAATTACTCAGTGTCCAGTCCAGATACTCCTAAATTAATGGCAAGTTTACAGTGAGGAGCACAAGAGGCACCAAGGCACACTCCATATCTGGCTACTTTATTGAGAAACACTAGCATCTGGCCACCTACAGTACTTGGCTGTCATAGGCGTTGCTGTGTTTTTCTTTATATGCAATATAGCTGCTGTAGATACGACCCAAGGAGCGTACAAGGTTTTCCTCTTCATTACCCAGATTAGCAGGAATTAGATCCATTCAGGTTAACGGATATAGCCCTGCTATAGCCACGAAAAGAGGGATGAATGCAGCATCTGGACTGTATAAAGATTTGCTAGGAAAATTATAAGTGTCGAAGAAATCCTTTTTAAAGATTAGCATAGAGTATTTCCAAAGTAGTCCACATTAGAATATTACAATTACTTCAACCTACCAATGCAAGTTTTAGAAGGCATTTAAAAAAAACCACTTAAATGATATACAATAAAAGCATGGAAAGAGCAGCCATTCAGTATTTGATGGCCTGTAACCGGAGCTAAGCAGAAGTCCTTCATAACTCAGGAACTTGGTGAAGAGAGCAGTGCTGCAAGCTTTTCCACTGCTATTGTCCAGTGGTGAGTAACCAACAGGAACCACCCTGTCTTGGACCAGGCGCTCGCCAGCTCAGGCTCCGCGTCAGCTGCAACAAGCATTTTTAAGGTACATAGGCGTAAACTAAAGACCTAGCTTAACTTCTTGCTTGTTTGTTTATGAACTTGAAGTCTGGAGGAAAACAAAACAAAACAAAATGAAAGACGACAACATTTTCTGTTAGGTTTCCAAGATCATCAGAGCTATCCTCATGCTCTTTTTCATTAATTATGCAATCATCTTAAATCTTCACACAATCTTTCTTATGTTTACTGAAATACAAACTTGTATAAAAAAAAAAGACAGATTGAGAAATATCAGACATCCTAAATATTTAGTGCTGCTACAAAACAGTGATCACACTCTGCAGAAGATAATCTTGTTATATGAACTAACTGCTCACATATTGTGAATTTAAGAGTGATTGTATTTTTTTCACTTGTTTATTGTCTGGTTGCCACAGCAATACATGGCCTGTTTGCTTTAAACATTACATGGACAGTACATTTGTTAAGGCACTTTTTTCTCAGTTTTATATTGTACATGCACTGATGATTTCAGGCCAAAGAGGACGCAGCACTCTGAATGCACAAAACCCAAAAGAATCTAAAATGAACTTTAGCCAGTCCCAGTTTTAGAGCACCAAAATGTCAAACTACAGCTGTTCTGCCTTAACGAAGAGATGTGCTGCCCAGCTTAACCCAGTCCCTCTCCCTATCTTCCCCAGAGGGAAGCGGATGACCTAATGTCAGTTTATCTCACTAATGTATGTATCTCACAAGAAGTATCCTGCTTTATGTCCTCCTTTTCTCACTTGCATCTCTGACTTGCACACAAATACAATCCACTTCAGAAAAAGTGTTTTACACAATTTTTATAGACTTAGAAAAAAATATTTACTATTTCAGTATGTAAATCAGCCTAGAAAATTTATTTTTCACAAAAACACACTCTATATGAAGCAAAATATAATTTCTTGCATGGATGTAGTATAGTCTGTTTTTTTAAAAAACTCTTACCAAGCAATAAAAATGCTCCAGAGATTTAAAAGATAATAATGAACTGAAATTGATCAAGACATCACCCATACTTGTTCTGCCTATGAAATAAATGCAGCACACAATTTCCCATGCAAAATACTTTAAGGCCAAGCAAATTGCAACTGACATTAGCTATTGTAGTTTTCTACAAGTCTTAGATTCATTCCAGTGGAGCTACCTGTGCACTTGAGAACATCACAGTTGGTCTTTTGAAAATTTTGTCTTCTACAACTTATGCTGATATCAATGTTATTTAATACTTGCCTTCCCATATTTAATATCAGTATATCACTATTTTTCCATCCAATTTCTGAAGCACGGCAGTCTCTGTTCACCATACCCAATCTAACACAAAGGTTTCACAACTGCATTCCCACTGCAATCCCATTTCATCGTGGGATTTCCCAGAATGCATAACTGATTTAATTTTTTTCCTAATAAAATATACCATTTTAATCTCACGATTTTCAAGAAAAAATATACTAAAATATTATCCTTTAAGTTCTTTAGGAAAATAAATTGTAAATATATTTTTAAATGCATTTCTTTCTCTACTACACAGGAGAAGGTAGTTGCACACATTCACTTAAAATTCATCTGAGCAATGGCATGAAATTCGCTGCTAATTCCTGCTAATAGTCTGGAAGTGAAACAAATAAAACAACACACAAAACTTTGACAGTGCACTCCTCTGTGCCATTAAATTTCATTATTAAAAACCCAGCCTTTTTCTTTTTTTTTTTAAAGGTGATTGTAAAAGCCAAAAGTATATATAGAGAAATACTATTGTTTATTGTTTGAACCAATGTATTTAGGAAAAAATACACAAACAAACTTCAGAGATAAAGAACTGTGTACTTAAAATGCTATGCTGCAGGGTTCCCAACAACATAAAACTTATCTAGCAAAACATTATTTTTTTCCCTAAGCCTTAAATCTTCTGTATCTAAACCACCAAGTCTACAACCACACAACTATTTTATTCATTAACAGTACTGCCACCACCAAAAGTTTATTGGGAGAAAACAATCATTTCTTTTTCCAAGTGTCAAAAAGCATCCACAAAATACAAGTACCAAGACAGAAAACATAACAATTCCACTTTCAATTTCTAAGTTTTGTCCTTCACTCAAATCACTCTAAGATGTTCTCAAACACAGGAAAATTGCTTGGCAAAAAATACAAGCCCAAACTCCCCCTGACCCCTTTCAACAGGGCTCCTCTAAAGAAACTTTAAAATATTTTTTCCTTTATTGAGCATCTTTTTCTGCTAAATTCTAAAGTTGCTCAGGTGTTTTGGTTTTTCTTAAAGAGATCACATCATTCAACTTGCTTTCGTTATAACATCAAGAAACTGCCTAGTTTCCTCAAGATAACCTACTGCCATTTCCACCATTCGCGGAATGCACTTACACACTCCTATTTGTTCTCCATGTCAGTCTAAGTGATACCACATTTCTTCACTATGCAGATGATAAGCCTTAAAACAGATATATGAATGAAGAGCCATATCACTTCCCAGCACATTTTAAAATGTTTGGTTTCTGATACAGTTTTCATTTCTTGATTTTATTTTGCCTTATCTAATTCACCAAAAGTCTGCAGTTTTAGGTGGTTAAGAAAAAAAAAAAAAGAAAGAACAATCCATGAGGCTATGGCTTTTAAAGAGTGTTGTTGGGGGGTGCAAAAACCCTGTTCTACTCCAGTGCCACAGATCTGCAGCCTAAACTACTGTAAAAGGTTTAAGCTGAAAAAAAATAGAAAACAAAAGAGGAGATTTAAATGCAGAACTTGCATGCCAGTTAGATCCTCCTAAGTTTCAAAGCAAGGTACAATAAAGACAAAGAATAATAAAAGATCTGAAAAAATATCATGGGAATTTACTGACATTTTATTCTCTGAACACATTAAAACACAGCAGTGATATGAATACAACCTGTAGGTATGTCTTCAGATTTCAAGAGAGCAACAAATGATCCTGCAGCTGACAGGCCAATAAAATATTACCCATTCACAGCCTAGAAATTCATTTTGAGTGAAAGTATTTTTCAGAAATGTGTATTCAAGAAGGGGCTATGTCAAGTCTTAATAAACTACTTGTTCCCCTACTATTTGCTGTAGGTGAACTTACCTAGATTTGGCTTCCAGCCATAGCTCTCTCCTGTGACTTACCACACTTGACAGAAAAGGCCGCTGTGGCTTTTTGTCACACATACAACATTTCTAGAATTATGCTAAAAACATTGAGGCAACAAAACAGAACACTATATGCTAGCATAAATCTTAAGTGCTCCATATCATAAAACATCGAACTCCCTACTCTTATACAACTGTGAAAAAGGTGGATCTTTTTACCAAAGGATCAGACTGGGAGGTCTTTTAAAGCCGTTTGCCCCCTGAGATCCCAAAATCTTTTTCAGAGCTGTTACTTCTAGCAGTCTCCCATTCCTCTTTACCACATCCTTTGTTTTACAGATGCTTTTACAATGCTATACCTGGAGACTTCCTATCTACAGTAGTGTCTTTAGAAATTAGATATGTACAATACTTATTTTAGACTTGATGAACTGTACAAAAGTAAGAACCCTAGATACTACTTATTTCATTGAGTCTTAAATCCTCAGATATTTTGTGGGAAGTAATTAAAACCAGCTTCCATGTAAAATAGGGAAAACTGCGATACGTTACCTCCAAAAAGTCTACTGCAATACCCCTCAACCACAGAACTCCTTAACAATCCTTTCTTCACTTTTAGGTCAGTCTAAGTGATCTTGACTTTCTTTTCTTTGTAAATGACTAACTATAGGAATGTAAAACTTGATCCTCTCCCAAGACATTCTGAGATGGAGAGTTGTTTTGTTTTTTTTTTAATAAAGGAAATTTACCACCAACAATTCATTTTCATTCTGTAATCCCTTAGTATTTTAGCAGACTTGTCTATTGCTTTAATTCCTCACTGACTACAGCATAGGCAGCTTCAGATTTCAACACGGAGAAGTCAGACAGGATACCCACTGCATGCTGACAGAACAGTAGCACATTTTCAAGTCTTCCATAACTTCCCAAGGATTTGGACACAAATTATTTGAGAAGGCTAATAATTTAAATGTGCTTATATATGTAATATCTTCCTTAGTAACTAATGGATTGTCTTTGTCACACACAAATATTTTTGCTTTTCAGATTCAGAAGAGAAATACTAATGGAACATCTTGGCCTGTTCTGAAGCAATGCTAACGTTTTTTTCATCATTATTCAGTAATAGAAACACAGTCTAACAAGTAACAGAACTAAGTCTAACAAGAATATAAGACTAGTACGATTCACAGGAAATTAAAAAAAAGCATTTCTGCACATAATTCTACCAGTTGCAGATCTTTCCCTTATATTACTCTTATTCTGATTTTTTTTTTGTAAATTCACTTTTTTCCCACCTATTCTTTTATATTTTTAAACTCCCACTTAAGCAGGAAAAGCCTCATTTAAATGTGCTTTTTTAAGTAAGAATCACTGAGACTTTTGACTATCTAAATGTTCTAAAACTTGTTGATATAGATCTGTGTACTTGATTCAACCATCTGTATGGTCATTACTACCTTTCCTGAAAGCAATGCAACATGAATCAAGTGAATCAATCAAGAATCAATCGTCCTTTGAATCTGTGTATAGGAAATTCACCATAATCTATGCATACAAAACACACAGCTAAAGAAAAGAACTCAAAGATACTTGTTTTGTTACCAAAAAAATCCACCTTCATTCCCATCATGCAGCATCATTAATTCAATCTCCTTGCTTCTGTAACATTTTAATAGCTCACTTCATGGCAGCCATGTAAAGAAGCACAAGAGTTTCATAACTTCTAGAGTGATGGGAAGACAGATACGAGGTTAGCTCTAAACTCAAAAAAACTCCCATGCAGCAGCCAAGCATGCTGCCAAAAGACCACAGATGTATACCATATGAGCAGCTTAAAGTGTGACACTGAAGGGAAGCCATGGAAATTCTTTGTTTATAATGTACTCATGTAATTCTAAGGTGCAACATGCATCAACTCTTTATTGCTTTGTTTTTCAGTTTGATAATTTTATAGCTATACTCAGAAATAAACTTCGGGAAAGGAACTAAAAAAGCAAGATAACAGAAAACTAGAAAGTGAAAACAACGCAGAAGAGATAAACATTATAAATGGACCATGAGAGAGAGAATCAGGTTTGAGCTGATTTTTTTTTTTTAGCTGATTTTTGTGCTAACAGAAGTTAGTGCAAAAATGTAATTACATTTTTCTTCACTATATCCAGATGCTAATTTTATCACAGGGACTTTTTTAAAAGGAAGGAAACAGACTGGCTTTCTATTCTGTTCAGAATTAAATCCCCAAGTTACAAGCTATATGTAAATGAAGTCCTTTTGTCTTTTGATAATCGAAACTATCTGCAGATAGAGCCAAGAAACAGCTTCTCCAATACTGCTAAACTGCATATGACTAATACAGCGGAGCTGGGTGGAAAGGGTGATGGAAATCTGCCTGGGCTGAGTCATTGTGAAGACATAGTAAAGAAAGATTGCTGTGTAAATCCAAAGCAATTGAGACATAAATCAGCTGACCTAGCGTCCAGTTTTTAAGTCTTAGCACAAATAACGAGAACCAAGGCCTCCCTTGATATCTTGCACTTCCCCTTTCAACCAATGCAACTTTCAAGTTGCATTAGTTTTGAACTGAGACATGATTTTCAACTGATGAGGACACCACATAGCTGAAGTAATCAAAATTTAGAAGCTTCAGTTGAAAAGCTGCTACTTCAGCTGAGTTTGATTGTTTCAACAGAATCCAACTAATGGCCTGAACAATAAATAGTATTTTGGAAACCCAAACTTAGATGTAATTGTGTTTGACAAATAAGTTAAAAGTTCCAGGTTCCTTTTCTTGGCTACCTGTTCTACCGCTGACTTAACTACCACACATCACTCTTTCTCACTTATGTGAACTTTCTCATGTAAATTTCGGAATAAGCAAACAATTAAAAAAAACCACAGACTGAGATTTTTCTGAAAGAATATTTTCACAAAGTCTCCCTGAAGATGAGGGCACCAGGCAGGTAGATCAGTTTTAAAAGGCACCATGTAGAAGACTAAGATAAATTGATTTCAGCAAAAAATCAGCATTCTTTTAGTGTTATTCCTGGTGGAAATTTCACCAAAAAGGTATTTTATTTGTGGACAAAAGTGTCCAAACTGAAGTGCCTACAAGTAATAGCACTACTGTAAAACTATCTAGTGTCTCAGTATGCCATTGCCTGCAACTGTTCCCATCTCTATCAATTACAATATTGCATGAACTAAAATAAAAGAATACTGGAATGTGACCTAAAATGCTCTGAAATAATCAGTTCAATTGTTTATCTACCAAGTGTACTAAAATTAGTTTCCTTGCCCATGGGAAGGAACTGATGGAAACTCAAGATCTCGCCTATCTTCCATAGGTGTCAAGTTGATAATGAATGGAAAATTTAGGACCTGTGAAACAGCTGTGCATCTACTCTGACCAAAAGATAATCCTTGAAAACAAACACTGAAGGAAACCAGATCCTATCTCTTAAACTACTCTCCTTAGGCCATGGCTATGAATACTTACTTTTCTTCACTGAAGAGAGCAGCTGGGATCTGTAACAGAATGATCTCCCAACTTAAATGCCCTGCTTCAGGGGAAACCAAGAGTTTATTCATTACAGAGAGCACTTGGGAAATTCTTAACTGTTGAAAAAAACCACTATGGGCTTGACCGTGTCTTAGTTACAAAGTCAGGTTTTACTGGCATCTGTATTTTCTGTATTTCAAAATAAGGTTTATAAGGAAGGGAGGAAGAGAAGAATGGCCACCACACATAAAAAAAACATTTTAGTGAAATTGGAGAGGACTAGCTGGATGACAATCCTCTCTTCTCCTCTCCTCTCCTTACTTTAAGGACTGTGCTCAAGGGAAGACCCTGTGGAGAATCCTTCTTACCCTGTACCTGGCCTCTGCTAAAGGGTCCTGATTTGATCAACAAAGAACTTGCCTGGTGCATCTGCTGAAAAGATCCTTTTCCTTAGACTCTGTTTTAGTTTGCTACACAAAACGCATACTGAAATTTTAACATATGCAGTTGCTACAGTATACCACTGAGGCAGGGGGTAGGCCTTCTTGCAGGAAAAGAAAAATGAGAATTTAGAACAGAATGTGTGCATTGCAATATTACCATCAAGTTTTTGCTTCAGAAATCTAACCAAAGCAAGAAGGTTATAACAGTGCTTATTAAAGATACACATCACTCGAGACACAGATAAAATCTCCCACAAACAAATCAGTACATTTTTTGTTTTAAATCTACCCCCTCCCCTCTGCAAAGCAATACAGACTTAGTCAATGCCTCTCACAAATTTTTCTAAAAACATCATCATAAACTTGTGATTTTCAAATAGAGATAAATGCCTCCCAAAAACATTATCCTCATTTAAAAGAAAGAGGCATGTCATTTGCCTGGATCTCAAGATTCTGAATACCTTCAGTCTGATGAAGAGGAGAGAAACAACTGGGCGGCTATAAATTTCAAAGACAATCTCTTACAACAAACATTTATCAAAATGCTTCATCTATTAAGAGTTTGCAATACTTCAAACTAAGAAATCTTATCAGTATTGTTTTTCAACACTTATTTTTCCACTCTTGTGAGATTATAGCCAGACTGTTGTGTAAAAAATATTCTGGAATACAGACAATGTAGCATCCACAAGATGACGAGCAGATAAATACAAAAAATTGGAATCTAGCCAATATTCTTAAACATCACATTTATACCATAGCTAAGATTAATATCTCTTTATCAAATCAGGTTTACTGAGGCCTTACCAAAGTAACACTTCCCACTGTCTTGTTTTATTAAGTAAAAATATATGTTCACTTCTTAAAAGGTACGGTCCTTCAAAAAAGGCCACAGAAGTTGCTTAATAGGTTAAATATAGCTTTTCAAAACTAATTACAACTTGTGCAAGCTTCCAGTGGACCTTTTGTAGAAACGCCAGACCATTTCAACTAATAAGAACATTGCATAATCCAGGCTGCATTAATGTAAGAGACAGGATTAGTTTGTAAAGTAGCAAATGTCTATAGCTTGGGTGTTAACAACAGTAAATTTATGTTACTTGTTAGCTATAAGCTGGTTTTGAGCACTACTCAAAAGCTTTAATAATAAATACAAGAAGAATGCGGATCTCCATCTTGTGTTGTGTAGTATTTTGAAAACAATTACACAACATCTGTGAAGGATTCAAGCATCCATCGGAGAGTCCCACCATAGAAAAGTTAGCTTTCCCCTATAAATTTATTTTTCTGAATTCTAAGAAACAGTAAGACCACTTCTACAGCCTTTACCTTACTTCCACAATTTGTTGGCATTTTTTAAAATTTATGCAAGCAATCCTACTAAATTCAAAAGACTACTAACCTGCAACTAAGCCAAAATGATTCCAGTGAATCATAAATTTCTTCTCTTAAACAAGGAGGAATAAATTTATTCCATTTCAGAGTGATAGTATTGAAATTTTGTAATTTACAGCAGTTAATAAAGGATAAGGATTCACTTACATCAGTGAAGCGGAAAACTTACAGAGCCTTAGTTGCATTAGTACTACTTGTCCATTCAATAAAACTATTTCCCACAACATATCTCAACACTTAAAAAATAATTACAGAAGCACAAATTTTTTCATCAAATGTTACCTTAACCTTAGAGCAAAATATGTATTTCCTTCTCAAAATCAATGCATATTACTACCATCCTGAATTAAGTCTACAGAAAGGTCAATATAGCCTGGAATATCTGGGCTTTCCATCATATACTAGTAAGTTATATCATTCTAGCTCTGAAAAAGAAAGAACGTATATGATAAAGACAACTTTCTCTTACTAACCATTTTCCCTTCGAAGGTATTCAAAACAGTAACGCACAGAGGTTGTATGTCACCCACCAGACTACTGAAGTGTTAAGTTTTATGCTGTAGTTATGGACAAACCCACATGAATTTTTTAACAAATATTAATAAATTCTCTACCATATGGAAATATATTTCTTTCCAATGTCAAGGTCCAGATTAAAGTTTAAAGTTGTAGCTGAAAGGCAATGCTTATATGTTGTGGAATCTATGTGTTATTTTCCAAAGGCATGTGACCTGACATCTAGGGACTTTTTTTTTTTTTTTTTTTAATTAAAGTAGGTGCCATTTGTTGAATTACATCATTTTCCATGCTCAAGTACCACACCTGAACTTGTGGGGTAAGCTCGTTCTTGTCATACTTCAGAAACCACAGTTTCTGAAGGGAAAAAAAGCTATCACCCAGGAGAAACTTAATGTATCTAGAAGAACATTAAGGATGGAATTGTGGATTCAAGCCTCAGCTTATGCTGAAGAAATGCAATCAAATTTGAAGCATTTGTTCCAAGGACTGACATACCTAGTATCAGGAAAATTCTGCCAGATGATGAAATTTTCCTCTGCCTCCCTGCAGAGGGTACTGCACTGGGAGAAAGGGAAGTCCACTTCTTTGGATAAAGACAGAAGAGAGGCCAGGACCCAGACTGACTATGTACAATGCCAAATTGTTACTGAGCCTTACATACACAAGCTACCAAGTTGAGTCACTCATATGTCATGAAATACAAGTGTTTCTTTATGTAAAAGTAACAGAGAACTAAAAACTTGCTAAAATCCTAGACTGACAGGTAATGGTTAAACATTTGATTGCACCCACATTTTCATGATGTTCTGAGATGAATCAAATACGAGTATGTCAACTGTGGTAAATTTAACAGGAAGCACATAGCACACGTATCTTCTATCAACCTCTGAATTAGCTGTGCAATCACACAGAGAACCTCCACTCACTTAAACGAGGTGGTATTATGAAATCATAAGCCTACCTATGAAGGTCCAGAAACTCCCTGACAGGCAGGCAGACTTGTCACTGAGTCAGTTTCAAGCTTCTCTTTCTCTTTCAACAAGGAAACTTTTAAGAATCCTGAAAGACCAGTACGTGCTGAATGTGTCTCGATCGATACACAATTAGACAGCTAGATTTCAACATGCCTAAAGCTTTAAAATTGCAATCAGAGGAAAAAAAAAAAACTTTTTTTTAAATCAGCTTCTAAAAAAATCCATTTTAAGAAGGGAGAAAGATCCAGGGCAGTTCTCTCAACTACCTCTAGAAAAGCTGGGATTAACTAGTGCAGCTTTATCGAGCACTACAGCACTACCAGAAAACCTGAAAAGAGACATTTCTCCCCCACCCCCCTACTAACTTTCATAGGGGAAAAAACCAAAAACAAACAACACAAACAAACCCACAACAAAAGATCAATTTGTCAATATAAGAGGTATTGTTAAAAAAAAAAAATCTTTACTTGGCATGAAAAATAACCAGAAATTAACAGAAAGACACTAAGCATCATAAAAGCAAAAGCTAAACTTGAGTAAATAAGTCATTCAACAAACATTGGATCAGTTTTACATGTGTGACTGAATATATGTTTCTGCTTCTTGAATATCATCTGTGAATGCACACACTTTTAGAATGCTACCAGGCACACTTCAGTTCCTGGCTCTTACCAAGTGAATTAACACCATCTCAAATGTATTTGCGTTCTCTACATGTTCTTTTAGTACCAACTGCAAAAAGCTAGTGGAGCTTTAACACAATCAAGAAATTGTTCCAACAATGTGTGGAACAAAAAGCTTATGCTTTTGTAATATGAAGAAAGGAGTACAACAGATGTGAAATGGTTTTGTGGATGTTTCTGTTTAGACAGACCTGGAAAAATGGAGTTTCCTAACAAATAAAAGATATCAGGCAATTCCTATAGGCTTACAATTCTCCATGATGTCTCTTGATTTGTTATTTTTACCCTGAAGCTCTTTAAACGATTTGGACTCTGAATAATACACACAGAAGTGAGACAGTTCGTGGATAAAGGTACTAGTTCCAGAGACGTGGTACCCTCTGGAAGCTTGTTATCCTGAGTGCAACATGATAGGGTTAGGAAAAATGTATGTGTAATTCTAATTTTGGCATCCTACTGATTATGTATACTACTCTTTCTACCCTTTCCATAATAGTGGTCTTGATTAAAGGCCATTGTTCAGGAAGGGAAGCACATGCATTTCCAGATGGCATAAATATGCTGCAATGACTAAATAACATTTGATGAACACATGCAGCTCTGGCAGTGCACCAGAAAGAAACCACTGCATTCGTGTTATATAAGTACTGTCTGACAAACTTGAGATAAACCACACAGCTAGATTAGGATGGCTAAAACCTGGGAATACATTACCTCCTCACTCAGAGTCCCAAAAACTGTTAGTAATAAAGGTTGAAAAAAATTGTTATAGTGTCAATTTTAGATATCAGCTTGTCCAACAGAAGCTAAAACAATAAGTTAAGCTTCCCCCCACACACACCATTTCTGATGAAGCATTTATTTTAAACAGCAAGCTCCCAAGAACAGCTTTAAAATACTTGCTTCCTCTTTAGCCTGGTCTCTTTATTCTCCTGTATGTTAAATCTTGATGATGTTATTTACACTCATATTCATCCCTCCTTTCTAAGTTGATGACACTCACAGTCCCATTTCTATTCCAAGACCTCACACCTCCCTCAGCCCGTCTCCTGAATACCTCGTCTGCTCAAGCTCAGCGTGGCTAAAGAACAGAGATGCTGCCTCCTCCAGATGCTGCCATTTATTCTCTAGGCTAATAATACAGGTATCAGTATCATGTCTGCTATTAAGGTCTGTGAACCAGGCAACACCTTCAGCTCAAATCTCTTCCTGGACATTCACAGTCTCATTTTGCTATTAAAGGCAGCAACATTTTGCAACTTCTTTCCTCCACCAGTGAAGTGTGTTTATTTTCCTCATGAGAAATTCAGACATCAGGGATGTGTATCTGTCATCTTTCCTCTCTTGGGGGGGGCAGTGACCACTTTTATGTTTGTGCCATAGAACCTATAGAGATCCACCACCCCAACCAAAGAATATAAAGGCAAGAAAATTAGAGTAGTATCTGCCCCAATTATTTTCCGCAAATGAAGATGCTTAGTCACAGTGAATGGTCTCAGTCTTACCCTGTGGTAAATACTATGTAACAACATCTTCCTGGCATTCTAGCCACAAAGAAAATAGATGTTTTAGAAAAAGGGATTCAAAAATTCTCGAGGACCACAGACAAAAAGGAAAATTAAATTAGCATGGTAAATCAAAGGCATTTGCAATATATACATTCAGGCCTTCATGAGGATTTCAGCAGTGACATGTACGAGGGTCTTGTGAAAGCCATTGAGCCCAACTACTCACTTTACTGTTCTCACACTCAAAACCAGTGTACTCATCCATTTCTAATGCCCCTTGAATCCATACAAAAAAATCAAGGTGTAGCCTGCCCAAGAGTTAACAGACAAGTCCTGTCCACCCACCCCTCCTACACACAATCTGGCAGAATTATTTTTATCACAAATTAAGAATGCCTTTACCTCGAGTAATTTGCACTCTTTGGTGCCCTCAGTCATTGTTACAGCACTGTCTGGTTATATATACCTTTTTGAATTGTTACGCATTATTAAAGGTGGACGTGAACATTGGTTTTCTAACGACAAAATATAAAGTGATAGAGCTTCGGATAAACTGTTAAAATCCATGAAAATTACTAATGCTATTACAAGATATATTGTACACTTGCAGAGAAAGAGCAGAGAAACAAACTTTTCATTACTAATCAAGCAATTTGGAGATGACTGTGGAACAGCTTTGGTTGGTTTGCTTCTTTTACTCATCCTCTCTCAAGATAAAGGACTAGTACATGAATTTTCTTTTCCACAGAAAGGCTGGTTTTTTGCAATCCCCAGATTGTATCACTGAAATAAGAATTTTTAAACTATGTCAGGTAGCTAATACGCATAACATACCCCATTCCCATTCCACTGGTTAGCACAATACTTCTGTTACCACATGTCCAACTAACAGCCTTATTAAAATATCCTTTTCCCAAATACCTTGAATAATTCACTCATATCCTGCAAGGTTGAAAGCATAACATCTTCGTTACGCAGTTTACAGATTTTTTCAAGCTAACACACAAGTGTACCAGCAGGCTGACTATTCCTCTGATCTCCTGAACAAGAGAGAATTCCCATTTAGTTATTTACAGCCAATGAAAACACATTTTTGCCCCCCCCAATCACAGCTAATAAAACCTTCAGCTGGATCTCTCAAACATAATTGGTTTGTTGTATACCAGTTAGTGCATATAAAATAAATGTTAAATATTTTAATGCAGGTCTTTAAAAATAAAAAATACTGATCAAACATAAGACAGATCTCAAAAGTATACAAATTTTCATCATAAGGAATTGTGAAAAATCCATAAATGTGTCTAAGCACTTAATGTTTTTTTTGTTGCTGACATATCATGAGAGCCATTTTTGGAAATACAACAGTTGTTTCCTGGACATCTCCACACTCAGACAAGTGGGGATGGGAGTGACCAGAGAGAGATGCTTCTTACTTCTTTACCTTCACGCATGGATTTCGGTCCAGCACGCTCACTGTAAACACCATAGGTAAAGTCTCAGTGGACGGGAACCACAGAGGAGATAGTCAGGCTACCTGATTGGGAGCAAGACCCAGAAGATTAAGACAAGATCCAGAGACAGACACTTGCTTTACAATAAGCACTGAACCTCAGGACTGCCTTCCAGTAAACTGTTGTCAGCTTGTAGACAACTGCCATTATTAATGCACAATATTACTAACTCAGTCCCTCTACAGTTTGGGGGGGGCGAATGTTTGGAGAGTAATGGATTACCAAACTGACTGACTCTACAGAAATCTTCATCGTTTGACAGACAACATGAAACAAGCTCCCATTTCAGTGGGTTCAATAATCTGACATAGAGCAAAATTTTCATCTTTGATTATAATTACACGTGTATTTGAAATATCCCTTTAAACATCCTTCCATTTGCTATTCAGTAGTATTTGCATTCTTGTTTAACATTCTCAGTTTCAACCTATGTACTACACATCATCTCATTATTTCTTAATGAGATTAAAACTACATTGCTTAATGAATTTCAGTATACAATCTCAGTAACACTGCCAAAACCAAAAAACTGGAGTGGTAAATGGCTGATTTAGAGAATCAGTTTCTCAAAGCAGGTAGCAAGACTACACTGTTTCAACTCCTTTGTGAGCCCAGGGAAGTAAAAGATGATAGTAAATTCTTCTATTTTCAATTTTTAGCCAAAAAAAAACTTAAAAAAAAAATTATCAGCTGACTCTGGGTTATTTAAAGGACAACACATTCTCATGATATGCATAGTTTTCAATAGGATTTTTGTTTAGCTTAAACGGTATTTTAAACTGTGAATAAAACAGTACTTGTAAAGGCTACACAAGCTCACAGTTTTTCTCCAACTATGTATCTTCGGACTTCCAACTTCACCACATTACCTCAGGCTTAGACCTCTCATCTAGACTAGAACTCTTAATTGCACTGTGACTGCCAATCAACAACTCAAGTTAGTAAGTCTCCAAGAGCTACATTAGATAGTGCATAAACTTTTTTTTTTTTTCCTGAGAGTGATTCAGTTCAGAGGAGAAGAGTATAGGTTCAGGCTAAAGCAAGAGAGTATGGTCAGGTTTATTCCAAATAAATAGCAAACTCCATCCATATAATGTTTCTGGGATAGACTAGCTATACATAGAATAAGAAATTCTCATTCTAGTTAAAACTGAACAGCTACAAAACACACACAACTGCAAGGTAACAAGTTCAGTGGGAAATCATGAAAATCTATCTCCTACTGCTTTGTGAGTTGTATAGCAATCAACTAAGTGCACAGAGAATTAGAAAATGTAACAAGCAGCTGAAAATTTGAGGAGGATGGTAATTCAAGTCCTGCATTAAGTCATTTTAGCTAAATTAGAATTTTATCCCAAGCTAAACTACAAATATATTAAGCATCATCCAATAACAAAGAGTATGTTTCATGCATTATTTTCTAGTAAGAAAAAAAAAACAACTTTAAAATAGTTTTAGACTAAGGGCACAATAACCCACACATACACACTATATAATACAGCTTGTACCTGATCATGCAAATCATTGATAAACAGCTTCTATTAAGAAAATACAGAAATGCAGAGATGCAAGACAAACCTAAAATGAAGTATTTCTGTTTACTGATAGAAACTACTACTCAAAAGCATCACTTTGCAAACCAGGGGACCTTCTCTCACCTAAGAGGTTCCCTTTTAAGTCCCACATAGTATGTACGAGACTAAACCTGATGAGATTTACACATCTGCTTTCAATGTGATGGATGCTACTTGCTAATAAAGGCCACAACAACCATTCATGGATTGGAGAATGCAGTTTATTATTGGAGAGGATGAGGACATATGTGTGTAATTTTTCTTTTCCTACTGATATCTCAGTGCTGGAGGGTTTTTTTCCACTCCCTGCTTCAACCCCCCACCCCATCCCATTTAAGTCAGGTTAAAAGATTTAGAATGTCATGTTGCAATAATTCGGATTGAATGACCAGTAAAAAAACCTGACTGTTTCCAGATTCCACTTTTCGGTATCTCTGCAGCTCCTAAAAGCATTGGCAAGGTTCTGTTACCACAAATTAGCATATGCTTATATATTTGTTATACTAATAACCTACAGCTATTAATCATGCACTGAGAAGACACTGTGAAGACAATGTGCTTGTATGAACAGAACAAAAATCTGTACTTCAAAATCTTAAAAAAAAGCCAAAACTTAGATTTGCCAGAGAAGAACACATGCAAAAAGACAAGGATTTGCATTCTGAAAACCCCAAAACCCCCAAACTAGTACCAGTTACATTTTACATCCAACAGACCAATTAAAACTAATTTTTAAATGAAATGTCAGACACTATTTGCAGGAGCATCTGAGACTAATAATAATAAAAAAAAAGATAACAAGACAAATCATCTTCTATGGAAGAGCTTTTGCACAGAATGATATTATCCAGAAACTTACTCTTTAAGATGTACACTGTATTTATCTCTCTGGGAATGTATTTTTGTAAGGGAACCATGTTCAAGATTTCAAAAACAGAGAACCTAGCTTCCAAAGCATTTTCCAGCATTACTAATATCTTTTAGAACAATTCTAAGTGAATATTGGACTCACCAAAAATTTCAAATATATATGTTATTAGGCTTCAAATTTTAAATCTCAATCCAAAGAGCCTTAGGCTTTGTCCTCCATGATTAAAAAAAACAAACTTACTCCACATGCTGCCTGACATCTAACAGGCAGTGATTAGCATTTTGTAAAACCCTAAGGTCAGACACAACAGTTTACAGTGTTTATAGTGAGGTAGCAAAATTAGAATAGTACAGTTCCACCAGGAAACAGTTGACCTTGCTCTGCTTATTGGACCATGAAATTAGGAACCTTTTTGCACTGTTCAGAGCAAAATTTATTTTTATATCAGAATTACTAATACATAGCAACTTCCTAAGATAAGTGAACAAGCAAAGATATGTATTTCACCTCACTGCAACTTAAGGGAAGCAAACAACCAGAAGCATAACACCTTCCTCACTGCAAATACTACAGCTACCTTATTTCTGCATCGCGTTACACAGATATTTCTGTATTTGCCAGTTTTTTTAAAAATACTGTACATGTCAAATTTGCTCTTTTCTTACATTTCAAGACAATTTCAGTATGTAACTGTAGTAGAACTAGTATAAGTGCTGAAATTAACTGGAAGCATCTACTCAAAGCTTTGAGGGTTAAAACATATCCATTCAAATTTTTATACTGGTAAAGTCTATTTTAGTGAATGCAAAATTTAACAAAACATTATTATCCTGAGCTTGAGGGTTTTCCTGTGCCTTTGCAGGTAGGAAGATTAATGCTTCCTCTGGAGCTGTAAAAGCATTTCTGAAGAGAAACATAGGTAAGATTCTTGCTGTTCTTCAGGCTCTGACCGTTGTTCATCCTTACAGTGAATACAGGACTAGACTATTGTAGTGAAGTTTCAAAACCCAGTAATCTCTTTTCCAGAGCATCTACTGTCCTCTCTATTTTTCTTGGGAAACTAAGACTTGTCAATATGCCATGATTTAAAGATTTTCCTCCTAAAATGAAAGCATTTGTACTCAGCTGTACAAGTAAAAAGTAAGCCTTGATATCTACCCAGAGAGTTGAAATGCACAGCAGGTATGCCAAAAAGGGAAAAATCTGAGGGAATTGAGAGGAAGGGAGACAATACCATAACATCAGGAGGGAAAAAGGACAACTGATCTTTTTTTCTTGTATAAATCAAATCAGTATCTGTTATTTTGCTATTTTAAGAACATTTTACATTTATTTTTAATATATTTAGACCGTCATTGCACTTGTGAAGTAAGAAAATGCCCTTTATAGTGTCATTGACAATAGGCCTTAAACCAGTTGAACTACTATTTTTGTTCAGTTGGATAGTTCCAGTGAAATCCACAAATCCTAACCGGTAAAGAGAAACTCAAGGAGTGTTTATTCATTGCAGTGTTTGATTCTTCTGTTTTCAACAATCTCTCATTTTTAAAGGTATATACCTCCAGTATTTTAAATGTACTTCTCCCCAACAGTTCTCCAAATCATTGCTTATCAGAAGCAGCAATCAAATGGCTAAACAATCAAATAGCTTATTACAATCAAAAGCCAAAAGCCAAACAAGGAAAATAGCGTAAGTTAATTCTCCAGGACTTTTGTCAAATATTGTACACACATTAATATTGGGGGGGGGGGGGAGAATTTTTAAAAGAGCTTTTCTTACCTCTAGGCTACAGAAGTGATCTACTGCATTTAAAGTGTAGCTACAAGACCTGAAAAGTGCATAAACCTATGCATCGGGCGAGATGGGGAAAATCATGTAGCAGTTATAAGTCTGAGATTATGCAAAAGATAACACTTAATGTTTTTATTATATAAGGCACATTAGTAAGCTATTTCTGAACCAGGCTTCCGAGAAACTCATTCAAGTGTATGCTCTTAAATCCTTAAGTACATAGATATAAATGATACAGAAGAGTCATTGCTTTAAGACTGACCTAAAGACTAATAATTTCATCTTTCTGTATTTTCAGTTGAGCAATTAGTCGAATTGCCTGGGAAACAATCTGAACTCTCAGTGACCTTTGTTATCCAAACAACGTATCCTCAGTCGTTTGGAGCAAAGTAACTATTCAAACCTTGAACCAAGACAGTTTGGACAGCATAAAGAGCTCTACCAATTCTACTTCACTCACTCAGTATGCTGTGAAAAGTTTTGGTTAGCATGAATTTCTCAAAGTATTTTTAACTTGTAATAAATTCATAATGAACTCACAGAACTGACCACGGAAAAGCAGCCACAGGAAATGGAAGAGACAAATAGCAGCATCTCTTCCATCAGCCTCATTAGCAACAGTACTGTATCTAAGGTAGAATTTCTTAAGCTCATGTCCTCCCTGTTTACAAATTTACACAAAAGGCAAGAAAAAAACCAGAGCGTGTCACATTACTGTAAAAAATAAGACTGCTAGCACTCAAATAATTGTTTATCAAAGGCTATTTAATCAACTTAATTGCCAGTACAAAAAAAATCTTGCCGGATTTCCATTATTTATTATATGTGGAGTGACTTGCTAAAGTACTTGGAAAGATTTACTTCCAAGTGGTCACCTACTTAGATCAAGCGCTAAATCACTGACTCTGTGATGGTGTTTGTTTAGGTGGCAGCAGTTTAGCTGGCCCAGCCTCAATGGCCCCTTACTGAGATCTGTGTGTGTGTGGCCCATTTTGCACTGCAGCTGGCTTGACACACAAGTCCCACTGTATACCAAACCCATTGTTATTTTAATGTGACTCTTAACAGTCTGCTTTGCCCTCACCACCCTAAAAACAGCTCCTAAGGGCAGAGTGCTGAATACCCTACAGCAAAGCCACCTGTCATAAGGAAGACAAATCACAAAACACATCAGATTTTTTAAAGGCATAATTTTTAAGGCTCAGCTACATCAGGCTGAGATACAGCTAGAACAAGTATTTATAAAACTCAGGCAGCATTTTAACTTTTTTGATCACCGTTTCAAAAAGGTGAGTACAAAAATCCTTATGGACTTCCCTTAAATTAGATTATGTTTCTTATTTTGATACTTTTAAAATTACATGCAGCTATGACACTGCAAAATAAACATGTTACATACCTATCTCCTCTAAATTAGATATGAATTATTTGTGACTTGGGGAAGTTTTCCATCCATTCAAAAAAAAAAAAACCAAAACCAAACCCATCAGCACCTAAATCTTACATATACATCATTATTATATATTAATCATTATAAATACTTTTTAAAGGGTTTGGAGATACAGGTTTGGTTTCATCCTATCAGGATAGCGCTGGAGTAGTTGCAAGCATTTACTTTTAAGCATCTAGCTTTGGTAGTAGACATCAGTTCATGGAAGGAACCTACCTGTTCAGCAACTAAACAACAGGTGAATTAGATTGTAAATTGTAGGCTTCTGAATGACAGTTACACAGATGGTGTAAATGACCCCCCTGATCTTTACTTATGTTGATGGTGAAAGCTATACAAAAAAGTGTCAAAGGCATTTCACATCTGGACGCAGCCCGCCTTCTTACACCCCCCTAAGTTGTTGCAGGTCTCTTGGCCTTCAAAATAGGGCTCTGGCTAACAAGCGTAATTCCAGCCTTAATGAGCCAGTACAATAGATAGGGAAGTAATTTCGAGGAACCACAGACAAGTTTTTAATCTCTAAACTTACTTACTTCCATAAGCAAACAAAGGATAATTATTCTTCCCTATCAGCTAGGAAAGGAAAACCAAACTGATCTTCAAGGGCTTGTTTGTAAGCCTACCTCAACGAGGAGATGTCTACAATGCCAACTTTTATTGCTACAATGGAGGATCATCTGTCAGACTTACCACTGTCAAATATTTCACCTATACTACAAAAGACCCAACAAACTTTGAACAACTAACCTGTGGCACCTAATGAGGGACGATAAACCTGTTTTCATGAGGCAACTTACAAAAACTACATCCTCCACTCTACTGCTCTTTAATTTGTGTGTGCGTGTGTCTGTCTGTCTGTAAATACAAGTTCTTCATTGCAACACAGACCAATGGCGCTCACATATACAGTAGTCTGGGTAGGCAAGCAGAGATTCACAGGTTTTGGGGATGGAGAATGCCTGTTAAGTCATCTCATGTACTATACTGCCAATGCAGGATAGTTACTTACAGTGCATTTTCCATTCCTTTGTCCAGTCCGTTTTTAAGTGACTGACGCAATGGGGCTGCTACCACTTCCTCTGGCAAACACTTCAGCAGTAAAACAAATTTCAACATCAGAAAATATTTCCCAATAATATGCCTACACTTTCCTTTGCTTAACACCACTCCATTATTTTTATTTGCACTTCTATAGACCACCCAATACAGTTTTGGCACATAATTATATTTTAGAGAAGCAGATCTTTAGCAAGCTGCTCCAAAGAAGGTAAAAATTATTTCTAATACCACAGTTTAGTACAGTTATGGAAAAAAAAATTCAGTATCTAACACATTTTATCATCCTCAAGTGACTATTACCAGTCACTAGTCTAAAATCACCTACATATTTTCTCTACCAGAAGACTGGAAAACAAATACGCAAGCACACAACTAAAAAAAAAAAAAAAAAAAAAAAAAAAAGATGACTTTTGAAAACAGAGTATTTCAGATTTATACATTCACTAAGCCCCTGAAAATCACGTATATGTCCATAAATTTTATATTATATATACATTAGTAATTACCAAGCTGAAAATTATGCTCATCAAGAGAAAAATCAAGTGACATTGGTGACATAGCTAACTTTACTTCACATCAGCCAATAATGATTAAATTACTGATCTGTAACACTGTAAACACTGCTTTTTAAGTCTTAAAATTGTAAACACTAACTTCTAATGCACTACCAATGAAAGCTTTCGTTATTTATGACAAATTAGATCTGTTCACTAAGCTCCTAGTCTATATATCAAGCATGCTAATCATGTACAGAGTACGTTTCATGTGTGGATATTTGCAAGTAACATGGATCAACAGATACACCAAGATGGTGTACACAGATGTAGCAGTGCAATTTTCCCACATGGATGAGATATTAAAAGAAAAAATTAGTTGCAAGCTATTGCTCTTTTTCTGCTCTCTCAGACACACTCTCTTGTGAATTAAAGTAACAAAAATTAGTAAATACCATACTACTATTAACTAGTGTGAATTATAAATGCATCAAGAATGTTATTTGAGATTATTCATTTAAACTATAGTATCTACAAATAAATATTAATTTTCTTAACAAGGAGACAGAATAAGAAGCAGCTTGACTTACAAGCTGCAAGAATTTACCATTGTGAATTCTTTAAGATGCTTTTAACTGCTCATTCCATTTGGGGTATACCCACCACACACCTAAACCTCGCAGACTTTTCAGCCAGCAATTATTTATAGACTGTGTAAATATAATTTGTAAATAAGGGCCCAGGACGCAACTCAACTGAATCTACGATGTATTCAGAAGAAAAAAGGCAAATTATTTTGTAGAAATTCTACGCTTAATTTTTGATAGGAAGCAGTGGTTTACCCAGACTGGATGGAGAACTACAGCAGAGCAGTGCACTGAAAATTACTGGCTGCGATGGGTATAGGTGACTGTTGGTGACCAACATCATGCTGTGGGTAGGTTTCATTAAAATTAATTAAAATTATCCAGTTTGTGTATACAAGCATGCATATACCTCTAACAAAAGGTATACTGAAGTTCCAAGAGTACAAAATTTATTCTTAGGCACCTGTGTACTCCTTGGATGAAAAAATTTGCAATAATAGAGAACTGCATGAATTGATAAGCATTTTATAGCTCACAAAGTGTAACAATGCATTTCAGAAGTCTGGGGTTTTTTTTAACTAAAAAGTGTTAACTGTATTATTTAAGACTAAGGAAAACATTCAGTTATTCAAACACAACCAACCACATCTTCATGCCTACTGTTCTGTAATGTCTCCTTTTGTTATATATCAAAAGATAATAACATTGGGTTAAGAATAGTGATCTTCTAATTATTCCTGATAATTTAATGGACCTTCTCACAATGGTGATTAATAATATAACGGGGTAGGAAAGAAGAAATAGGGAACTTGGAAGCAGTATTATGTGCACTACTGTCATAATTGGAAATGATTGCTCCTTTTCCTTTATGCCTACATTTTAAACAAAAACATGCAGACTAACTAGATCTCTCAGTATAACTACAGGTAGCATATCTAACAAAAGAAATGCAGCACAGTTTAACCTAAAGCACCGCTCTCCACACACACATCACCATTATTGTTTCTTCCTCTCTCCACTCTTCCCAAGATTAGGAAGGCTGTAATTTGTGTATATATACAGTTGCTGAAATATGAAGAGAAAGAGAAAATATTCATAACGACTAAACAAAAGATGTAAAGACAATACCCAGTAAGAAGAATAAGTACTACTAAGGGACAAACACTGAATTTAAGTCATGTTTAAGTTGCAGAGCCATTTCTCTAGGCTTTCTCTGGAGTAAATGCAGCCCTCTGGATGTACAGAGCCCAGGAAGATTAATTTCCTAATCTGATGGTGAAAGATGCACATCATGAATACTTTCACAGAGAATTTGCAATGTATTTGGAACATATCCTGTTATCCACCTGAAAGCTATTTGTAATTCTGACAAAAGCTTTGGCAATTTTATTTGTAGGCATTAGTTTAGTACAGGAGGAAAAAAAGGTGTATTTTCACCCAAGAAATGACATCTTTTCTAAAAACATTCTTTTGACACCCAAAGTTAAAAACATGCATAGCAATCAGGACACTTTGTATTTTCAATTTCTTTGGCCAGATTATTATTTTCCCAAATTGACATAGAGATGTTTTCATATGAATTAAATTTCTCATAAGCCTTAATTGATGGAAACATATATTAGGTGCGCCCACATATATGAAGATATTTTCCTGTAATAAAAATACAGTATGTATTTCATCTGTCTGGTATTTAGAATATATTATGTGTGACACAGACAAGAAAGACAGGGTTCTTAAAATTACTGCTCTTATTTTCTAAGTACAATTTGGTCTCAACTTTGTAATCCTGCTGTAATATAGTACTTTTTACCTAGACACTTTGTGAACAGCACACAGCCCTGTGTCCTCACAAGAAGTGTCAAGAAGCGGGTATAGAGCCCGTATGGCCCTAGGTAAAAGCACAGAAATATTGATAATGCAGACTCAAAGACTTACGTCACCTAACTTTTGGCACCTCAGTCAAGAGCCAAATGTGCTGAAATTTCCTATATTGCACACGGAAAAAGGACGGGTTCTTAAGAGTACTTAATTACAGAACTTCATTCCACTGAATCTCTCTTCCTCTGCTTACTAAAATGAAGCCAAGACTCTGACAATAAGCACATAAGTGAGCTGCTACTGAGTAGGTAATATGAATGGGTCCCCTCTTTAAAGTGACTTTCTCCTCATCTAAGAGATACACATACACGAAATAAACACATACTCCTATTTCAGGTTTGTGACCAATATCTATACTGCATTCTTTGCCTATTTCCAATTTAGAGGGAAAAAGTATTTCCACCTTCTACTTCCAACAGACACAGCCCAGAGAAGGTAGTTTCTTTGTTTTGGTTTCGGTTTTTGTTATAAGTCAGACACCTCTGCTAGTTTCTTAAATGGTGATACCTGCCAAAATTAACCAAATGAGAAGCAAAGCAGGTCCCAATGGTCTGAAAAAGAAATCTTTTAAAACAAAGCAGGTAGGACAATTTCTAGACACTTAGCTCCCAGACACAACAACTCCATGCTAGATTTTTTCCCCAGGGAAAAAAAAAAAAAGATCTGGCCAAAGACATTCCTACTCTTCTCAATCTGCAATCTCATCTCCATTCTCTCCCCACTATTTTCTTCCCCTCAATAATGTCAGTGAAACTGATTGCAGAACTGCGCCCTGAACTGGATCAATGCAATTTTAAATCAGTGCTTTTTAAACCCAAATTATTTCACTAATGTTGCTGAGTGGTCCGTCACCCCAACTGCTATCCTTGCACAACTGAAGCTGTGTCAAACCTTAGGAAAGGCAGAGCATTAATTTTTGGAGGAGGGAGAAAAGAAACAAAAAAAAAACCAAAAAAAGCAAGGAGGATTACCTTAAACTAGTTTCTTCCCCAGAAAAGCTTTAACACCAAACCACAACCTGAAACAACCAAAGGTGCCTACAGATACAGGTTATACTGGTTTCTTTCTTGCTTTAAGAGGGTCCTTTCCTTTGCAGCCAAGAAACCAACATGGAACCACATTCCCAGTTGCAATTTAATGCATTTCCAAGCAGGAAACAATTTTAGTGTTAGCTTCTAAAATATTTAAAGTAATAGAAAAGTTCATTTTCCAGTATGTTTTAGCATTTGAAAATAATCTTCCTTAAATTTTAATATTTTCCCTTATTTGGGTGAGTATAGAGGGAGAAGAAAGAAAAAGCAAGCAAAGCAGAAATGCATTGAGGGCTGGAATTTCAAAAGGGAAGCATACTTCGCAAATTAGGAATTAAAGACAAAATCTCAGCTTATGGAACACATTAGCTTAACACTGAACTGCAGCTCCAACATGTAGGCATACTCTGCTTAAAAAAAAACAAAACATAAATCACAGAATCACAGAATAGTTTAGGTTGGAAGGGACCCTTAAGATCATCTAGTTCCAAAGCCCCTGCCATGGGCAGGGACACCTTCCACGGGACCAGGTTGCTCTAAGCCCCATCCAACCTGGCCTTGAACACTGCCAGGGATGGGGCATCCACAGCCTCTCTGGGCAACCACTTCCAGTGTCTCACCACCCTCACAGTGAAGAATTTCTTCCTGACATCTCATCTAAATCTACCCTCTTTCAGTTTAAAGCCATTACCCCTTGTCCTATCACTACACTAATCCAAGACTTATATACAGAAGTAATACTCTTACTCAGTAGCATTTAAGAAAGCAACACAGCAATAGTTCTACTGATACCACAAACTTGTTTCTAGTTTGGCCCATGGCAGAGTTCAAAATATTCATTCAATCCAAAACATATATATCACAGGTCTATTTGACTTTAAAGAACTTAACAAAATACAGAAATGTACCAAGAAGGTCCTTCTCATAGTTTAACTGTCAAATTTAAACATTTAACTACTTACAGAGCCATCTTTCAGATTTCTTTCATAGCAGAAGTGACACTCCATATTTTCTTCATCTCTTGAAACAGCAAAGTTGTATTTGTCAGCTGATTCTTCTCCAGCTATCAATGCTTTCTTCAGTTCTTCAACATACTTTTCTCTATTCATTTCCATGTCAGCAGCCTCCCTAGAAATTTCAGCTTCAGACACTATCAGAAAGAAATGTGAGAAATAAATACTCATGTGTGTGTGAACATGTATAGATATTTATATGTACATACAGACACACTTACACACCTTAAGGGACAGGCAAATATTAGGAGACTATTCTTTCCTTCACATGTATCAGTGTGCCAGACACTAACGGAAATGTAGCAGGAATAGTGTGTTTTTCATAAGAATTCAGTTCTGTCCCTTTTTTCCTGTCTGAAAATGGTTTATTGCTACTAGTCCACAATTCTACTTGCCTAAAGTTATTCTGCATAACACTAACCTTACAAGAGAGTGGAATGTTTTAATTATGATCTACTGTGCCCGCTCAGTTCTCTTTGAAAGCGTGTAATCTAAACCCTGTAAGACAACAGATGCAACTGACTCCTCACACATTCTAGATCCAGTTTTCCAAGTTTGTAACTTACAACCTTAAAAAAAAAACAAACTGTCAATTTACAAACAAATCTACACCTAGAGACTTGAGAATCCATGTTTTAGTGTTCACATTCAAGGACCACTAAATGGGAGATATGTCTCCAGTTTGCATTGTATCAGGTCTATGAAGAAAATTTTATTCCATTCCTTTGAAGATGAAGAATGGTTGAATACAGTATAGAACAGGCCAAAGATTACTATCATTGAGAACACTGATAGCCTTTTCTATCTGCTTCTGATCATTTATTTCCTAAATCTTCATTCACTAGGAGTACCAAGAAACAGTTCTTGATTTTACCACCTGGGCCCCTGTTTATTTTCCTTCCTTTCAATTTTATTCTACATACTGTTTCCTCAGTACTTTTAGAGATCAATTGTTAATTAGAATAATGATCTCAATGAGGAGTGCAGAGTTTCTTGCACAGGCAGATACAAGCAAAGACACCAAATTAAATATAGGATGTGTATAATGTAATGCAGGCTTTAATGTGTAGCCTATTGATACAGTATTTTAGATGTTTACTTAACAGAAGTGTTTCCTTTTCCTCTGACAAATCTTCTGAGGAAGACTGCTCTAGATTGTCATCCACCCCTGCTTGCTCTTAGACCTTTGTAGCATTTGCCCAGCATTTGAAAGCTCAAGATATGCAAAACGACATTAGTTTGTGACAGCCTGGGGAAAAAAAAACAAAAAAAAAAAAACAAAAAACCCACACCAAAACAAAACAAAAAAGCAAACAAAACCACACATACCAACCCCCCCAAAAAAACAAAACCCAAAATACATCCTTCACATAACTGCAAGTGACTTAAAGCATCCCACTTAAAACCCCTATTAATAACTATTTCTTCTCTATACAAATGCTTTTGAAGAGTTTCACAGAGACGTAAGCCTGCACAGACGTATGCACTGAAATCATACCAATAAAAATAGAACAGCATTTCAATCAAACATGAGCCTGTTCAAATTGCCTCATTTTTCTCCAATCTTCTTCTTGACACAGTAGCTACCCTCATATTGCAAAAGAGGCAGTACATATCAAATCAATCCATCATATAAAAATACAGCAAAGAGGTAAATGTACAATTATTTGCTATGAATAGTTATATCCTCACAGACTTCAGGATTTCTGGATTAATTCTGCAACTTCAGTAATTTTTGCTTATTTTCACAGACTCGGAGTAGTTGAGGTTGGAAGGGACCTCTGGAGATCATCTAGTCTAACTCCACTGATCAAAGAAAGGTCAACTACAAAGGTTGCTCAGGACCATGTTTTGAATGGGTTTTGAATTTCTCCAAGGACTATACTTTTCAGGCAATCTGTTCCGGTGCTTGGTAAACCCTACGGTAAAAAGTTTTTTTCCAGTGTTTAAATGGAATTCCTTGTATTTCAGTTTGTGCCCGCTGCCTCTCATCCTTTCACTGGACATCACTGAGGAGGGCCTGGCTGCAACTTCTTTACTCCCTCTCATCGGTTAGTAATTAATACACACTGACAAAATCTCCTTAGGCGTTTTCTCCTCCAGGCTGCACAGTCCCAGCTCTCTCAGCATCTCCTGGCAGGACAGATGCTCAAGTACTTCAGTCATCTTCAGGGACTGTCACTGGACTCAATTCCCTAAGTTCATGTCTTTCTCATACTGGAGAGCCCAGAACTGCACACTGCATCACAGGTCTCACCAGGGCTCAGCAGAGGGGAAGGATCACCTCCCTTGACCTGCTGGTAACACTTTTCCTTATGCAGCCCAGGAGACTGTTGGCCACCTTTGCCACGAGGCCACATTGCTGGCCCATGTTCACCTTCTTGCCCACCAGGACTCCCAAGTCCTTTTCAACCAGGGATCTGCTTCCAGCCAGTCACCCAAAGCACCAGTACAGGCTGGGGGCTTCCCCCTCCCCAGGTATACAATTTTGCATTTCCCTTTGTTGAATTTAATGAGACTCCTGTCATCCCATTTCTCCAGCCTGTTCAGGTCCCTCCGAATGGCAACCCAATCCTCTATCAACCCTTCCCCCCAGTTTTGCATCATCTGTAAACTTGCTGAGGATGCACTGCGTCATCATCCAAATGATTAATGAAGACGTTAACAGTACTGGACACAGTATTGACCCCTGTGGTACAGGACCACTAGTAACTGGCCTCCAGCTAGACTTCATGCCACTGATCACAACCCTTTGAAATCTGCTTGAACTGGCTGAGCTCAATACATTCCACACCTTACGAGTTTGTCTATGAGGATGTTAGAAGACACGGTGTTGAAACCCCTGCTAGCTAAAGCCAAAATAAACATCATCCACTGCCGTTCCCTCATTCAACAAGCTTGAAACTTTAGAGAAGGTTATCGGGTGGGTCAGGTGTGACTTCCCCTTTGTAAACCCATACTGACTACTCATCATCTCGTCCTTAGCATTTTTCAAAATGGCTTCCAGCATTATTCCTCCAACACCCTCTGGTTGACCAGCCTCCAGTTACCTAGATCCATCCCCTTACCCTTCCCCAAGGTAAGAGAGACGTTTCTTCCAGTCCTTGAAAACACCCTCTGATCACTATTATTACCTTGCAAAATCAATCAAGAGTGGCCTCACAATGACATGGGGCAGATCCCTCAGTACTCCGAGTTTCATCCAATCAGGTCCCATGGACTTGGGTACATCCAGTTTCTTAAGACATTCTCTAACCTCATCCTCCTCCAAGGGTAAGTCTCCTTTGCTTCTGACTTTCCCACTGATCTGAGTAAGGGGCTTGGGATTTCTAAAGGCAAATCTTAACCAGCAAAGACTAAGACAAAGAAGCCATATCCCATGGGATTCTTTTAAAGGGAGCTTGGAAGAGGTCAAAGTCTGCTCTCCTAAAATTTAGCGCTGTTATTCTGCTTTTTACTCTGTTCCCTCCTCTCACAATCCTGAACTCCCCTAACTCAATAGCCACTGCAGCCAAAGGCTGCCCCCAGCTTCGACTTACCCAACCCCCTCTTCCTTCTTTGTAAGTATTAGCTTTTGTAGTCCTCCTCTCTACACATCTCACAACATGGAAAAAATGTAGATGTTACTGATCTTAGACTTAACTAAGGGGGAGTTGTTGGGGTTTTTTGTTAGGGTTTTTGTGCCTTTTTTTTTTTTCTTTTTTAATACTACCTTGCTAATGACCTTAATTGATTACCATATATCTGCAAAATCTGGTAAGGCAGGTCAGGCACTAACAGCCCACTCTATTACTCTAAGACACAGGCAACCAGCCAGGTGAAAAAGGAAATGCAGGTGGCAAAAGAGAGCATGCTAATGTCACCACTGCAAGGAAACAAACAGTTGACACAAGGAGAAACTATCCCCTTCTGTGCAAAATCTGAGCCTGCAGATACACTCAGTTAGAAGGATAAATTAGTGGGTCAGAATCACATTAGTTATTCCCCAGCACAAGGCATTTTCTCCTCGACAGATTCAAATGTGTTAGGTCCTTCAAAAGCTAGAAAGCAAAGGGACACAAGGGAACTGAACTATTCTGGAGTCATAAGAGAAAAAAAAAAAAAGATGGAATTAGGCTCAATAAATATGAGCAAGTCAGTCTTTGTTAGACTAAGACGGGAAATGTCAGGCCCATAGCAGTCTGAAGTCTGTCACAAAGCTGCCCATACTCTCCTTAAGAGAAAACGCTTAAAAATTGAGTATTGTCTGCTTCCTCTTCTTTTAAAGATAAAAGAGGAAACCTGTCACACTTATACTAGCCTAACATAAAGTAAAAGGACAAGGCACAATAGATAGCATTTTACCAGGTATGCAACACCACAAATATTCAACAAATGTCAAAAATCGCAGAAATGCCATTATACATTAAAAAGAATATAGGAGTACTGTGGAGCATGCATTAGAATAAACCAGAAATAAAATAACTTCATAATCAGTATTTCTAGATTGGAAAAGATGCTTCTATGCTTACATTTTAAGTTGCATTATCTATACTGCAGAGAAAGAAAAAAACAATGGAGAGGGGTGGAAAAAAGAGGCCAGGGAGAAGTGTGGCATATTATTACTGTGTGTCCCCACAGATTTGTAAACTCAAGCTGTGTGCTCTTCATAAAATCACATCTCCCAAAATGGAAACTGTATTCTGCTGTCCATTACAGCAGATATAACAGACAATCATACATAAGTGGTTTTGTACACAGCCTAATACTGATGAGCTGTAGGGCACTGAAATACTGAGACACCTAATAAACTAAAGATTCAAAAACATTTAGATTTTATCATCATTTGAAGAATGGGTTACACTTTTCAAATTTATTCCTACAACTCAACAAGACAAATTTAAACAGAGCAAAAGTAAGCAGCAGCCCTCTTCACTAAGTTGGGGTTTAAAAAAATCTTTATGAAAGGGAACACAGGGCACAGAGAGAGACAAATGGATAAAGGTGTATCAGAACTCTTTTTTTCACTGCATGGACATCACAACCATCTTTCTTCCTAATATGTAAAACCCGTTCCTAATACATAAAGGGAAAGAGGCTAAGGCAGAGGGCCACGTATATAGCCAGCTAGTACTTGTCCTACAAACAGGACTTTTGAGTGCAAAGCCACACTATTTAGCTACAATGCTGCATCACTGCCTCCTTTCCTATATACCAGACACAGCTGCAGCTGGCATACAGGGACATGAACAAGAGCAAAGCCAGCATGCAGGCAGCACTGCAAATATGAAAAGACCTCCAAGCAAGCAACTGCTAAGTCAAAGTCAGTTGTGCATGAATCCTCACGCATTAAGACTGACAGGTATGAATTTCAGAACAGGACTTGGTACTGTTACAAACATTCCTGCAAAGCTGGATGCTGTTAACTTACACTAGCCATTGCACATGATATCAGTTCTTCCCTACATCACTGTAAGCCAAGTGTTCAACCCTCGGCCTCAACATAACTGAACACATTTAAATATCCTAGATGAAGTAGTAAAAGTATTTTCCAAGATTTTTAAAGCTTATTGTAAGGATGAAATGGATGTTATCAGAAAGGCTTAAGCCTTTAACAATTGCCAGTTCCATCTTTGTTTTTTAAAACCCAAAGCAGCACTTGTAATTTTCATATAAAAAATGATACAGTGAAACTACTGTCAGGAAAAAAGCTAAGCCTCCAAGTCAGTGACCGACTGGGGCTACAGGGCTGGTCAACACTCATCTTGCAGAGCTAACAATCCACTACAAATAACAAGAATTGAGTGGGAAAGAAAAGAAGAAATTTGCCGTTAAAACATTTCTATTTTACGCTACATACACCAATCATTTTCTCATTATCTAGCTTATTTCTTGTACAGGACACTATACAGAGTTGAGAGAGAAAAGGCCACTAGTATGTCAGCAACTCCCTTAAGTCCCCTGAAACGGTACAGACAGAAATGTGGAAACCCTTGCAGTACAAGGCAAAGAGCAGCAGAAAAAAAAAGTCGGAAATACTTGCAAAAACAAGTGTTTCTTTAGAATAATTACTTAAAAACTGAGAAAAATTAGATAAACTTTTAATGAAAATAAGAAAGCTAAGAAACCAAAGTCACTCATATACTGTAATAGAGCACTGTGGGTTTTTTCTCCTGTGGTGCCTGTACATGCTGCATGTTCCTTTATCTTATAGAACTAGCAGAACTGATCAATCGTTAGAGAAACATGAAATGTATAAGTCCATATATCTGTAGTTCTTTAACCCAATACCAAGTGAATACATCAGATCATATTGCATATTTGTGTGCTTCTCCTCCCGCCAGATTTTTTTTTTCCTCCTTAAATAGGACTCCTAACACTTTTCATCATCACATTAAACATACAAAAACCGTAAAAGACAACTCCATCAGCAACTCTCACTCACTTCCTGGTAGGTCTTGCCAAGCAAAATAATCCACAGTGTGAGAAACCCAAAAGGGATTTCCCTAACAAGAATTTTCTGACCACTGCTTTCCCTCCTCCCAGGTTTTGAATTTAGAACCTAAGCAGTCTCAAACATGATGTAGTAACTTAGAAAAAGTGATCAAAAACAACGTTGAGTGTACAAAAACCCAGATCTGTGCAGTAGGAAAGCCTCATGCACAAGAACTTCAACTCCTAATGAAATTATTGAAAGGACTACAAATTCAACAGGAATTCCTTAGAAATGGATCAGATTCTTGCACAAGAAACAGAAGCACTCTCCTTGGATGAGTACCCAGTGCTCATGCTAAACTGTTGTGTGTTTCCTTCTTTTCTTTTAACAGAGTGAGCTCATCTTGCTTTCACTGGTCCTCTGTTTTGGAAAATGATCATCCAGCCATTCTGCCAGATGCAGGAAGTTAACAAAATGAGAACTGTGTTTACGTATTTTTTCTATACTCTTTCAGTTATAGTAACATAGCTTTTACTTAGAAAAATAATGGATTTAAAGAATGAGCTTTTTGTGAATTTTAAGCTGGGGATTTTAAAGTTATGCAAGAACAACCAGAAAAGCTTTTAAACAAAAAAAAACTAGTATGCTTAATTATTTAAGTATTTATCAATGGTAAAATGTTTTTTGTTATTTTGAAAATATACAGTTTCACTATACTATTACCAAATCAAGAAAGAAAAACCCTTCATACCAGACTACAGGGAACCAGCATTGGAATGTATGTATTTGTCTTTTGCAGGAACTCCTAATCAAAAGTGTGTCTGAAATGTTAAAGGGAATATGGAAGAGCAGATTTAATACATACGTGGACATATTTTAACTTAAGTCTTGTTCCCTAGGTCTGAAAGAAGAGAAAGGTAACAATTGCATTCAAAAGAAGGTTAATGAATGATTAAGCTTCTTTTTATGCACAGGAACTATATATATACACACAAATATATATAGTTTGTATACATGTATATACATACAAAAAGCACTATTTTATTTATATAATTTTTTTTATTTTTATATCTATATTTATATCAGGCCTATGTGAAAGCTTGACTTATGTAGGAACTGGGGAAAAACAACATCTATTGGACAGGGAGAAGGAAGGAAGAAACTACACGGAAATCTAGTCTTATAACTCAGAAAAAGTCAGGAAAACATTTTTGCTTACAATACGCTGTAAAATATATCGTTCTTTCCTCCCTTTGAAATATTTTTGCCACTGAGAGAAGGGCTTTTGATCAAGTATTTGACACATTTCTAAAGGAACACACAAATATTTCCTTCTTTCACTAGGTGTGAATGAGAGAAGCATGCACATATTAAGACAACCATCATCTTATTCAGGTTTCAGGGGACGGGGAGGACGGGGGGGGGGGGGGGAATTGCATAGGCCGGTTCTTTTTTTTTCTTCTGATAACTTACGCCCAGGAAAAACGTATTTTCTTGTCCATTCTTCTCAAAAATTCACCTGAGTACCAAATACAACTACATTTAATTCTTAAGATTTTATGAAAACATTTTAAAAACATATGCAATTAAATGCTTCATGAACTATAATTTGCAAACAGAACTTGTATGACATATTTGTTCAAGGACCTGGAGAAGACACATAAGTCGTATTCCAATATCACTGCAAGAAATTATATTCTTGAGAAAAAACAAAACATTGCATATCCCTATGCTAAATGAATTAGCATTAGGTTTGACACACAATCTTCCCAGATTTGAAAGATCTCTGAAAACGTCCCAGAAGATCATGACCCCCACCTCCTCCATCACGGGGGAGAGGTAATACTCATAAAAAGTTCTTGATACAAGTTGTGGGTCACAGTTCAGAAAGTGTTTACGAATAATGATAAAGAACTGTAATAATTTAGAACAATTCTTATTCTTTCCATTATTACCTGTCCCAGTCCATGCACATTGACCATCACTAAGTATTATACCAAAGCCAGTTCCTAAATCTTTTTCCCATGATACTTGTAGAAAATATGTTGCTTCTGGATCAGAAACAGGATGAATTCTGTTCAAAGTCTTCTCCATTTTCCAGACACCTGTTTAGGAAGTAAGATAATCTTGTTAAAAACAATGGCTTATTTTCCAGAAGTGCTTAGCAGTTTTACGTAACTAGCTTCAGGGGAAAAAATAAAAAACCACCAAAAAACAAAACAAAAAAACAACAACAAAAAAAACCCACAAATATAAGCATACATAGAATTTTATTTTACTTTCCTCCACAAATTCAGTTTTTCAGAGAACTGGTGATATTTCCAAACAGAAAAGTGGATTACAATAAGTAAGGTTTAAAAGCACAGTGCCAACAATCAAATATATTTGAACAGTCCAGATTAAGAAACTAAGTATCAGGAAGCTGGGGAACAGAAAATTACAATAAACAAGCACTTCCCCATGGCTATGTTTTTAACTTACTGTCCACTATCAGCCAATATATAGCACACAGAATATAAGTCAAAATAATCAATATCCATCTGGAAGACTGCCATATGAAAGCATGCTACTAAGCTTCACTGCAAGGCAGGGGTTGTAGTAGATGCCAGCAACCAAAGAAATTTAAAAACTGGATGCTGCAGACAATGAAATTTATGATGCTACAGTGAATTTTTTGCTTAATATCAAAGCAACTTGGCAACCTGTACTTGACATAAGACCTTCTAAAGAATCCCATGAATTTATTTATAACGTGACAATAATGAATCCTCACAGTACTCAAGAACTTTAAAACTGCATTTGGCAATTTGCTCTGGAGAATAATGAAGAAACAGCCAATTCTGAAGTTAACACTGACATACAGTATTTTCATTGAAAATGCTTCATGTTCTCCAGTACCTGGAGAGTTTGTTTTGGGGTGTTCAGTTGTTTGGGGCTTTTAAATTTATTTTTTTTTTTTTAGACGAATGAACTGAATGTAAAAGGGCTACATGTTCACTCACACACTAAAAATAGCATGTATTGATAAAAGCAGGAAAAACACAGCTGAGGCATTTATAGATACACGCACTGAGTACAATGATGCTTGGACAGGTTAAGTATTAAAAGCTCTATCAGTTTTCCATCTCAGGTATAGCAGTAAGTTATCATGATCCGGTTCAACTCAGGTCCTGAGGGGACTCGGTTCTTCAAGCACTAGTAGAGGGAAGCTCTTTCTTTGCTCATGGACATTGAGAGCCAAATCTAGATACAGAGTTTAACTACCATTGGTCTCCCAAAAAGTTGGCATTTTCAGGTTAGGAGGAACAGTTTTAACTGAAGTTGACTGCACTGTGTCTGGCCTTTGCTCAACTCTGCACCCAATAACATTTGAAAATGCCTTTCCCTTGTCCAGACAAGTGCACAGTATTCAAAAGCAGCAAAATATATGAATATAAGACTTGTTTTTCAAGCATAAAGCTGCATTAACAGCTAGACAACAGCTGCATTGTCAGTAATACAAACATTCATTATAGATATCAATAAAGTTAATGAAACAACACCTTAACTACTTCTGATGGCTAATTAAACCACAGATCACCTTGCACTAACAAATAGCATTTTTTAAACAGTAAGAGGTACATCACATAAAGTGCCTGCTACGAATTCCAAGCTGAACTTTGGCTAAAACATGTCACTAGGCACTTCCAGCATTCCTGACTACCCATTACATTTTCATCACCAAATACTCAAAGCACTAACTTTATTTTTCCAGCTTAAAGCTTAAGTACACATAAGCACCATAACATTTCCTTGTTCATAATATTTTTCTGAAGAGTTTAGGATTCAAAAGCTATGGTAGGAGTAAGAGATAAATCACGTACATACAGCTAAGCATCATAAATTCTCACCAACAACATTAAGAGGGATGACTTTACTATCTACATCCATAAACCAATGCTGCTTATACTTTTACTGATGTCATACTCCACCTTTCTATTCACAGAAAATGTGCCAGAAACGAAAAAACTACTTAAAAGCAATATTAAAAAATTAGTTTTAGTCCAAAAAAAAGCCTTCTATTTCCAAGAAACTGGCCACTTCTGAAAATCTACAGTGTGTCCATGCACCCGTAACCAAGAACAGAAAATAAAATATTTGGGGCATGGAGGCCTGGAACAAGGCAATCAGTGACTATAGAATTAAAGCCATTTTAAAGATGTGCAGTGCACTAACTGCCTGGACATGGGTCAATAAAGAGCACAGGACAGAAAGCACAAGTAGTGCGTGCAGGATGTTTAAGCACACACACGTATTCTCCTTTACCTACCAGATTCCGTTCTGCTTTTTGCTCGTTCTGGAAAAATACAGAGTCTCTTACGAAATTTTTTCATAGAAGTCCACCACTGAAAGAAAGTGTTTTTAAAAAGACTTTAATTAGTCTTTTTTACTTAAAGGATGTAAAACAATTGCACAGAACCCAGACAGATAGCATACAAAGTACTGATGCGTATATATAGTTCAATAGGGAGTTTTTGCTTGTTGCATTGGATTCTTATCACAAAGCAGAGCAACATTCAGTGAAAACCACCTGCACCAGAGGCTTTTTAATGTAGACAGTTATAACAGAAAGCAAAGCAAAAGAGTTGGATTTTCTATTTATATGACAAAAAAGAGAATGAAGTGTCAGTCCTGAGTCAAACAGTGATGTCAAGAGTCACACAGGAAAGGAAATTTCTTTAAAGATGCGCTAACAAGGTCTTTAAGGCCTGAGATGAAATTCACCTCATATCATAATACTGTTCTTCCCATGCATCCATCTTCACACATCACTATTTCACTGAAATGATGTGGAACAGCTAAAAATGAAGATTCTGTTTAGACATCATTCATAAGAGGTCAGTTACCATTGTAAGGGATGAACCTGTTAGCAGACCTGGGAAAGCTTCCATACAATTTGTATACCTGTGGTAATACACAACTTCAACAAAAACAAATATGGCAAGGTGATACAACGCAGAAGAATGTTCTATATTTCATAATAAAATGCAACATATAGTTGTCAAGCTTTTCCATATTTTACTGTGCATCTTTGAACAATTTTACAAGAGAGCATAAAATGAAAATACTTTTTCTCCCAGCTTTTACCTCCTTCATTGTGTTCACTGACCTTTTGAGAGGAGTATATGCTACCACTACATGTTTAGAAACTGCCTCACAAAGCAGAGCTCAGCCTTGCTTGAGATCTCCAAGCATTCAACTGTTCCAACCCATTAGCAAAAGCTTAAGGATTCTTTGCTGTATAATGGCTATTATTTACTTATCTTCAAGAGAAAAAAAGCTTCTTCATGAAAATTAGTCTGACTAATTATGTACAGCATACACAAACATCACTACAAACAAAAATATTGTACCTTACTGCTTTTTAAAACCTGTTTGTAAAAAAAACCAAACAACAAAAAGCCACACAAACAAAACAAAAAAAACCCCCTCTTCCACAAATCTCCCAACACAACTCTTCCACAGAGTTCAGTGTAGTGTTGAGTAAACAGATAAACCACACAGCTGAAGCATGAATACAACAAAAAGCAGCAGTTACCTAACTATTTAGCAACTAGCAATTACCACTAATGAAAGAAGAAAATACAGAAACTAAATCAGAGCATACTGCCTGTTAATTTACTATAAGATGAGTGCATGCATCTTATCCACTCTGAAGGCAAACCAGTAACATATGCACACCAGTATATTCCCAAAATAAGAATTTCAAGGGGAGGAAGTTGGACGTCCTACCTTGAATACCTGAAGTTAGCTGTATGTTCACAGGATTCACAACTTTGTTCAACATCTTTAAAAGATATGTCGCTCTATACTTCAAGAGCTGAAGTAAACTAAACCACCCTCCTTAAAACTAACTCATCTCAATTCACCTGCCTGCTTACTATATTCTCTCATGACCCCATCAGCTTTCAATATGCCAAGCATATGTGACTCTTCACAGATCAAGTACTTGTGTGTAAAAAGTGATAAATGTTCCTACCAGAGTTTCTGCTCCAGGGATTTTTTTGGGGGTGGGGGAAGAAATGCTGTGCACTGCCAAAGTCTGATGGGCACAGGAAGAGCAGATTTGCCAAAGCAGATTGTCCAGCTCCCCTTCCCCAAATTAACACTCCAAAAAATCCCCCACCTTACAAATATTTCAACTTGGCCAACAATGAGTGTTCTCTCCAGGAATGTAGAAGACTGATAACACAACTTCAAGCAATTTGCTTGAATCCACAGTCTTGAGTCATTTCCATGGCAGAAGATGTCATATATACACAAATCAAAGGGTTATCATAGCATCAAGGGTGCAACAAAGTTAAGTTTCCCATTTTTACTGTTGACATCATTATGTCCCAAACCCTAAATGTAGATTCTAAAAGTGAGAAAATTAAGTGCATTTCAATCTAATATCTAAATAATGTTTTAAAACACCAATCATTCAACAGGATAATTCATTGTCATAACCACCACACATGCAAAATTCCAGCCAATAGTCCTGCACATGCTCGCCTACGAATCTACCTTTATACATTGAAAAAGTAGTCCTACTAGAAACACTAACAGTAAATTTTTAAATGAATGCCAAACCACTTCTCTGTTGTGGCTATTGTCCCAAATAATCCATTAACACTACACCTAAAACTGAAGCATAAAGAGTCACAGCTGTTTTAAGTACTCTGGGCCAGACACCCAGCCAGAACAAAATAAGTGCAGATGTACTGACATAGGGGTCTGTAAAATACATGTCAGCTTGGGGCCTGAACCTCCACAGAACTGGTCGCACAAGCTTGTAGAAGCTGGTACCGCTTTTTAAGATTTTACTAACATCCCCATCTCCACCAAGTCATAATTTCATTATGAAACACATCCAAAAATATAAATGAGGGAGAGTTGAAACTTCAAGAGTTAGTATCACATCTTTGAGTGGAAAGACAGGGACACAGGTAAGAACAGTATTAATGCTCAAAATGGTTAAAACAGCCACCTGAATTCTGGCACTCACACTATTTAGCAGTCCAGCCACTGCTGAAGCTTATTAAAAAAAAACAAACCTCGCTGCACAAAACGAGACTATTTTTATAGCTATCCAACAAACTAAATTACTGAAATCAGACCCTCACTATTGCAGTCTAAAAAGCACCTCTGAGTCTATTAGACCAGAGGAGTACCTTCAAGTGCAGTTCAATATTCAGCAACACTGCCTCTGTAGGCTTTTTCCATTCACTGTCTCAATAAAATGAGAGCAGTCAGTACTTTCTTCCTCCCTTAACTATGATAAAGAAAAGCTGCAGAGAAACTGATTGATTAGGGCCAGAAGAAAGCCAGTGTTTTTCTCCTTAAGGGCACAGGAGGTCACACCACATACCAGCACCTCACCGTGTTAGAGCCAAGGCTCTGAGACAAGCTTGCAGGTGGGAACAGTTGAGTCCCACCCCAAATTTGTTCATCAGAGGCTTTATTGAGGCCTTCAAACAGTTGAGGATTGAGCTGTTTATCTTTAGCACTTTGTCCCTTTGGTCTTTGGCTTCTATGATCTATATTAGGCAATGTTTCTTTCTAAGGAGAAATCAGCTGTTGGCTGGTGTGCAATTGACTGGAGTCTACTCTCTGAACAAAGAGTGTACACAGTTGCTTCTGAATAAACAAGAAACTTTTAAAATTGGTTTACAAAGAATTTTATATGTTGTTTTGGATAGCACTAGGCATAGACCAAAAGCCAAATCTTTTAGGCTGCTCCAACACAGCATCATTGATAATAGTTTGAACTTCAGCACTTTATTTTTTTCCATGCAGACTAATGGCTTTTTTTCAAATTGCTTCAGCTGCAGGTGTTCCAAACTTCAGCAGCTATGCATGGAAGGATACTTACAGACCAGAAAGGGCTACTATGTCTTTCTAATGGAGCAATTAACTTAAGTGCTTTCTTGTTGAGAAAAATAGGAAGCTATCTACAGTGGGCTCAGAATAGAAGACCAGCACATACAGCACACTGCTATTAAAGTGTATAATTTGATCCATTCTGTCATTGGCTTGACCACAACATACACTACAAATCAGAAACCAATAATCAGAAGAACGTGAATGGTTAACCTATAATCAGAGAACAGGCACTATTCAGGAGATGCTATATGTACTTATAAGTGGATTATTGGAGATTTAAACCAGTCAAGAAAAACTCGGATTGCTTTTAAAGATTAAAACAAGCTATTTTCACATTTTCCAACAGAAGGAAATAAGATAATGTCTATATTTATGAATATTTCTAGAGATATATTTCATACAAATTTATATTCTCTCAAGTTAATTTAATATTCCATTAACTCAATAGTTCAAGAGGAAGAGCATTAAAATATCTGACAAAAACTTCAACTATGACTCAGTTAATCTAAGAACTACTATTGACCTAATAAGGACTACTTCTTTTTTCTTTCCTTTTTGGAAGAACATGATTGTGCCAACAAACAGGAAGAAAACAATACAGCATCCTTCCTATCACATCTCACAATAAGCCTCCCATTCCCTTGACCACAATATTTGTTCGACACTGAAAAAAGATTCAATAATAACCTTCAGCTGTAACTCAAAGATACATCTGAAGACCAAAGATAAAAATTTTGAAAGAGCTTTGTTTCCTAATGAAATTTAGGGGGCTAACACATTTTTATATTACATGCAACCTAAATTGTATCTAGTTGTTCTTTTGTTTAACTTTGTTCTATATTAAAAGCACAAGGTTCACAATTTTGTCAATAATGCAACTTTGCCTTGCAGTTAAAGAAAATAAATGAGAAATTGGCACTGGATATGAAGAAGTGACTGAATGACTTTATAACTTTGTGCAGACGGGTGAATGGCCCATTTTAAAAATTCAGTCCTGCATGACAACATTTGATCAAGAGATTGACTTTGAGACTGATGCAATTAGTATTTGGTCCTCATGGACCCAAGTGCAGAAGCAGGACTCACATGGCTAACATTTGCATTGCTTGCTTCCCACTGTTTCGTGGCAGCCACAAAAGGATTGGAAACATGCACATACTTTTTGTGCAATTGTCCAAAAAAAAGCAGTCTTGAGCTTGTCAGACTCCATGGGCCAATAGGATATGCAAGATTTGCCGCAAAAGATCTGGAATCTACGATAAGGAACAACCCTTGTCAGACTTATTTACTACAGTCACCAGCTGAAAAATGAGGAGAAACAGAAGGAAGCAGACAGTCAACAACCTTTATAGTAGGAATCTTACTAACAAGCTTTGATCTTAATTGTAGCCTGGAGGCAAAGCCCACCCTGGTGTCTTTCATCCTCTTGAAGTCTCAGACCTAACCCACTACCAACTCCAGATATCCAGGCTTGCCAAGCTTACTTATAAGCATCTATATTAGGAGACAGTTTAAGCTATAACAAGGTTAAAAAAAAAAAGGCCTTAATACATTAAAATAAACACCCAAGTGAGCAATTATACTAGTATATACTAGCAAGTAAGGGAGTACCTGGATAGATTTCCAAAAGGGACAAACCCTTCTTTTTCATCCTTTTCTACAAATTCTTCCCAACACTAATAGTTCAGTGTGTACACACTGTCAAATCGTCACTTTCCAAAATCCATATCAGAAAAATCCTAACATTTCCCTAGATAAAGCAGGATACACTAACTAAATATTCTAAATCTGTAAAAAATAAAATTAAATCATAGAAATGAAATATTTCCTGATTAAAAAGTTAATTTAGTACTGAAGTTACTAAAAAATGTGTATAGAACTGAGCCAGGATCAAAGACGACCACCAAATCAGCTTCAAGTGGGCAGATCCGGGATGCAAAGTCAGCAGGCGCACCTAAGAGACCCATACTCACTACCCTTGGTGCCTCTGGGAGATGCAAGCCCCAACAAATATTTTATAAATCTACTTTGGCAGTAGGTCAGCCTGGCTTTCCAAGGCCCTACCAAAGCGAATGGTGGCATGGAGCCACACCTGTTTTGCCTTCCCTCGCAAACTGCAATCTATTAAGAAAGTTAATTCACTTTCTCAAAAAAACAAACAACAACAACAAAAAATATTAAAATATCAATCTAAATATATATCAATTTCCCCATAATGTCTCTGAAAAGACAGCACTAAAATAATTATATATTTTGCAGATAAAAAACAGGAAAAGGAAACAAATCTATACAATACTGCCAGACACAACTTTTCAGCCTGCTCCATACCATCAGTAAGAACCAAGATTCCGGAATTTCTAGTATCTTAGTCACATTTCCAAAAGCATCTTTGCAGTTTTCAGTAAGTTAGTATTATCCATTTGAGTACGGGAAAGTTGAGGAATTAAAAAAAAAAAAAAAAAAGCAGCACGTTTTAACTGCCCTTCACCCATCCAAAAATACTCAGATACATATGTCTTTTTGATGTATATTTGGATAACATAGTAGTCTGGCTGAGGTATCATCTGTTTTCCAAAACACTGCCTTCTTTAGGATTAAGTATTATCAGGATATTCAACACAAAACAAATCTGTCCTACAGATTTCCTTTGTTTTCTATTCTCTAGTCCCCATCTAGACCTATTATAATGCCACTCAGTTTGACATGTTTCTGTAAATGCTTGACTTAACATCACCGAGCAATGGATTCCACTAAACAGTCTGCCTTTTTTTTTTTTTTTCAGTTTGAAATAAAGGCAGATAAATTCAGTACTACTGAATCCACAATAGGTCCATAGGCAAGAGTAACAAATCTGAAACAAAGATAAATGAAACAAAGAAATCAGTGTCAGCTAGATATGGAAAGATGTAATTCTCTATGTAAGATTCCTGAAGAGCTTTGAAAAATTGAGCCCAGTAACCTGGAAAAACAAGTTTCACCAAATGTAGCTGCTTCAGTGGGACAAGAGCAGGTATAAATACAAAGGCTTACATACCATCCTCTCCTCCCACCTCTACACCTAAGACTTTTCAAAGAGATGGATTATTTTAATTTCACATCCCTGTCAAATTAATAATAAAAAATAGGCCTAGACTTCAAATTGCTTTATCTTGCTAAACAGTTTCCTAAGGCATTTTCTTTGAAGAAAATCCTGCATTACCTCGTCTTCACTTAACAAAAGTTTTATTATGGTTTTCTTTCCATGTGCTATTTTTCTAATGGAAAAGGCAACATTGATCTCCTTGAAAACAACGAGCTCACACTACTTTAATTTATTAATTTAAACATTGTAATTAATTTTGTTTCATCTGGCCCCCACAGAAAAATAATTCACAGGACATTTTCAATGAACTGGGATATTCACTTTCAATGCACTTAAATTTCAATTTTACAGCTCTTTATTCAGCCATGTTTAACACTTTGCATTGAAAATTAATTACTTTTTGATGGATTGGGCTGAGCAATCAGAGTTTGAAGCTAAGACAAAGAGACATCCACCTTTATCTATTTATATTGAACGTTGATTTCAGCTGTTTCCACATACAAGCACGGGTCCAGCTTTGGTTCTTTGATCTGCCTTGAATGCCAAGCCATGAGATTCAACGTATCAGGTAACATGACAGGTACCTATATGCAGGATTATTGCCCCATGGTATAGCACCCTCAATAGAGGCAACAACCCACAGAAAAGTGACAAACCGAAACAGGAGAGAAGCACCAGTCCGTATCCAAGAATGACTGACATGCCGGTATTTTAGCAAGGAGAGGGCCCAGTGCCAAAGTCCCACAACTGCACCAAGCTCTGAGCAAACAAGCAGCTTTGTTTTAAAAAAAATAGATAAAATAAGGACACAGTTCCACTAAACAGATAGCAAATTCGGTGGCCACTGACTCTACACCCTAAGCACTTGCATATCTATTAGTTGTGCTCAGTCAGCCCTATGTCTACAAAACACATTTAGGAAGGAAAAAGGACATAAAGAGCTTCACATGAGTCACCTGTACTTTTTATATATTAAGTTCTATACATAAAAATATAAAGCTTTTCAAGACATATCAGCTCACTGCTTTTCTAAGTAGTTTTCCTGACTCTTTCATGTGGTGATTTTTTTTCTTGCTATGGCCTAGGCAAAAAAAAACCCAAAAACAACCACTCTCAAAAATTAAACCTTACCCAAGACACCTAATGCAAAGCAAGGGGGTCTACTTAAAGAAGCCAGCTTTTCAATATTAGTTTTCCCTCACAACTACTAAAGAATGCTAGCTTGCACTGGAATGAAAAGAAATTTGCAGACTAATATGAGGACACAGCAGGGGCATACCAGTGGAAAAATGCCATTGGGACTTGAACTGAGAGCACAATTAGGTACTCATTAGGAAAATAGAGCACAAAAGTGCTTTGATACTGCACCGGTTAGACACGGTTTCAGATCTTAAAGTGTAAATTATTACAAGGCAAACATGTGGAGCATCAGTGTAGAGGTGTCAGAACTGTTGTTTTAAGACTGTAAGTTAAATCAGTTCTTATGGAATGGTGATGTAAAAAATGTTCACCTTCATGTTGCTGGGCTTTCTGGTTCCCAACTGCAGAAGCTAAACAGAACCACTACTGCATGTCACTACCTGAAATGAAACTGTGAACAAATACAATGACTTTGAACTAATGCAGGTATATAAGCATAAAAAAACCCAGCCCTTTGTGCAGAAGAGTCAATTCTCCACAGCTCCAACAAACTACTTCAGTACAGTTTTAGATACAGTACCCCCACTGCATTTTTCCCCCTTTCAATGTTACAAGTACGCTATTTGTTTTACATTATCAAGTACCAAAATCACAACACAAACCTTGAATTAACAGTATATATTAAAAAATTCCTCTTCTACCTCATTATTTAAAGAAGAGAAGAAAAACATCTATGTTTAGAACAGTCAAGGTTAGTAACACAAATCCCTGGAACAGACAATATTAAAGAAAGATTATAAAATATAAAGCACGGTTTTCATCTATCTACTTCCCTGACCAAGGCAAATGGAAAAAAAACCATCTCTCTAATATTGCCTTCAGGAGATTATGAAACATAAGTCAAGTAAGTCTATTACCAAGACACACACAAGAATGCTTCAGCTAGTTCCTTGCCTCTTATCTCCAAAAATAATTATTCTCTATGAAAGCAATGCCTAGTTTTCACTGAAATGAAAATTTCTGCCCAATCTCTGTTATGCTTATGGCCACTGTGTGCTGTACTCTGTAAGTTAATGTTAAGTTTCACAGCTGGAGAAATTTAATATAAGCCCACACAATACAGTTTACCGCCTCCAACTACTGTCTAAGCTTCCCTCACTGGCTCAGTCAACACAAATCTCTCCTCAGGTTTTTTGTGAAGTTTCCACCATAAGCTTGACACAGCTGACAGCATTTGAAAAGCCCCATGCTCCCTCCTTCCTGTCCAGCTACTGTGCTGAAAAGGGTGGCCTCTAAGATCCTTTTGTAGACCTGTAAACAAACAATCCCTTTCATAATCATTTGAATCATTTTTTAAAAACAAATGCAGCCTGTGATAGGATATATAGCCTCACTCTTCCTTGCATTAATTTTTCCATCCCAAGATAGCAAGCAATTTGGCTGATGTCTAGATCAAGAACACAAAGTTCTCAGTCTCTGTGCTCTGAAAATCACATAAGATCAGTCTCCCTTTTTTTCCTATTTATTTTACAATCTCTGCTCTATCTGTCTGCTCTGTTGGAGGACACCCTTTCCCACAAAACTCACCTAGAAATCTGCAAAGCAGACGCAGAAATATTCCAGTAATTTTCCAAACTTCGGGAATTTGGACTATCTAATAATTTCTTGTGAAATTACTAGTATGCCTCAGAAGACAGTAACACCAGAGGCCTTTACTTTGGCACACGCATAATGAAATTTTTTTCAGCTTGGAACTTTTCCTATAAGAGATGATCTTTTCATTGATCAGATATGACTGTATTAGATTAGCAAACAACAGTAATTTGTTTAGTAATTGTCATCTAAATTTCACCTTAGCTTGTGTCAACATGGTAGCATACATAATCCAGTAAGTCTTTTGTATCTTGGACAGCAGTCCTTATTATTACATTATCTGATACTAATTCTACTAATAATCTTCAAATTCACAGGAGCCTTTTGCCACCTTTCATTTTTTTTCATCTCATGTATAGAGACAAAGGAGGTGGGGGAGACTAAAATACACAAAGACATCCCAATTACAAGCAGTAGGAGGTGAAGAACACTGTTTCTTAACCCAGGAAAGGGAGAGAGGTCAAGTCAGCAGAGGGACCAGTGGTGGAACTAGAGCAAACCCTGCTTTTGGTACAAAAATTTTCATTTCATGAACCATTCAATAGTATTTTACAATAGCTTTCTAAATTGGATTCTTTGTTATTTAGTGAAGTTAGTCAAGATCATAACTTAAATGTGTATGCACATTATTTTACGCATTCCCCACAAAAACAGCAAGCACTACACACTTTTTGCCAAATATAAAAGAAATCACAGCTGCATCCTAGTAACCTTGAAGACATAAATAACGGTTTGAGACCTTAAAAATCTCACCCTAAACTCCTAGCGATTCCACCTACTCTTCAAGGATGTGTGGTGCTTTTTCATTTGGGGCTCCTAAGCTCTAACATAACCCCTTAAAAACATTCTCCACCTACTACGAAGCCCTAGGCGACGAGAGGTAAGGATTAAAATTTCTCATCTTCAAGTGGCACTGAAAGATAACAAGGACATCAGAAATAGGCATTGAGACAAAACAGCAAGTGACTCTGTAAGGCTCATTACACATACATAAGCATGTAACATGTAATTTAGTGAAGCCAACATGCAGTATTGTAAACCATTTTAAATTATCTCATCCATACTGAAATGGAAGTTTATGGGTCAAAACAGACCACAGTAAGCTATCCAGTGTTCTTGCAAACCTGCTGGCAAGACAAGACACCAGCAGCACCAACACTGGGATTGTGCATGTCAGAAGGGTGGATAAGGTCACCTGTGTCATGTACAGCATAACTATTTCTACAGCAAGGCCATGACACTTCTCCCTGCCCCCCCCTCCCCGCCCCCCCCAAGCTGGAGTGCCTTGCTGAGCTGTGCAGTATCCCTGGAATCAGCCCATCAGTTGTAGATGACTTTTATCTTTTCATTTTTTTTCTTTTTAAATAATACTTAATGGAAAAGCTTTGTTTTGCAAGTTGTATGTAACAACTTAGATGTACTGGTTTTAGTCCAGATAAACACTTGAAATCAATGGAATTTAAATGCTGAGGCAATTTTGAAAATGCTTTATGCAGCTCTGTATACCATAATAGTGTTTAAAATCTAACTTGCCAGGTTTAGTTCTTAAGTACTTCACCAACAGATACATTAGAATCATCTTGTAGATCCAAGATGCTGCTATTCTGCTCATTTCACTATCCGTGTCAGAATAACTCCTGATGTGCCTATAATACCATAACTTCATATAGCAAATCATTCCAAACGCTCTCTATAACAGCAGTCAAAATTGTTGAGCATATAAAGTAATCGGCAAGTGCTTTCTCTCTGCAACCTGGAGACCGTAGCCACCATCACGTGATCCAACAAATAAAGGCACCCCAGAATATAAACTCAGTACGTGTGTATCCATCATCCAAGCAGAGCATAATAGCGGGCATGTTCATTCCTCACAGTCTTTCAAGACTCTAGTCAACTCTTATAACAGCCTACACGATTCAGAGTTTTATTGTACTGACAGAGGACAGCAATTCACATGAAACCTGCCACAAAAAGCGGAAATTTTAAGGTACAGGAATTCCCATGGTTATATGAACATTTCTTATCACACATCACCTGACACAGTAAGTTACTATAAAATGTATGGTTACAATACTAGGTTAAAGCACTCCTCCCAAGGACCTGTGATGTGAAGACTGAGGACTGAGTATTCATTCTTGCTTGGAACAGCTGCAACCTCCAAGCATTTTACAGCTATTGTAGTTCATCCTACTCCAGTGAATACAGTGTGCACTTTTACTAGGTAACACAGGGAGGCACAAAATGGAAAGAAAGAAGAGCCATACCTAAATGTAGACAGCTTTTTTGCAAAACAGTACTAGCAAACAAAATGCCACGTTCTAATACCATTGCCAGCCTACAGAACGCTACCTACTCACTACGCTTGCCTGAATAATGCATATCCCTCACGTTCCACCGCCTCCTTATTCCACTGGGAGAGCTAAACAAATTTGTAGCTGTAGCAACTATGCAAATAAGTTTTTATGCATTCATGCTTGTAGTTGAAGATACTAGCAACACAGAAGTGGATATGATGCAGAAGCAAAAAAGAGCATTACCAGCTTTTGCCAATCATTCAAACTAGCATATGTCAAAAAAAACAACTGCATTTATATCTTATTTACAAATGTTTTTTTCACCTCATATATACACATGCACATTTGTTACGCACAAAAACTTGTTCATACAGATGTACCTCTCATCTGTGATATTTTTAAACGATCTCCTCCAATCCTCCTACTTCTTATGAAAGCTAAGAGACAAGCGAAGCTAAATACCTATGTGCAATTGACATTGTTTTGGTATAATTCTTCCTGCATTTGAAAACAACCTAGAAGCTTAATCTCTGAAGCCACTTCTTTTACCTTTCATTATACACACAAATTCCTTGGTACGCTCTATTGCTTAAACACTCAAGAGTATGCAATCTCTTCACTCGCAAACCACACTACTGTAACATCTCTTAATGCGCATGTACTACGAAGCACAGCTGATACTATTAAACCTCCTTTAAAAAAAAAACAACCCACAAACCAAGGAACAACACAGAAAACCAGTATTCATCATATGGTTTTATTTACCTATTTGAATATTGCTTTATAGATCAATATAATTGTTTAAACTTCTGATTTATTTTGAAATTTCAACAGGCAAGAATGCATATGCAGCCAGTTCCTGTAGGCACTACCAACTGAGCTATCTCAGCCACTTGTAGTGTTTTCCATGACAATATATTAAATAGGAGAAAAAACATACAAGGGAAATGAGTACCGCCCTCTGAAATCTTGTATTTCAATCAATATCCTAGATGTATCAGAGCTGCATCCCAAAAGGCATTGTCATGCTAGGTACACTATCTTTTCAATGATGCCACCAAGGCTCCCAGAAGATCATTAGTATCAAATGGCACTTTTTCCACCAGAGCAAAATATGCAGCTGAAAGCATTTTAATAAAGCATTTTAATACAGCATGTAATCAATGAAAATTCTTCTTCAAATAGTTGAGACTGTTGGAAACTTCACTTGAAAATTAAATTGCTAGCGTAAATAAAAAGCATTTTTGCAAAAATCTGTAATGGATTTTATATGTGAGCTTACCAGAAACTATCAAAGTAGATAACAGTATATAAAAATTATCCTATAGGATATGTTTGCATATAAAACTAAGGAACTAGAGAAAGCTAGCTGACCACCCGGAAGCAGGCTTGACTACAATGTGACTTAGAACTGACAGCTACAGTCTCCTCTGCAATTACAGAAATAATTTTTCAATTTCAGTAACTAATCCACATTAAGAAATCAAAAGTGAAACCAAAAAGGAAAACCAAACCAGGGTTTTTTTCCATCTCAGAGACACATAAATAAGTTAAAAAGTAGTATTGCTTCTAAAATCTAGGGTCATGGTAACCATTAGAGGTTGAACTGTTCATTGGTTATAGTTCTTTCACTTTAGAAATTACCTTCATGTGACATCATCAAACACTTTAACAACAGGTTGTAGCTGACAACAAGGCTGTTTTTACAACTGTCTTTCTGCATTTTAATTGAATTCCAATTTTCATCCAAAACCTCGACATGTGAATAAAAGAAATTGATCCTGTGAATGTAATTCACTAACAAAATACGAGTAAGAAGTATGAACATGTTATGATAAATGACCATACATCTTGCTGACTACCTATTAAGTCAATGGATAAAGTTGCAAATTAATGAACCTTTGTAGTTGCTAGAGTTAAGCAGTCTTGAGAAAAATAAGAACAAATCTAAAATCAATATAATGTCTGAAATCCACAGAACAGAAGAACTAGTTATACAAAAAACCTCATCTTAAATTCTACATATACTTATGTTTGAAAAAGTCATTTTGGTGATTATGAATCTGAAACTACAATTTTACAGAGAACTCAAAATTGTAGTCACCAAAGCTACTACTGCAAATGAAGTTGCTCTTTAGAAGATACTAACAGCGTTTTAAGCGGATTGAGTACATTTGTTTCAGTTGCCTAAAGTATTTTGCCTTAGTAGAATATTGCCTTCGTTCCACTATAAAACATGTTTTATACACATACTCTCATTACCCTGCAGCCTCCTACAGCATTTTCTGGAAGTATGTCAAATGTTATCCCAACCTCTGGTAGGATGAAAAAATTGTTTCCCTTTACCAAGGGAAAAAGCAAAACCTGTCCTGCAGTCAACAGACAAACAAAACCAATTTGGCCCCAGTATTGAAAGATATGACAGAGTGACAAAGACCTCAAAACAAAGCCATCATCTTTGAAAGGGTTAAGGCTTTTCAAGTTCTGTAAGATAAAGTGTACTTATAAAAGGAGGAACAGATTGTTCATGGAAGTTGAGAACAGAGGTTTGTCGTGACAGCAACACCTAGGCACCTTGCTCTAAATTTAAAATAATCACGATGAAGTGTTACCACAGAACTGGTCAGAAAGCATGTAGTCTTTGCTTTCCTGAAGTCTCTCACAGTATCAAAGGCAATTCCTTAAAGAAAAAAACAATCTCCTGGTCAAAAAAACCAAATGCCACGTCTTTTTCATCGCGAGCCAGAATGAAGGCCTATCTCTTTTGTATGGCTCGATGGTAGTACAGGCACTGTCAAAACCAGCTGCCAAGTGCAGGAGTAACTGCAGATTTTAGTTGTACAGGGTTCTCTTATATGCAAGTATAAGAGGCCAGCCAAGTAGAACTTTTAATAATGTTCTTTTAAAGCTCTTTTAATAATTCTGGGTGTTTACTTACAGAAAAATACACTGTTGTCATGACAAGGAAATACACTAACTACCTTTACGCAAGCATTTTCAACTTGACTTGATGTGTTAAGTGCTAGTACAGAAAAGGAAAGAAGATGAAAACCTCTACAAGGAGAGGACACAGGACAAGAGCAAAAAGACAGGAGACCAGAGTGGAGCAGAAAGACCAGGCTCTGCTCCCTCCGCTCCCTCTCCTCGACTACTTCCCGAAGGGAAGCCGGTTTGGATTTTTCCTAAGGAAGAACAGGACCGTGACTTCACAATAAAAAAGCAATTTATTAAAAAACAGCCTCACTAAGGCGTTCTTTATGTTCTTAACGTTTCATTAGCAAGGCGCTCATTCGCCCGCAGGGACCGGGGGGGGGCAGATCGCCGGCCGGACACAGGGCCGCGGCCCCCCCCCCCCCCCCCAAGGCCGTGCCCAGCGGCAGCCCCGGCTCCCCCACACCCCTCGGACAACCGGCCCGCTCCCTGCCCCGCAGGCAAACCGCGGCCGGGGCCGGGCGGGAGGCGCCGGGACACAGGACCCCCCGCGTCCCCGGCTGGAAAAAAAAGAACAAAAACCAACAAACCCCCAAAAAACCCAAACACCTCTGTGGGCGAACAGGCGGGGGAAAAACGCGACCGGGGGAGCGGGGCCGAGCCGCCGCCCCCCCCGCCCGCTCCCAGGGGCCTGCGGCTGATACCGGGTCGCTCGCCCCGGCCCCACGGCGTCGGGGCACCCCTGGTACTTGACGGTCTCGCTCGCCCGGGCCCCGCCGGCGGCCGCCCCGTCACGGGGGAGGGGGCGGGGCGCCCCGACCGACCGACCTACCTCCTCTTCCTCCTCCTCCTCCTCCTCCTCCTCCTCCTCTTCTTCTTCTTCTTCTTCTTCCTCCTCCTCCTTCCGCACCGC